>NW_027526445.1:120294532-120695370 GCF_048455015.1 Haemaphysalis longicornis
TCGCATGTGGCTGCTGTAGAGTCTTCGAATGTTTAACACCATTTTTATTGATAGGGGCATCCCTTAAGGATCGATACTTGGCCCACTGCTCTTCAACCTGTCCTTTAGAGCAATATGCAAGCGCAACCTCGACATAATGAGTCTGGCTATGATGAAATGACAGGTAGCAGTTCTAACTGCCCTTTTGCAATACTGGCTTAGATGTGGATGGTGGTGAATAAGTTTTTTTTGGTAATGCCACCAACTTTGTTATGATGCAGTTCTGCTCTGCTTTTCTAGGTTACTTCAATGGCTTTTTGCTCTTAACCTGACAGCCTAAGTGGCCCCAGTGCAACTCCCTTCAGGACCACTTATAGTCTGTACAATGACCCAATGATGAATGAACTTTGCAACTGTCTACCTTTATTACTAAAACTCCAAATTTCTCAACCTAATAATCTGCTAACAGTAATTACTGTCAAGTGGCATGCTATACTAGGGTACAATTTACGAACGACAACGGAAGTCATTCCTGCGCCTCATCACCGCAGCAGCTGTTCCTCCGCAAGGCACAAAGAGTGTTTTAATGTGAGTACATATTTTGAATGTGACACAAATTGTTTCATTATTTTTCTGGCGTAGTCTGGTTGTAAATTACTCCCGTAACAAAAAAAGAACTGGGTGAGAGAAAGTAGAGAATGCCATGCAACCTCCTTTCAAAACGCCCACGCGCGTTGACATCTGGGTTAGCTGCTTCAGCGGAGTAACACATCCCATGAGCTACTGCCATTCTTAACTTGCACTTGAGCATAAAAGGCAGTTAAAAAAATGCACAACGTTGATGACTAGCCAAGACTGAAAACCAAGATATAATTTCCTCGCATGCTTGACATGGTTTGCTAGCATTTCTGTCTGTGCACTGTTTGATGATTATGCGTCTGGGCAAACTGTGCTTTGGCCTTTGTTGTCACCCACTGCCCCCACTTCCCCTTATTTCTTTGTTTCCTAACTTTGTGTACTGTATACTTTTTCCTTTTCATCATGCTTCTGAGTGTTAAGTGCATATAACTAGTTTGTTTACAGTAACTCTCAGTCACCCTCTCCCTTTCAAAGTCATTATTTTTCTGTTTTCTAATTGCATTCTATGTGTGATGTGTACCTCCTTCACAGGCCCACTCAGAGCTATCTATTTTGATCCCCTACACTGCAATCTCGTTCTGTTACCCACCCCATAAGGAGGCAAATTTACACCTCCCGGCAAACTTTTTTTTATTTCTCGATAAATCAAAAATACGAGCACAGATACATTGCCACAAGCTGAGCGCTGTAAATGCAAGCTTTCTGCAAAGAGCTAAGCTGACCAGTCCTTTGCGCATCAAGTGGGGCTGTCAGTTGCAACCGCAACAGCCGGTACCTGTGTGACAATAAGCGCACGTGTTGTCCCCCCACCCACCTGAGCGGCCTTGCGGGTGGCCTCCTCGAGCTTGTCCTCGAGGTTCTCCTTGAGCGTGCGCTCCTCGGAGAGCAGGCGCTGCAGCTCCCGCAGCATGGCCGCGTGGTCGCTCTGCTCCTGCTGCCGCCCACACTGCTCCTCCCGCAGCTTGGAGCGCAGCTTTCGCATGGGGGGAGAGAAATAACGTTCAACAACAGGAAAACAACAGTGCGAGGACAGAGACGAGCAAAGGAGAGAGATGCACACGACGCTCACTATCAACTGACAGATTTTATTCGAAGGACATAGGCCTATTGTATTTGTCATTGTGGACTGCTCAGAACTGCTCCGAAGGAGCTCCGTATTTTATTTACATATAGATTTGCTAAGGCCGGAGCAGGTTCGGACTGTTCAGGAACTGCTTGAGACCGGCAAATAAGAGAATAAGAGAGACCACATGTATAGCTTTGTCAACGCAAACTGTGCATATGCAAAAAAAAAAAAAAAAAAAAGAAGAAGATTGAGCTATAGATGTTATTTGTTTGAATAAAATTCACCAGGTCAGTGCCGCATGTCTCTCCTACCTGTTCTGGTCTTTGTTCATGCGTATTATGTACCAACTAGCCCAAGCTTACACTTTGCTCCAAATAATATTCACTTAATCAACACAGGGTCCGGGCTGCTTTCAATGCACACAACATTCAAAGGACCCTAGCTCAGCAATCTGACGTTGAAAAAAAAAAAAAAAAAAATTGCCTGTTATGGGTGCTGTTGTTTTTCATCCCCCGATCTCAAACGATTATTGTTGCTGTAATGTTGCCCTGCATTGTTGCTGTACGCATCGAAAACGGACTTCTTATAAAGCAAGTGGAAATGAATGCAGAAGCACAAATCTCTCAAGATGTTAGCAACCAAAAATGAAGGTCACTGAACAAGTCAAAAATAAAAAAAGTGTTCTTTTTTTATTTTTATAAAACTCCCATTGTTGACATGGCCAGTGACCTGTTTTTTTGTTGTTGCTAACTTGCTTTTACCTGATTACACAGTGTTCCCTTAAACACTAAAACAAAATTCTCGATAGCGACACCATTGGACACTGAAGGCAAACATATCCTCATTGCTCTCTTTGAACGGCACTGTGATAAGTGTGACGCACCAAGCATCACCGGATGTGCATATTCAAGCTCTTGGCAAGGGAAAATAATGTGAGATGATGTAAGGCATTCTCATTGGAGCTTTTTCAGCTGCTTTTAAGCTCATCAGGGCCTCCCCTTTAGGAACTACCGATAAGGCTTCCCCCTATCACCTCAGCCATCTTGAGATGATGATAATTATTGGGTTTAATCGCACGAGGTCAACCGAGGGCAAAGAGTGCCAAAAAAAAGGGGTAAATAAAACTGGTGTAACGGTAGGTACTAAAATCTGTCAGTAAGAATAGCAGTGAAATGAAATAAGAGAAAATGGAGATGGCTAGCACATAGGGCCAGTTGGTGGTTATACATGATGAAAAATGAGCTGTAAAAACTTCAGCTCTGATAAACATCTAAAAACATGCCTGAAAGGAATCACGGGATCGTTGGATAAAAAGAACAGTGGGTGTAGTGGAATATGCTGTCAGTACAATTCTGAAAAATATTAGTGCCAGGTTACGTCGACTGCATTACATTGAATTAGAACATAGATTACAGAGTAGGCCCCCTCCAAACCTGCCACACAGGGGCCGTGAAGATCCAGGGAGCAGGTGCGAGTGTGTTGCACGTGTGTTGCCTATCCATACTCTAAGTCAATGTTTGCGTGCCTGTTGTGCGAGTCAGTAGTGTATCAAGTGTGGTTTTATACGACGTGCAGTTTGTCGTCTGCCTGCCCAGTGCAACCTGCTGGCCATGTTTCACAAAGTTGTCTGACGCGTTACCTCGGCCATCTTGGCCTCCCACGCAGCGGCCTGCTCGGCGGCCTTTGCCTGGGCCTCCTCCAGTTGCCGGAGTGCGGCCTCCTTCCCCTGGATGAGCCGCTTGCGGTCCGCCTGAAAGGCCGCCTCCGTGCGGGCCTTCTCCTCCGCCAGGGTGGACAGCGCTTGGGACAGTGCTGCCACCTGGTCGCCGGAAGCGTCGTCCTGGCCAGCATCGCTGGTGGAGCCCTCCCCATCTTGGCCATCATCAGGCTGCACCCATCGGGAAACCAGCGTGTCAATCGTTTATGAATGCACTCGCCTTTTGTCGGTAATTTTTTAGGACTTATTTGAAAAGCTTACACCACTCAAAACGCAGTATTGTTTTGAATGGGTTTTACTTAGCACTGTGCCCGGTTCTACCCACCCTTATTGTTAGCTTTGTAGTAATCGCTTAACCTTAACTTTTGCTGTGTTGTTTTATCCTTATTATCCTGT
Organism: Haemaphysalis longicornis; assembly: GCF_048455015.1. Classification (NCBI taxonomy): domain Eukaryota; kingdom Metazoa; phylum Arthropoda; class Arachnida; order Ixodida; family Ixodidae; genus Haemaphysalis; species Haemaphysalis longicornis. Next base: position 120,298,330 of record NW_027526445.1, read on the forward strand.
TTTATCATTATTATCTGTTATTTTTTTTTTCCCAATATTGGACGTTCAATGACCCAAAGTGACACCTCAGCTATGAGGCACACCATAGCGGAGGGCTCTGGGGCGGTATTCTCGTGTTTGTCCGTTTTGAAAACATATATTTTGTGTCCGTTTTATTGTGACGTACTTCAAGTTGTAGGCGGGCTTTGGGTTTAATTTTGTGCAACTGTTCTAGTAAACACATTTTAAACAACTATGCCTATTTTAAACTACCTTTTGTGTATTTATAGTTCTGCCAGCGGACCAACAACAAGGCGACGGAACATCAACTGCTCCGAGAAGACGCGGCTCATAGCTCCGCCGTGCCTGCATGGCGTCACATCTGGGTGCTTCCTTTTCGCCAATCAGGGCTTGCTCAAAACGGAAATTTTTTAAACGGACACAAAACGAACAAAACACGAGAATACCACCCCTGGATTAATTTTGACCTCCTGGGAACTTTAAAGGAGCCATGAAGAGAAAATACAACATTAAATTTGAAAGAACTAGGATTCAGTATCTCACTCAGCACCATACAGCCACAAAATGTGTTTTTTTAATGAAAAAAAGCATGAAGTAATTAAAAACTTTCAAATTTTGCGCCACAGTGACTTGTTATGAGCAAGAATGACGTCATATGGGCCCACAATAAAACAACATTTTCAGTGCGTTAACTGCACATTAGCATTCAAGTGATGCGGTCCAATGGAACTAGAGGCCCCAATACAGACATCCAGTCATGTGTCGTCGCGACAGGTCAGTTAGGCGGCCGCCAATCGCACAAACAAGGTTCTGTGACGTCATAGAAAAGTAGCGGGAAATTGGCTAGGGGGTCGCGGCTGCTTCACACGTTTTCTTTCATATCTTCGTGATTTGTTTGAAGATTGCGGCGACATTGGTATCATTGTTATTGGAACTAAGCAGTCTTTCTAATAAACCCAACTTGTATTCTGTCTTCATGGCTCCTTTAACATGCACCGAAACCTCAACACACAGTCATTTTCGCTTTTGCCTCCATGCGAACCCCAGATGCCGTGACCGAACCCACGTCCTTGGGCTCAGCAGTATACAACAACACTGTGGGAGACACATATGTGGTTATAACTAGAATATCCGCACTCCTCACCGCCGATGATGCACCGGATGGTGCCTTCCCCGCTGCGTCTTTGGCCGCCAAGCATTCTCCACTGGATGAACGGGCCTTGTCGCTGCCCTTAGACGCCGCCAATGCCTTGAGGCTCAGCTCAAGGGCATCTTTCTCTTTCTGCAGGCCCTTGTAGGCCCGAACGAGGTCTGCAATGAGTCAGCCCACGTGGTGGACACTTTGCTGAAGACATCTGGTCACACTTACATGCGCTGTAAAATGCCCTTTACGCATAGGCATAAAAAAGACGTGGCGGGGAAAAGTGAGTCTGGACCTGCAGGCTTTTCAGAAATGCTTCTAGCTTCTCGAAAACAACTGGAAGAAAGGGAACATCCCACCAAGGCATGGCAAACAGTTACTTAATTGTACACACAGGCGACTCAACAATACGTCCTCTCCCTTCGGTGCGTTCTGATTTAATTTAACTTTATTGGCTTTCAGCTGCGCTCATAACACATGCATCACACTTGCAGCTGCTTGATAAGTAACTTTGCTTAACGCGAATACACAAGAACATGACTTTGAGAACTCACCGGAGTAATTGTTAACAATTTGAGGTAAATTGAAACACTGCACGTATGACTGGCTGTTATCCACCAGCCAATCACAGGCGTTTGGTGTGCGTGTGCGTGTCAGGCGCCGAATCGCCGACAACTTCGCGGGGAGTTAACGAAGTCGTAAACAGTAGATATCCATGCCTTGGTACTAGTCTTTGAACTAGACGTGAGGGTGCGAAGTTCGTTTTTTTTTTTTCTTGTTCATAGCATCAGGGGAAACGCGAGAACTGGGCGCGCCGCGCAGGGGAAGACAGACGTTAATTAAACTTTGGATATACCTCCGAGTCTAGCCTCGTACCGCTGCAGCTTCTCCTTCTGTGTGCAGATGATTTCGCAAAGCTCCCGCCGGTTGGCCTTGTCAGGAATGGTAGCCATCTACGCAACGAAAACGGAATTCGAGCGTGAGATCCAAACATTGCGCCGCAGGAGACCGTGCAAAACATTAGGCGAAATGGTCAAGGAGCTCCAACTGAAATTAATGTGATCAGCGCGCGCCCAGCGGTGTAGACGGCTGTCAAATGCCCAGCTTACGAGCACACCGACTTGCGCGTCCATGCTTCCTGAAAACGTAAAGCACAGGGCTAGAAAACAAAATGAATTCTGCACAACCGATCGCATGCAACGAGAGAATGCCGGTGACACGAAAGCAAAACAACAGGGAGGTGTGTTTACTAACCTCGTTCTTTGACAGCTGTTGCTGACCGTGGTGTCACGCAGGATACTTGTTTAGCCGTGAAGCGCTTTGAGAGGTACAGCTACCTTCATATTTTCGTTTCGCTGGTCGTTGACGAGAAACTAGAGCATAATTCTCAAGACGATCAAACCGAAGGCACAACGCCAACCCAGAGTCCGAAAGCACGAACAACAAAAAATGTTTGCGTCAAACGGATTGGCTTGGGTGGCGTTGGATTGGCTCGGGTTGGATTTCTTACTTCACTGCGCTGTTTCGTATTCATGTTGTTGAGTTCTAAAACTTACTTGTGGGTAAAAAATGCATGGCTACAGTTTTATTTTTTAACGTTTTATAAAACCAACAAACATAAACTGCGTGCGTGTGTGTGTGTGGCTTTTGCGCTATTTTAGCAGACGACAACAGAACGGCGGGAGCTCAGTTTCTTGTTCGCTCTTTACAAATCATCAAGCAAATGTGCGTGTGTGTTTTGCTTATAAATTATGTATCAAATGCCTAAATGCCTAAAGGGGGAAATGTTTTGCAAAAAACATTCCCCCAACCAACCCCGCAGACATTTGTCAAAACAAAATAAACAATTAATGCTCACAAGGCGCCGCACAACCTGTCGTACCAAACAAAATTGTTGCTGCTTGTGGTTTCTACATATACTACAAATATTTTTGCAGCAATACAAAACACCAAATCACGCACAATTTGGTTTAGAGGTTTATTTTTCAGGTGCATGTGCGGCCACCATTCGTCACAGAAATTTCTTAGCCTGAACCACAACCTTTCTACTCAGTCTCAACACTTATGATATTCATTCAAAAAAGCTATACTCACTCCCCAAGAAGCATTTTGTGGGACATATGTGACTTTTGATCATCTGCAGTTGCTCTAGCTCAAAACCGGCAGCAAGTGCACAAGTGCACACTTAAGGGCCGTTCACACTAGCGACGAAAGCGAGCGAAAGCGATGAAAGTGACGGAAATTTGTCGCTTTCCCCGCCTTTCATCGCTTTCGTCGCGCGACGAAAGCGATCGGCCTCGACCAAATTTTGTCGCCTCCATCGCGCCGTCGCTTTTGAAGCGGAAGCAGGAGGCGAGACTTCCTGACGTCATATCCTGCCAAAGCACCCGGATGCTGTGTCTCCACAAGCGGCGAAGCTCCCGTGAAGTCTCACTCCGAGCGCGAAACAATAACAAGAAAAGCAAAAAATAGTCGTTGACCGTAGCTCGATGTCGCGTGCAAGTGTGAACAGCAAGGGTGGCGATCGCTTTCGCCTTCGTCGCTTTGTCGCGTCGCTTCGTCCCAAGTGTGAACGGGCCTTTACTGTGTAAGTTGCGTTACAATTGAATACTTAAAGTCCCTACAAAATAAAAATGACACAAAACTACCATTTTCATGTTGCGACGTTTTTATTCCTCTGTTGTTCTGCCGCTTGAATGTTTATGACTAGCCAGGCGAAAGCTCCAGCTCGATGGTATACGACAGATGAGCAGCGCAAATATAAAAGCCGGCAAATGGAACAAGTACAAAAACTGCAAATAAACTCCACCGAACATACGTATACTCTATACATATATAGCAGGTATGTACATTTCTAGGTCTTCCCTACTAGCGCTTTGACTTCACTTCCAGAAACCAGGTGACGCCGAAGAGCAGAGCGGCTGGCCTGCTTATGCTCTCGTCGAACAGCATCTTCTTGGCTTCAGCCCTGGTGAGCTCGACCACGTCGATCATTTCCCCTTGATCCTCGACGCCGCCCCCGGACCCCTTCTTCATGTCGTCCGTGACTTCCACATAGAACAGCTCTTGCTTTGCGCCGAGGATTCCAACACCAGCCCTGAAGGAGGGGAAAAAAAAGGCAAAAGATCGGTATCTTAATAACTGCCCGAGTAACGCGGCTCGGGACATGTCGAACCCCAGTTGACGAAGTAAATGAACTTTTATTGAAGTGAGAATGTTTCTGAAACATTCTTCAGATGTTGTTCAACAAATCCCCTATACCACAAGTACTGTTAATGTCAGCCTGCAGAACTCATTTGACCTGTAAATGTCATTTCCCTATGTTGTGCGGCAATGCGCGTAACTATCGCGGTACGGCAAGATATTGAAGCACAAAGCTCCCAAAGTGTGTGATGCTTGTAGTATACAGCCGATGGCACCAGGGATGGAGGCGATGTTATTACTACCAATTAAATTGGCTCTGCCCCAAGGCGCGACCAAGGCGGCATTACCTAGTTCTTTGTTGGCTTTTTCAACGAGACATCGAAGCAGCGCAAGGAATGCCAACAGTGCAGCCACGCACAACAAAGCGTGCAAGCAAGAACCTGAGATTACAAAAAAATGAATAATTCCGTTTGTGTCTGATACAAACATAAAACATTCACATGCAAATGGTACAAGCATCAATCAGCCCACCAAGACTTGCTTAAAACACAACAGGAGGTTGAGCTTGGCACCAAAATAATCTGGCATTCAAACAGGCTGAAAAGAATTTCTCAGCCTCGGAAGGATACACCAGCAGCATTCGATGCATCCCACTTGGGCATATGCAAAAAACTACTTGCATGAGGCAATAACAGGATTTTACAAGACGGCCCCTCCTGCCAGCTGTGGCATCAAGTACCACTGCCTACTGGCGCTGTCACTTGCTTTAATTGCCCGTAGACACAGTAATGACTACAAATAAATAACTTGCCATTCCTGGCACTAACCAAACCTAGTAAGTGACTTATTCCCATCTCTGAAGTAACTGCGACCAGTCAAAGAGCATCTTTTTCTGCGGAACAAGACATGGAGCTCTAACTCTTAATTACGATGTTCACCAGGTTTATTTGTTGCCTCCTCCTTCTTCCCTGGTCGTCCTTCCTCTCACTACAAATGTGTAAAAGGGCAAGGTCATAAAAAGCGCCCTGCACCACAAAATTATCTCTCATAGATAACTGTTTGCAGCAAAAGAATACAGTCGTGTTCCGTTTCAAACACATTACTGTTCTTGTCCGAGGTCCGTTTTTCCTCTGAGGAAAATAAAAAACATTTCTGATTCTCATTATACCGAATGTACAAGTTGTACCCAAACATATTAAAACCGCAATTACTTTTTTGCTTATATTCACTTTGCAGTACAAAATTTGGCATCTGGACGTCTGATAGTAACAATGCTATTACATTATGCCATACCAAAGCCAATGAAGGAGTGAAAACAGAACTCTGGTCTGTATAATTCATGAAGGAGAGACAAGGCTAAACTATGCTCCACACGACAGGCCAGCCTCTAAAAAAGTAATAAATTGTGTACATATGAACCACCACTGCCCTCATTCTGTAACGTGCACACGATTATGGCAGGACACCCAATGGCTCTAAACCTCGCCGTCGTTTCTCTGCCAAAGTAGTTAGACCCTGAAGTCAAAGAAGTGTTTCCCTGTCAAAGTAGTTAGTAGCAGTTAGACCACAGCTTGCACCTGGAAAGGAATGCCACAATCCTCCATGAGAATAAACTGCATATGATGCTAGGCAGGTGGATAGAAAACGCAAACGGAATGTGCCGCTACCTGAAGGAGGTGACCTTCTGGATGCTGGACAGGGGAACGGAGTAGCCGCACTCCTCGAGGATCTCCTCTCGCATGGTCTCGGCGGACGTCAGTTTCTCGTTGTCAATGATGCCCGCGCAGAGCTCCAGGGTGAGGCCCAAGTTGCCCGGGTACTTGCTCGTGTCGATGGGAGCGCCCGACGTGAACTCGTGCGTCGGGATCCGGTTGTAATAGACAGCTGAAAGGAAGAAAAGGATGGGAAGGGAAGAGGTCAGGAGTCGTCTAAATATACGCTTAGCCCAGCTTATGGACATGCCTTTAAGCTAGATCCACGCAAAAAGCGGGCCTCAAAGTGTTTCGCAACAGATGAGTAAAACAAGTTTCTGTCAAGAATCTCCTGTGGAATAATTGCAAGGACCTTGAAATTGGCCCACATAGCTACGGGTTCATGTTGATTTGGCCTTCATTTAGAGGTGCAGCGTATGGTAGTGCAAAAAGTGGACCCGTCAAGATTTTTTACGAAAGAACTGTTTCGCTTCACATGGATAATATGCGAGGCGAGAAAAATGCACGCAAACACGAAATGCATTTTTTTTTTTTTTTTCGTACACGGCTTTCAAAATCTACGGCAACCGCTTTATTCTACAGCTAACAGATGACAAACCAGTTTCAGATAGCTAAGCGACCGAAGCAAAGAAAGCCTGCGTAAGGATTCTGTTATTGTCATCGTTCATGCGGAAAGCTTGCGTAATATTGTATTTTAATGCAATAGCGGGCACGCTAAAAAAACAGTAGTAAAAAATGGAGTAGAAAATAGCTCGATCACCTGGTCGGAACTGTTTGACGAATACGAGGACGTCCCTGGTGGTGTTGAGGATCACCGCCGCGACACTGTGGAAAGTAGTTTCGTTAGATTCAAGCGGTCAAGGACAGCAAGAATGCACGTGCGCTTCACGTGCGATGGAGCAAAAACGAGTGATCAAATCACACCTGTCGTGGCTCTTCATCAGGTCCCAAACCCTGTTTTTTCCATTCTGCGCACACCGGGGGGAAATGAAAAAGACAAACTCATTAACCACGAGACGTAAACATTAGTCTCGCGCCGATAAATTAAGTCATACAGAGCCGATCGCTTGTGCGGATTAGCTTACCTGCTTGAACAGCAGCCGCGTAGGCTTGATGTACGCCGAGTTCTTCAGTTCTGTGACTCGCACGTCGTCGATCTTATCCATCGCAGCCTTCGAAACGGAAAAAGAACGTCTGCTCTGAACGCAAGCACCGCACAAACCACGAGCAGACGGTGATCGGAAGAACCGCGGCGAAGCGGCTGACCACCGCCAGCATCGACCTCTGCTAATCATCGCTACACACGCACGTCATCCGAATAGTTTGTTCCCCTCACTTGACGGGTGTAATTTCTTTAACTTTTATTCTTCCAATATAAACAGTGATACGCACGTAAATAGTCATAAAATATATAAATAAGCGCCGCGTTTTTACTTTTCGGCAACGCGGCTATCGCGGCGCCCCACGTAGGAAAACTTCGAACTACACTGCCTCATGCGCAAATCGTCTGCTACACGACGCGCGCGATGCCGCATTTGCCAAAAGATAAAAAGATAACACTCGAGTGTGACATTGAGGCTCTCTGATTTCCGAGAAGCTGGATTTTTGTGCCGTCCCTTGATAAGACTACGGTGGCGTTTGCGGCACTACAATTCGGGGCAGTCTTGGGCGCATGTGTAAAAAAACTTGGAGAGAGATAAATGTAGCGCAACATACGCGGTAGACAAGTGGTGGCTCATTTCCCCCTTCGGGCAATTGACCGGCAAGACGGCGCTGCGCAAAATCAATGCGGATTGATTAATCAATAAACATTTCTATTAAACTTTAGGCACGAAGATTATACATCCAGAAATTAACAGTAAACACAATTACGTTCACATTTAATATATCACCTCTGCTTGTTTTCATTTGCATTGTAATTATGTGCCGCACATATCTCGCATATACTCATTAAATGAGAAATGAGAAATTAGGAGAAATTCGAGGTAATATATACGTATTGCATTGTTCTGATGTGTTTTTGACAACACTATTCAGGGCTATTGTTGCGGTGTTTTGCTTGTAGGCGCAATTTTACCGTTCGTTTTCTTTATTTTTTAATTTCAGCAAACACTGATGCGAATGCTGGGTTGGTTTATTTGCAATAAATGACCCTTTCACTGTCCGAAAAGAAAATTTGTATAACGATACTTATTATAGCCTAAACATTAAGACGAACTTTAGTGACAGTACTTTAGTGGTGCAATGCATTTTGTCTAGAAAAAGAGAAAAAAAAAAACAGCAAGCTTTTTATGTGATTACTTTGAACACTATTTATTGCCCCTTCTCAAAGAAAATATTTTGGCGTCTTCACGAAAGCGCGTCATACTGTGCGTTTATTTTCTTCGTCAACGTCTTTCCGCGCCTGTTTTCAAGGTGTAAGTGGCACCTAACTAAATATATGAACTAGAAACTTCTGGCAGTACACAAAAAAATTCACATTGCAGGCTTGACAGCCACTTAGCTCTTTTAGATGTAATCAGTCACCTCCGCTCTCCCCTGCCCAAGTGAAATAAAATCTTAACAAACTCCTCACAAATGGAGCCCGTGCACCCAAAATCCATCGCTAATGGTACAACCCCGCACCTGCCTCCACACCACCATTCCGTCGGACCTTCCACACCTGGTTTGGTCGCGCCCAGCCTCTGCCATGGTCATCATACATTCACAACCCCCAAATTGCACCCCGATCCACAACAAATTGCCGCGCAACTATTCTCTCAAATTTGAAGTTGAGTCCTATACGCACTTAAAAGTGGCGTAGCACGAGTTGTTTCAATGTTTCGTAATATGGCATATCTGTGGATATGCCGTAATGAGCAACTACACATGGTACGCTACTGTCGAGAGCTTCTGCCTCTCCCCCCAATGGAGACGCCAAATCTGCTCCTTATTCTGCAGTCAACACACTCATCCAAATCCTTACTCTGTAGTCAACAAACTGAGCATTTGAGCTACTCCATGCCTTTTCTCCTCCACCTCCATATAGTACCCCCTTTCCCCATCGTCGCCAGTAGTCCTCCCCATCCAATGAAAGGTTCTACTACAATTTAGATGTAATGAGACACCATAAGCACCAGCAGTAACTCAATCTTGCTAAAGAATGTTCTTAAATTAAGCATGTCCTAATACACCAACTGCTAATTAATGGCCAACATAATTTATCCTCAGAAATACCTTGAATGTTTTGCACATGCGCACAGATTTGAGACTGCTTGTTTTGGGTGGCAGATGTTTCATATATATAAAAAAAGAACCATTAGTACCTTTAAATCTATTTCGCAGGTGCTGAAAAAAACGTCAAATATTTGGGTGCCTCACATTGTATCACAGTGACTACACTGAAACTACTTGTGTATAAACTTTGCTGTGCACAGCAAAAAAAAAAAAAGGGGGGGCGGGGGGGCAAATTTGACTTGATGTTTAATTTACATCTGAAAGTTTTGAACTTCTCAATGATTTAAAATGTGTTTAAGGTTTGATTGCTTCAAAGCATTACATTAATGCAGTCTAAAGCTACCTTCATCACACGTTGCTTCGATCCAATTTACAAGAAATCTTTTGCAAAAATAAAGAAAAAGCAAAGCTGACTCTCGGCAATGAGGCGTGTCATAACGAACGGCTCCGGAAGAATTTAGTCTACCCGAGTGTTCTTCAACACGCGTCAAAATAACACACCGGTTTTTTCGGGGCGAACCATCTAAGGAGGAGCTCGGGCTGTCAGTGTCTCCTGTCGTCACGGTAAATGATGTTGTCAAACAATGGTAAAAAAAACAAGTGTATAATTGATAAAACTGGTTCAAAATAAACTAACTGATTTAGACCAATTTAAAATACAGGAATAATCGGGTTTTAATAAGATTATTCAAATAAATTTCTTAAATTGCATCTCAAAATTGGTTTCATACGCCAGGCTTTCTCCTGTAAAGCATACTTTATAGCATGATGACGTGTGACATGAAGACAACTTATACACTCAGTCTGTCTCTCATTTAAATCCAGTTTAAATCCAGTTCAACGCAAGAGAGGGCGCCACCGCCTCAGCAAGCCCGTGATTGCTCCTCCCACCAGCACTTCTCCAGCATCCAATCAGCACATGCCGTGTAGCAAGAGAGAGTTACAATCTTTGAACACACTTGATCACTGGATGCTTCACCCCTCCCCAGGTTTCATGTTAATGGAGATGGCCCAGGATTTTTTTGTTTTTCACCTCCATTCTAAGTGTTTTGCGGAACATATCCTCGAGCATGCAACAAGCCCTACAGTCACTACAATCAATACGTATTCTACAAACGTTGCTTAGACTGGCATGAAATGAATTGTTGTCGAGTGAGTGCGAACTAGCCATGCCAATGAAGCCCCGCCATCCTTTTAGATATATATGTACACTGCATTTAAAAACGCTTGCATGTAGACTGATGGTAGCTATCTAGGAGGCCCTAGTATTTAAATTTACCTAGTATTGTGGTCTTGTTTAGCCCTTTTACAACGTCGATATTTTGTGGGCAGTACACAATGTAAAAAATATTAACTTTTTTACTGGTTCAAATAAATATGATGACTAAATTGATTACTTATGATGACCTAATTAAATTCATGTACCTTGGCCAACCGATATACAAAAAAGATAAATAAAAAGTCAATGGTTTCTGAAAGTTGGAATAACAGTGAGCCTAGATACTGTGTGGCAGGTTAGCTGAAAAACACAGAAAAAAAAAACAAACACGTGTCAGATCTTGCAAGCATGTACATTTATTCCATATTGATAACAATTGACTTTTACTCTGAGTAGACCGTTTCTAGAAAAACAACAAAACTAAAGTAAAAAATAGCATTGACAGCCCAAAGTTCACACTGTTAAAATCCGTCAAAAGGCAATTGCCGTCTTATCTACACCGTATGGACAAAAGAAACACAAAGGCAGTGTTGTCTGCTGCTTGGAATAGCAAACGTCATACAACTATTGTTCCCAAATATCACATGACACAGCTATCACATGGCAGGTCATGACAGACTTGCAGTTTTCTTCCCATAACACTGCACGTTTCAAGCATAAGCCCCCACTGAGAGCCTTTAAATCACAGGTAGTACAATTACAGCCTGCCAGCAACCAGCCAAGCTTTCGTGTGGCCTAGATAAGGAACATAATTAATTCAGTGCTCTGAGGAACAAAAAAGAAACATGCAACATGACTGGAACATGATGGGTTGTGTGAGGCAGTGTCTACAAAATGGCAGACGTCCGGCAGAAAGTGAGAATATCCCTGGCACGGTCTCCAGAAATCTTTGTTCGCTCTTGAATTTCTTCGGCCGAGCTAAAAGAAAACACGCACAAAGTATAAGACAAGTGTGCTAGTGTCACACTATAATAAAGATTGTATTTAAAGGAGCCATGAAGAGAAAATGCAAGTTGGTTTTATTCGAAAGATTTCGTGTTTTATAGTTCCCCCAGCGCTTGTCCGGATACAAACGGTGCTTTATTCACTGAGAAATTAAACAATTTAGGTTAAAATTTTGATTTTCCCGCTCAATCGTGCGTTTTCGTGGTCCCAAGTGACATCACAGGAACTATAGTGTACTCAGGAACCGACCGCTCTGCAGCCTAGAGTACCTTCATTCACGCATCCGCCGTACAGGGTAGAGACACGTAACACTGGCGCCGCCATGTTCGGTTGCTCGCTCGCCACCGAAGCAAGTCATTGTGTCAAAACCGCGCTAAAATTATCGCCGCAACGCGGTTTACTGAAGAAGTTTGAATCATATTGTCTGTTTCGCGTTGCTAGGTCTCGTGGGAAACGAAAAGAATAACGCGTTGAGCCCGTTGGCCCAATTGCGGCGGCACGGGACCGTTCAAAAATTGTCTCCACCCTGTACAGCGGTGTTGGTTTGTTCCCGCGTTTCTTTACGTTCCGTAACCTAGATGGCGCCACCATACCGTGGCAAGCGTTTGGTTTGTTTTTGCCCGCATTTAAACCTGGCTTGTTTTTGTTCTGGGAGAAAATATTCGTTCCCTGAAACAGTGCTCGCTCGACAAATGGGGTCATGTAAGACACCGTTGCTTGCGTCAATCGGCCAGTGTCGTCTGCGACAACCCCAAGCCCCGTAGTGCTGTGCAGCTAAACCAAAGCATGCTGTGCGCAGTACGAACAGCAGAACGCATCAGTACTTCTATGTTTACATGTGCTTTCGTAACTTCCACTGTTTGTCCCATCATTCTTATTGCTTTGTAAAAAATGTGCCCTAAATTTAAGCGCAAATCGCTCGTTCGTCTAGTTTGTAAGCTCTACCTAATTTGCGTCTGCTTCTGACAGCCTCCGCCAATCGCAGAGCTTAGCCCATGTGACATCACAGGTTCTGTTGCGGGAAATGAGCTGGTGGGTCGCATGACTATTCCCGTTTTTCCTAATTATGTAGCTTATTTGAGCGAAGTTTACGTTAAAAGTGGTGTCAGTATGATTCTAACGAGACAATCTTTTGAATGAACCAAACTTGTGTTTTCTCTTCATGGCTCCTTTAAGAGCAACTAACTTGATAAAGTCACGTGAAGAAGCAGATTTTGGGCAATGTCCTAACACGGAACACCCCCAACCACCCTCTGGTTACACCCCTGGCACCCAGGTGAACCAGTTATTGCTTTTTTTTTTTTCGTTCACAAACTACACTCAATTGTTTTTTATTAGCACTTATGGTGCTGCCTACACAACCAACAACAAAGTGACTTACCAATTTCATCGAGTTCCTTTATCATTTCCTCACACCATCACCGTAAATCAATAAACACAGTAACAGTAGACGTGCACATCTGCTCTCTTCTCCAAAATGAGAGAGAGACCTTTACGTACCTGTTCACGAGGGCTCGCACAGAGGGGTACGCGGAGGCCAGACTGAGTGCTGTCGCCAGACTGACCATCGGGAATGCGAGGTAGAACTGCACAAGCTGGGAGAAATCAAAAAAAAAAAAAAGAAGGCACTAAGAAGAAGAAGAAGAAGCAGGGAATGCGCATATACTCTAGCGCACACCCAGAGGTCACCACAGCCCACCTGATTCCTCTCCCGCAGGCAGTCAGCTGAAGCAAGTGCCATGCCCTTCTGGTGCTCTCTCCTGGCCAGTGCGAGAACCAGTTCCGCACTGTTTCCTGGGGACAGCGAGAGAGAGAGGAATAAAAGCAACACCACACGCTTAGCACATGACAACTGCCCCAGCACCATCAAATTGGCTCAACACCCAATGTACCTGCTGGCAGCCAAAGCAGAATACTAGGCGTACCTAAAGTACACTACGCTAGGAGGCAGAAGCCGAAAAGCGGCACAGCGATGGAGGACAATAGCTCAACTTCATTTGACTGCAGGCCTGCTTACATTAGACTCCATTAGTAGCACTGAAATGTGCTGCAGGCTAAAGATTCTTTAACAAAGCCTGTAGGCATATGAAGAGCTGACACAGAGCCCACATAAGAAAATATAGTTTTACTATTATGCTGATACCACAGAACTGGGCAAATTTCACTTTAGGGCTACAATCTAAAGTATGATTAAAATGCCTTTACTGAAGAAAAGAAAGATTAAATTCAGGTTTCAATTTAAAGGGTCAGTGAAGTGAGTTATATAACTTCATAGCCTTAAAAAACGAGCACCTAGAATTCACAGGGCTTGTTCATACCAATATCATCGCAATCTTCGAACAAATAACGGAGATATGAAAGAAAACGTGTGAAGCAGTCGCGACCCCCTAAGCCAATTTCCCGCAACTTTTCTATGACGTCACGGAACCTTGTGTGTGCAATTGGCAGCCGCCTAACTGACCTGTCGCGACGACACATGACTGGACGTCTGCAATGGGGCCTCTTGTTCCATTTGACCGCATCACTTGAATGCTAACGTGCAGTTAACGCACTGAAAATTATGTTTTATGGTTGGCCCTTATGACGTCATTCGTGCTCATAACACGTCACTGTGGCGCAAAATTTGAAAGCTTTTAAATACTTCTTGCTTTTTTTTTTTTTCGTTAAAAAAACCTCTTTTGTGGCTGTAATGGAGCTGAGTGAGATACTGAATCCTAGTTCTTTCAAATTAAACGAAGTTGTATTTTCTCTTCATGGCTCCTTTAAACTGCACAATGCAGCCACAAACAGTGTTTAGACGAATCGACCCCAGATCAAGTTGTATCAGACCACAGGGCTTTCAGTTCACAAAGAAGCAGTGTGAATCTCTTCTGTTGTTGCGTAGCCCATCCCACTGTGATGCCAATTATTCACATTTCTATGCCCTGTTCAACCTTGGTAGTGTCTTTCAATTCGGTCATGTGGGTGGTCATATTTAAATGCAATGCAGAGCGTAATAAAAAATGCAGAGCGTAATCAAAGTCAGCTGACACAGCTGTGCTAAGCAATTAGGCCAATAAGTAGCTAGAAAAACATTTAAATTGTTTAGGCAACTGATATTAGAGAAGACATTATTAAAAGGTACAATTATGTTTCGTTAATTTAATGAGACGGTGAGGCCTACAAGAAAGAAAGAAAATGAGATACATTGCTTAAAAACTGAGGTTGTTTGTGTTTTTTTTTTCTTTTTTAATGACACGCATGCCACGGAATGATTTTGATAGGACAATCTCAAAAGTAAGCTTATAAAAGAGAAACAAATGCGAGCTAAGCACACAACTTTTTTGCTCGGTGTGTATAGGCAGACTTTGGTTCATAACCAAAATGTCGCAAAAGCAATTTAAAAATTTTGCCCGAAATTCCCCCCCCCCCCCCCCCCCCCCTTTTATTTGCACTGGAGGTGGTTTCACTTCACTGACAATTCAGGAAACTCGTTTGTAAAAAAAGCCAATGAACCTACAGCCTACTGATGGTCAAACACGTGCATTTGTGGACTAAGCGCGGATATGTATATCAACGTCGTTACCACCCCTCCCACGGGGGGTGGGACATAATGGACTAACGAAACCGGAATTTTCTTTTCCAAGTGTCTTGTATAGCTGAAAAGTGTATTAGCCCAATATGTACCCCACTGAACCAACTGAACTGAGTAGTTAAAGTACCAAAACAAAAAGCAGTTCCACTTTTCAGTACGACAGACGACTGTAAGAGTAAACAAGCGTCACTGCTTAGGTCTTGTTTACCTTGAGACTGGGAGAAGAGCACCTTGGCGTGGGTGGACGTGAGGTAGGCCAGCATCAGGTCAAAGTGCTTCGTCCGCTTGCTGAAAAACAAAACAAAGCAAAGCAAACACAAATAGTTACAATGAGAAACGATAAAAAAAAAAACTCAGAAATTAAAGAGAAAATGAGAGGTAGTACGGTGTTAACCCGATTTAGTGAGGGAGCATTATTGCATACAGGGAGAATTTGGCAGCGAGGTGTAGCCTTGAACATGCAGCATTGATATGGCATCTGAGGGTGAAGCTCGTATTGGGCTTCCTCGATTTCTGGCCCCGAATTGCCCACCGACTGTGGGCGACCAATCCTGCGGTGTCCATTTCCACCATGAGGGAAACGGAATTTCCACTCTTCCACACTACCGTTTTTCCACTCTTGGATCACGAGTCTGAGTTACCAAACTTGTCTCAGAACTTTGTGCGTTCTTTCCCTTTCAAGATGGCTCGCTCCAGTCCGACCTGATTGAAGAAGCCCCCGACAACATGGAGTGACAGCATCGCTACGAGGGAATTATTTCACTCCAAAAACATACCACAAAATTTTTGCTGCCACCACTGAAAATTGCTGTGTGTCCAATGTAATGTTTGTAACCACTGCTGTTACAGGTTGGTTCGATGAACGTACTGTCTGGGGCGACTATAATATAAAAAAAAAGACGCACAAATTGTCAGAATTCAGGACTACACAAAGGTAATGTGATATTCCCTGTTGGTTAAAACAGCTATAAAACAATGTACTGTACTACATCTACAAATTTTGGCATGATTTCTTAATTTTACAGTTCAGGTATTGCACCCAATGGCATTGGGGTACACTTCTGGTAGCCTACAATCTTTCACCCTTCCCCCAATGGACAGTTGAGAAACTGCCAATCAAACAGTTCAAGGTACTCTTTCTGTTGCCGATAAAGCGCTTGCTCTCTCACGCAAAAACATGCACAACTAGAGCTTGATGATGCAGCCTCTTCAACGGTGCACTTCTCTCCTTAGCCCCGAAACCAGAGTAACACCCTTCAAACCGATCGCGTTTCCTTGCTTTTGAGAAGCCGTAGACGCTACGTCACCGTACCACACTGTAGAAATTATAGCTGGCACTGAACATCGCAGAACCTTCGTGTGACTGTCACCAATCCCTTCAGACAGCACGTGTCACTGGAGTGCTCTATCTATGAACAACACTGGAACCTAGTTTCCACTCAAAGTCTTTCAACTCAACCCAACCCCATTGTGATAGCACCTCACAATTTCCAATTCTGCTTCTCCGGCCGTCACGGAAAGCTTGCTTTCACTACGCTGCCAAACACCATGGCCACGCTCACGACGGCCAGCCCTAACGACAACAAAGAAAACGCCAACCGACAGGTTTTGTTGCACTCTGGCAGAGAAGACAAAGTTTTCCTTGCATGTTTCTCTCTCAGCCACGGAGCAAGAACACACACACACACAGGAGGTGAAACATCCATTGCAGTTTGCGCAGGCGAGCAGCCAGATAACGTCGTAATGAAAAGCGACATGGACTAACAAAGCTTCACAGCTGTGACAGCGAAGGGGATGATAGCGGTACCTGATGGACGAGATGATAGCGATCACACCACGTTTCAGCTACCCAGCCATATGCCAATCGAGGTGTTCACGGTTTCTTCTCCCGCAACAGATGCCCCTAGTTTAACCTGCGCCAAGTCCTTGTGACATTATCTAGCCACCCCGTGCTTGCAGTCAATCAAACAGCGAATGCTGTAAAAGGCCTGAAATGTCATTGAAACATGAAAGTTTCTTGCCACCCCTTCTATGTAGATGCCTGTGCTTTCTCTTCCTGTCTCTCTTCCCAACCATCTTGCTCCTCTTACGATAAACAGGGTGGAGGTCTGCTCAAGTGAGTTCAATTTTCCCACTCTCCACTGCTCGTGTGTCATCTATTGGAACTTCTCGTTACTGTTGGACTTGGCATGCTGCCACGAGGGCTAGGCTTGGGCGTGGGCTCTTTCTGTATTTCTGGGTCAAAACATTATTTTCAACACGTATTTTTTTTTTTTCATTTGCTACTGCAAATATCAAGCGCACGTCCATTTCCAATTAAAAGAACAGTGCCTAGTACGAGTTATGTATTGATGTTTTGTCTAAAATGTGTCTCACGTTTTCTTTTTGCCCAACAATGTTGACAGGTATGAAGTGTGCTACAAGATCCAGTAGTAGTTTCGGAAATGCTTTGCCTAGACCGGTGTCTTGCTCAAGAGTTCTTTCAACTTTTGGCTGGGCGGCTGAGTCAAGAGAGGGGCAGACAGAGACCAAGATTTTCTGGTTTAAGTGGCCCAAGAAAGACCACCGCCTTTAAAGGAGTGTGCGTAGGTGTGGCTCACAAGGGTCGCTCGCCGGGCTTGACCCTCTGGCCGCTCTCGAGCAGGACGCAGGGTCGGTCGTAGAGGTCGAACAGCTGCCGCACCTCGTCCACCAGGCGGCCGCTGTTCTGCGGGCTGCCAAAGTCGGCCAGGGACCGGCGCAGGACGCAGCACCTGCGGCCCAGCACCAGGTTGCCCACGGGCAGGGAGCACACTTCCACCTGCACACCCTTCGAGGCACGCAGTGTTGACACCAGCACCTGCACAATGGCAGGGGAGGAAGGAAGAAGAGGAAATAGAAGGCATGAGCATAAAGAAAACTGCGGTTGATTGCTCTGTCATAGGAATCTGCATAGCCTGGAAGTGAAACGTGCAGCGGAATCTGCAGCGACAGGAGCATGATTTGCAGGTCAGCAGCTGTATTGTGGGTGTGCATGGCGAGCGACGTCCTCCTGGCGGGTTGCTTCGGCAATGGTGCGACCACTTCGGACCTGCTCTGAGGCATGCATGGTAGACAGTTGTGTTGCGATGAGCTCAGCTTGTGGAACACAAGAGGCAGAGTTCGTAGCTTGAGCTATAAACACGCGAATGCGTTCCGCTCCCGCTGGCATTTATCTTCGCACCAAATCAGTCACCTTCGCGGCATTCGCAGAACACTGTGGTCATTGCTTTTTGCGGAGCATCATGCAACAGTTTTCTTACATGGGGCGTGCCATTGCGCTGAGAAATGACGCAGCTTATGCTGCCCCATCGAGGTGCCGACTGTCGGCGCTCGTTGACATCATGATGCACTACTTCACTTTACCTCTCCTAGACGGCAGCATTATCGGTGTCAATGGAACTTTTCTGCCGTTTCTCCTGTGTTCGTTGTACTGGTGCCATTTCCGTGACGGATATGACAGTCAATGAAATCTTGGTGTATCCCGGCATGAAACAATTGCGTTAAAAACTTTCTTAAATTTCGGTCGCAATTAAAACCCGTTGTGCCATGGTGGAAGATAGGTTGAAGCCAAGTACCGGTATCACGGTGCTCTTGAACCATTCCACACCGTTCCTATCAGGCTTAGTTGGCCAGTAAACGTGGCCGCTGACAACTGCGACAGTCCTGGGTTCTAGCCTTCCCCTTGAAAGCATCAAAACGTATGCTAACCAGACATGGACCCATTCGTAAGATTCTGTCCGCCTGTTAATGCGTGTTTGTCAGCTCACTGAAACTTGGAGGCCTGCCAAGAAAATTCCCCATCCACACGATGTGGAAATGGGAATTGCGGAAACCTGCTTCCGTTGTGCGCCGGGCCTTGTCGGTGGCACTCGCTGGTCATGCTTGTCCTCTTCACATCACATGCCATGCCGAAATCCAACCATCCATTAGGTTGACAAGGAGAGCTACACGACGTCGCCACAAGAATACACAGAGACATGGGGTGAACTCTCCTCGAGTGGGGACTCAATCAGGAGACAGCAATGCGAGCAGCAGCTAAGGGACTCTCTCTTCCCTTCCAGCCTTGACCCGATTTCGTCTACCATTAGAGATCGAGCTGAACTGCTTCAGTCGCCTGACCCACGCGGGACCCCTTGAACGAGGAGGGAACATTGCGGAGGTTTTGACAATAAACTCTCTTCAGGATTTGTATCGGTTGCCTGTCTTTTGCCTGCAAGATACAATTTGTGGTAAGTGAACACGGCTTCACTTTCTTCACCCCACAAAAGACACATGCAGTGCTTTTCTCCAGCAGAAAAAAAACACCAGAAACGGGACATCGGATCACTTTATCCCTCTTGCCCCGGCATATCTGCAGTGTCGATTCTACCTGCTTTTCGTGCCACATAGCTTGGAGAAGACTTTCTTACTCGGAGTTCTGCCCCTTCACAACTGTTGTCTGTCAGTAACGGCATGTCCCCCTGCAACCTTTGCCTGACTAAGCAATGAAGACTATCTTAAGGAAGTACATTAAAAGGAGCAACTTCAAGGTAAGTTTTGTGGCAACATCAAGTCATTATTAGTGGTGGGACAAAAACATGGCACATGTCTGCAAAGGCAGCTGCAACGGCATTTTTAAAGTCCTGACTCCATGCGGTTGTTGAGATAATGGCTTCATTCTCACGGAATGTCCCTTCTGCAATCATATGGGACGCAGATGCTTCGTACCATAATTACCGTAAAGTTGGTCCTTGAGCAGAGTTATTTGTCAAAAAGTGCATTAATGCCGGAACAAGGTGAGAAAGAACAGTGCAATGCTTACCGTCGCCGACGCAATTTCCCTGGTGTCCACTACAATTGTGATGGCACTGTCAGCCTGAACCTGAAATGGAACAAATAGCGTCACCATGGTGCTGCATCTTATGCACCACAAAACTATTGAATAACAAGGAACTGCTTGAAAGGCCCAGAAGGCCTCTCACACCTGTTCTGCGCAGATGACACGAAAAGCCCGGAAAAAAAAAAAGAAAGCAAAGTGCAATTGCGATGAAAAAACTGGCGGAAGTGTACCAAGCATGATTTCGCCAAAGAATGAAAGTGAAAAGTACCGCGTAAACTTTAGAGCGTTCGCAAGTCGGTTGGTGCTTCAACACATGCATGGCAAACTGCTCAAACTGATGCAGAGGTCCAAGAAGCCATGCAAGACGGTGTGACTCCCCAACCCCTTGTCCTCCCTCTGTAAAAGCTCGCCTCGACCAAAAGTTTGCCAAATTTCTCCCGCTGTCATCACTCTACTATTGAATGTGAGGGTGGCGACTTCCAACTGCCTCTATGCTGCACACCCGGTGTGGTGAAGATTTTTTTCTTGCCCCATTTATCAAAGTACCTACTATAATACCCTCCTCCTTATCTCCTCTGCTGTTCTGTTCCCTCTATTCCCTCCTACTCGCTTCTATTCATATTTCCTCCGTCCTATTCCTGTTGCCTATTCCTTTCTTCTGGTCCATTCCATTGGTATCCTAGCTTTTGCTGCTGGCACAGGCCCCATCCCTGTTACCTACTCTCGGCATCATATGACCTGCCAAACTACCCTTCCTTCTGCCAAACTACCCTTCCCTCTCTCCGATTTGAACCAGAACGTCCTCCAAATGCAATTTTTCTTCCTAATCTCCTTTGTCAGCCTGAACATTCAACCCATTTCTCAATCACCTTTCTTTCCATGGCTCTTCCCTCTCATTTCAATCATCATCATCATCATCATCATCATCATCACCACCACCACCACCACCACCACCACCACCACCACCACCACCATCATCAGCAGCCTGTTCAGGCCCACTGCAGGGCGAAGGCCTCTCCCATTGACCTCCAATCGCTCCTGTCCTGCGCTGCTTGAGCCCACGATTTACCCACGAATTTCCTTATTTCGTCCTTCCAATGGATTACTGGCTTTTTTCCCCTCCTTCCAGACCAATCTGTTGAATCGTCCACCGGTTGTCGGTTCGCCTCGCTACATGGCCAGACCAAGTCCATTTTTTTTTTTCTGTACTTCAACTGATATCTTCTACTCTAGTTTTTTTTTCTCCGATCCAGGTAGCTCGGTTCCTATCCCTGAGTGTTACTCCTATCATTATTCGTTCCATGGCCTGTTGAGCCGACCTAAGTTTGCTTTCTGGTTGTTTACTAAGGCGCCAAGTTTCCGCTCCGTATGTCATCACCGGCAGTATGCACTGGTTGTAGATTTTTGCTTTGAGTGACCGAGGTAGCTTTCTTTTCATTATTTGGGAGTGCTTGCACTGTAGACTGCTCCCCAGCCCATACCTACTCTGCGCCGCATTTCTCTCTCGTGGTTCGGGTCAGCGCTAACAATCTCTCCGAGGTAGTTATATTCTGCTACTTTTTCTATCGTTTCATTACATGAGCTGAAGGGGGAGCTTTCGGCATGTTCATAATCATCATCACTTTTGATTTAGTCATATTTATCTTTAGCCCCACGGCCACGCTTTCTGACTGTAGTTCCATATTAAGCATTTTTTGTAGGTGTTCCGCAGACTCACTCAGCAAGACTATGTCATCTACAAACCTCAAATGGTTCAAGTATTCCCCGTTTATCCTTAATGCTATGTTTTTCCACTCAAGCTTCCCGAGTAACTCCTCCAGACATGCTGTGAATAGTTTTGGCAACAAGGTATGCCTGTGGTATGCCCTTTTGGATCAGGAATTTGTCGCTTTGTGAAGAATTACCCTGCCCGTATATCCTTCATGTGTCATCTAGAAGTCTTAGATAGGTCCTCTCTATTTCCTGGTCTTTTCATGCCTTTGAGATCCTTTCCTACTCCCTCTTGGTGTAGAAACGTTTTGCTACTTTTATTATCTCGTCTAAGTTGTGCGTAATGTTACCCTGCTCATCTCTGAGTGCTTACATCCTGCCTTTGCCGATGGCTAGCTTCCTCTTAGTTGCTTTTAAACTTCCCCCTATTTCCAGCGTTTCCTCGATCACTGCCGTGTTGTCGCTTGTTTTAGATCTGTTAATAAACTTCGACAGCTCTGCTAATTCGATTTAACCTGCCATACTCGACACTTCACGCTACTACGTTTTGCAATCAGTTCCTTCGTCTTCTTAGTTAGTTTTCCCGTTTGTTCCCTGCAAGTTGTTTCTCCCACAGCTGGTGCTGATGCACTGAGTGCTGTTGTTAGGTCCTCATTTAGCCTGTCAACACTACCCTCGCTCTCCTTGTTTAGTAGAAGTGCAACTTTGCTTTGGAGAGTTAAACTCCTCCATCCTGGCTCTGACGGACTCCATGCTGGGTTTCTTACTTTTCACAAGTTTCCTTCTTTCTATTATGCGATTAAGCCTTACTATGCATCTAACCCTCCTATGATCGCTGCTCCGAATCTTGCCTAGCACCTCCACATCCTGCACAATACCTGGGTTATTACTTAATAAAATGAAGTCAATTTCCTTTTTTGTTGATCCGTTGGAACTTTTCCATGTCCATTTCCTATTCTTTCGTTGTGGAAGAATGTGTTCGTCAACCTCAGGTTATTCCTCTGCGCAAATCCCGCCAGTGCATCTCCTCGCCTACTGCAACTGCCTGTTTCAAAGTTTCCCACTGACCGTTTCTCATATACGCTTCTCACCTACTTTTGCATTAAAGTCCCCAATCACAATTATAAACTGCATTGCTCCCTTCTTCATGGCTGACTCGACGTCGTCTCTGGGCCCATCACCGTAGCAAGCTGTTGGTGCATAAGCTTGTACTACGTATCCTTAACCTGTATCACTTGTTTAGCTTGCTCACACCGACTGCGACTCTTTCGTTAAAGCAGAACTCCTCCACAATTCTTGCTATTTTCTTATAAATTAGGAATCCCACCTGAGCTCTTCATTTATTGTTATTTTTTTTAGACCCTCGGTAGCACAGAATATGCCCGCTACTAAGCCTTATGAAACCTTCTCCTGTTCTTCTAACTTCACGTAACACTATAATGTTCCACTTAACGTCTGGGAGCTCCTGCAGTAGAACAGATAAGCTTCCTTTGCTAGAAAGGGTTCGCACGTTGTAGCTGCCAGGTTCAAGTTCCAAAGGGGGTTTGTCCGGACCCAGAGATTCTTAGCACCCTCAGCCGTGTGGCTCAGGCCTGACCGCCGCTGTGGTCGGGTGCTCAGATGCCTCGCAAAGTTTCAAGACAAAGTTCCTCCACTCAAAGAATGCCCCCACACTCATTGTTCAAATCCTAAGACGGAACCCCACCAATGTTTTAGGACTGTTCCTCTCCAACTCACCGAGGAGCCATGAAGAGAAAATACAACTTCGCTTAATTTGAAATAACTAGGATTCAGTATCTCACGCAGCTCCATTACAGCCACAAAAGATGTTTTTTTAACGTAAAAAAAAAGGATGAAGTATTTAAAAACTTTCAAATTTTGCACCACAGTGACGTTTTATGAGCAAGAATGACGTCATACGGGCCAACAATAAAACATCATTTTCAGTGCGTTAACTGCACGTTAGCATTCAAGTGATGCGGTCAAATGGAACTAGTGGCCCCATTACAGACGTCCGGTCATGTGTCGTTGCAACAGGTCATTTAAGCGGCCGCCAATCGCACAAACAAGGTTCTGTGACGTCATAGAAAAGTTGCGGGAAATTGGCTAGGGGGTCGCGACTGCTTCACACGTTTTCTTTAGTATCTCCGCTATTTGTTCGAAGATTGCGATGATATTGGTATCATTGTTATCGGGACTAAGCAGTCTTTCTAATAAACCCAACTTGTATTTTGTCTTCATGGCTCCTTTAACCATGCTGAAATCTCCAATGTGTGATTGTATCACCTGCCAAACAACATTACTTTAATCTTCCAAAAACAGTAAAGCCTACCTGCGGTCTGGCAGGTGATTGACAAGTGGGTGATGACCCCGCAGACGGCAGACTTTTATCCAAGAGTCCAGCCATGTGGGCCCGTCGGAACTCCTCCTGCCGGATCTTCTGGAGTCGCAGCCGTTCTTCCCTGGACATCTGTGAAGCCACAATGGCCGGCGAGTCGGCTGGCCGATTTCCGGGCAGGCTAGCTGCCGCGCAGCTCGACACGTCAGTTGCGACCACACGCGTGGGAGGACTGTTTTTCAGGCCTGTTCGGTTAACGGGCTGTTCCCAATGCCTCTTGCCAGCAATGCGGTCACCAACGCTCGCTGTCGTCGTCGGGCTCTTCACGCTCTCGATGTAGCACGATTCATCTTCACTGGAAAGAACGCATACTCTCCTCTTCCGCTGCCTCGTCTTCATCTGGAAGCGCACGGGGGACTCCTCTTCCTCCTCCTAACGGATAAGCAAAGCAACCCAAAAAGAAGATAACATCAGTGGAAAAGAAAATTAAGAATTCTTGTTGCCAAAGCAACGTGCCACTTTTTTTGCACGTGCATGCGGCCGGTAGGCTGTATTTCCGAGATGTTTTTAGATCTTTGCTGCAAATTAAGTATTGGCCGTACATTGCGTGAAACTTAGTCATTCTAATTGTCAAATGTGGTATCGTAATTCATCCAAATGTACACGCATAAGGACAGGAGTTGCAGCCGTCTTTCAGGGCTGTAGTTTTCCAATGGTAGGTAGAACGGTGGCATTACAAAACACTTCCACAGTCTGCTACAAAGTATCCATTGATTGTAGGGTTTAACACGCCGACGCAACAAAGGGGATGGAGGCACGCCGTAGTGGAGGGCTCCAGATTAATTTTGACCACGTGGGGATCTTTAACGTGCGCCGAAATCTCGTACACACAAGCGTTTTTGCTTTTTGCCTTAAAAAAAAATAAAACGCTTGTGTGTACGAGATTTTGGCGCACGTTAAAGATCCCTAGGTGGTCAAAATTAATCCGGAGCTCTCCACTACAGCGCACCTCATCCCCTTTGCTGCGTCGGCGTGTTAAGCTACTATGCCAAGAAATGTGTACAACTGTTTTAAAACACGCATACACGAATGCAAGTTGAAATACGCCTCACCAATTATGCCTCAAGAAAACCATGAAACCTGCACTAAATAAATAAAAACCGATCGTAAGAAGCCAGGGCTGCTACTCACATAACATTTACCCCCACCAACTGATTATGAACATAAAAAAGATTGTCTGAAATCTAGAGGGTGGACAAAGCGGTACAATTTATTCAACGAAGACACTATTGTACGCCTTGCTGAAAGAAGCCATTCCACACAACAGCAGCTGCAGGTCAGTTTCATTGGGCCTTTGCCAATCCTCTTTTGAAAGCATATAAAATTTTCACCTTCAGGGAAAGGTATTACAGATTAACATTAAATGATGGCCTGATATCATTTATTTGATTGGCTGGCTGGTTCCTTTGGTATGTGCTACTCAATGCATTTATGAATGCTAGGGCATGTCCAACTAAGCTACTGCATATATGACAACTTGACGTATGCCACTATCATGAAAGTAGCAACCAGCTGCAATGCTCCCCCCCTTACCCCCCGCAGCACAAGTTCAGCATTACACCATTTTTCAGCTGTGAGCACTGATCTCAAACACTTGCCGCTGTTCGAACACTTCACAGTAGAACTTGCAAACAACACTGGGCAATTATTCGTAAACAAACAAGCCGACAAACACGTCAAGAGCCACAAGCTTCACCTTTTCAGATGCCGAGGAACTGGAACGGTGCAACGCGGACTGATCGTCACTGCCGACGCAGAAACTGTCCTGAATGTAGTCGGCTTCATCGTCCGACACAGCCTGTGAAAACACCTCAGAGTATCGAACACGATTTGTGTGACCTATCTTGAACTTGGCAACACCGACCGGGCTGCGAACAGTGCGGAGGTAGATGCTCTTGTTTGGGGCTGCAAAAGAGAAAAAGAGAAGCGACACATATTTCCCCCGAGGTCACAGATTTCTGATCAAACCTATCAAGTTCTGTGTCTGCGACAGTAACTACGTCACTCACATGTGTTGCTCTGTGTCAGAAAGACGACATTCCCGATGTTTTAGAGATGTGCTTGGGCAGCTGTTATCTATATTTGTGTGTGGGGTTGTTGTTATCTATGGAGGAAACATGGCAGTCGGTTACTCTAGCTGCTAAGGTGTGCCTAATTGAGCATTCTAATTCGACGCAACATAAAACGACATTTAGGAGGCTTTGTGTTTGAAATGTAAAAGCCCAACGTTAAAACATTTTTGCTCAATTAGTGGTTATCAATTCACACGAGAGACTAACGGCCCCCTTCCACTAAAACCACATCTACACTACTACTTGACGCGCTATGCGATAATTGGTCTATGTCTGTAATAGTAGTGCCTGGCGAGGTTAATTTGGCGGTTAATCTCGACCCTGGTGGCAAAGATAAAGAGAACGTACGCACCTTGGGTCTGATCGTCAATGAAACTTTCGTCCAGCTGATCGAGGCTGCTGTTCTCAGATTCGTCAGACGAATTGATCACGTCCGCCGACACGTTCGCTTCCTGCTCAATAAAGTCGTTCCTGTTCTTCTTCTGCACGACACGAACAATGCAAAAAGTGTCAGACAGACGTAGAGGTGGCCTCCAATGGCCGCAGACGTTTGCTCACCGAGCTCTTTTTTCTCGAGTTTCCGTCTGTTGGGCTGGCACTCGGCTCTGTCAGCAACGAGAAAAGAGAAGCAAATCTGGTTAGTTGAGCATACTCAGGAAAGCTTCAATCTTTCAAGCAAGATACACTTGAAGGCACAGAACAGTAACAACAACAAAAGAACAAAGTGGAGCACTCACTTCGCTTACTAGCTTCAGCTCGGGGCGTATTCCGCTGCGTTTGTTGTTGTTTCCTGCCAGTGTGCACTTGAAAGTCATCGTCGCTGTCGCCGACCTTGCTCAAGGCCCTTCGCTGAAAATGGGGCATTTTCAAACTTTTGTTTACCAACGATAAGAATCTTTCTTAAAAGTTGAGCATGTCTTCTGGTCCAGGACTTAACTACAACATAACGGCAGGTCCAGCATAGCGCCACTCAAGCACATCCCAGCATTTTGTGCCAACACTCCCAGAGCGCACTGCTGCCTTAAATCCGTTCCACCCACTCTAAAACAACAGCAAGCCTTCAGCCTAATGTTCGCTGTCGCGAGGCATTAGTTTTTATGCATTGTGCATTCATTTTCACTAGATACTAGATACTAGCTGTGCTTCGGTGCTTCTGAAATTGCTCAGCAACCCAGCCATTTTAAAGTAATTTGAGTGGTGGTTCAAGCTTTCAATGCTTCTGCTCCATAGCACTTCAGGTGACCGCTGCTGCTGTTGTAAGAGCTTTCCCTCCCAATTCCCCACATACCCGAATGGCAAGTGGTGATGGCTCGGACGTTGACGACCCGGACGAAAGCTGCCGCTGACGTGGCCTCTTCCTTCTCAGGCGAATGGGGCTGTCTTCGTCTGGAATGCCACAATGTGTGAATCGAGTGCAAAGAAAATGATGTACCTCACACTGTTAGCTAAAACACCTCACCAAAGATACTGTCAGCTGTTCAAAAAAAAAAAAAAGTGGAGATTTATTTAAAGGACCCATTAGACAGAATAAAACAATGTTTTGTTCAACAAATTTGGCGTTTTACAGTAGCTGTTGAATCCCCTGCTGGGGTATGCGCAGTCAACATCACTATCATCATCCTGTACATAATCCTGTCATTAAAAACTTAGAACCCAGTTCCGGTAAGCCATGACACCGTACCCTGCTGCCTGTCTCCTCTTCCCTTAACAGTAGCCTCAGTGCTTGTCCGGCAGCCAGCAATTCTCCATTCACTGAGAAATGTAACCATTACAGATAAAGTTTGAGCCCTCCCGCTGCATTGTATGTCTTGCGGCATCAGCCAAAGATGGGCATCCTTAATTCACCAGTCCTGGATAGTCCGCGGGCAGTCCAAGGACTGCTATTGGGGTGGACATCCCATAGGATTACACAAGAAAGCCAAGTACCAGATCGTGTCCCTAGCAGTCCACAGACGATGCAGGATGGATAAATGAGGAGGCCCGATGCATTAGAGGGACGTGCTTAAAGCAGATAGTTAGTATGTCAACTTCATGTAGCATCCAAACACAGCTGCCCAACAGGAACTGAAACTGAGGCTAAATAATTTCAAATACACCTATCGCCAGGATTCACCTGCTTCACTTTCGCCCATAAGCTTAGACTTGAATTTGACGATTTCAAGCCCAGTTGAACAATACATGCAGCTAAAAGCACAAGCAGCTGGAGTTTTAGTGTGCAAGGGTGGTTTGGAAAACGACAAGCCCACCATGGGTGAACGCTGAGGTGGCAGTACCACGCACGCAGATATCACAGCCTTGTCAGCCCCATCGTGATGGGCGAACAAGGATTGGCACAACTTAGCATGCGCATAGCTTGCTCAAACTGAACAGCGGCGGACTCAGTCGCCGTTAGTGGTTGTGAGCTCCAATGTAAGCTCCATGTGTATAGACTACTGCTCCCTTGGAAAACTGTCGTGCCCAGTCCGACATGCCAGCGGTACAACATATCTGACACAGCAGCAGCACAGTGGGAACGCATCTTCAAAATGCGCCCTTTGGTTACTGATGGACTGCTCAGTTGGCAGAGCGATGCCTCTTGGCCACCGCTCTCACGCTCCAGTTACTTCCGATCGGACCTGTATGTGTTGCATTTTCCTATGGTTCATAGTAATCATTTTGTGAAACTTTGGCTAAGACTCGACAAATGAGGACACACAAGTGGTAGTGTCGCTTATGCCTGCAAGGTAATGAGCTAGTGCAAGTAATTTGCAAAGGAAGCTTCACTAGCGAGCATTTCTTCATACTGTGAAACCAACGCAAAGCCTAAAGCAACAAAAGCAGGGTTCGTACAGGCTTCAAAAGCAAAAATTCAAGGGTTTTTAAGGACTTTCTAGGACCAGAAAACACATTTTTAAGGTCCCCATCTAATGTTTATCTGGGATTATTTATAACTTTTCCAACACAATTCAAAAGTTTTTTATTGCAGAATACGTAAGCACACTTTAGATAGGTGCTAACGGGTTTGTAAATGCTCCCCCAGCTTTATTTTTTATTTCATGGCTGGTATTTAGAGGTTTTTCTTTTTCTATTGCGTTTGCTGAGGCTGTTTGATTTCAAAACTTAGTTAATGTTGCCTGCATCTTCTGCTTTGTCAGCAAGAGTATCAGCTGAAATTAAATCTGCAAGTGTTGCTGCAAGGCAGGATGAACTATGTACACATCCACCATTTGCACGTAAAAGCAAACGCAGGCGGAGCGTATGAGGCACAGCAAACAGGCAATGAGCATGCGTCCACAGACTAGATGGAAGTACAATGGAAGATGCAAGATAAAGAACAGAAGCTGGCTTTCACTGGATTGTACCGTGACATGGATTGGATTGACAAGTGCCTGCTCCCAATGTTGCCTTGTAATAATGAAAACCCACCAAACTTGTAATTTCACGCAATACACTGAAACTTGATTGTTACAATGTTTCTTTACATTTGTTAACACCTAAAATCCACGACAAACACATTAAGTTCTTGTGAAAAGACAGGGCCACTGATTCTCTCCGGAAAAATCAAGGGTTTTCAAGGACCATTTAAAAATTCCAGGACTTTCCAGGCCTTGAAAGTGGCACTTTTAAATTCAAGGGTTTTCAAGGTTTTCAAGGACCTGTGCGAACCCTGAAGAGGACCACAGGGTGACTATTGGACTTACAGCTAGAAGGTTTGCTGGACACAGCACACGTATTATTACTAATAAAAACCAAAAATCCCAACACAGCAATGGTACAAGTGCACAAAAGAATGTAAAGGTCAGTGCATGCACCAACGCTGCTAGTTACACTGCACAAAAAAAAGATTGCTCATACAAAAAAAGTCAGCTGTCATCCTAGGTGATGCTTTGAAATGCTTCAAGCTGGAGGTTTTTACATTGTACGTAGTTCTGTTACGACTGTTTTTAATTAACTTGTTCCTAAGAGAACTTTCCATTGTTATTTGAGTGATCAGCACATGCCTTGCCCACAGCACAGAGTGCACAGCTAATGGCAATGCTATTCTGGAACACATTCTGTCCAGCTGCCGCACTGGACAGAATGTGTTCCAGCAGAAGCACTTCAAGTTCTACCTTGGAAGCATCTGTTCCAAAACTCTTTCTTAAAACTGGGGCAGCTTTTTGTCACCTATCAAGGTGTTTAAGAAAATATAACTGCAATATTTTACATTATCGAAATGTGCAGTAATGGTGCCTGGCCAGCTTCAGTACATTGCTGGTGCAACGAAAAAGCAGGTGCAGAGCTTAACCACCTGAAACATGATGGAGATCAGGTGTTCATTTCACTTGCCTCACTAGCTCAAGCTTACCTGAGCTGACGTCCTTTTTTGCCTTGCTTGCTGTGGACACCATAGGCTTGACTAGAGCAACAGGCACGTTCCGTGACTGCGTCATGCTACTTGAAGACAGCGTCGTGGGCAACATCGCCTCCCGCTTCCTCCGCAACTGCGTCAATGTCTCTGCCGGTGGAGCAGGTCCGTCCGCACTGTCTTCCGAGTCGAAGCCACTCCAATCAACTGTGATCTCAAACGATCGCCGTTTGGAATCCGATGTTTCATTCAGCTGGGCGTTCGAAAGTGCCGCAGATAAGTTTCGTGCGCTACTTTGATCGAGCGCCGTTCTCGTGCGCATCGACAACTCATTCCTGCTGTCCTGCAAGACGGAGCGGCCCTTTGCGTCTGTTGTCTCCACGGACCTCTCATTCGATGTATCACCCACTTTCAAGACACTTCTGCTGGTCTCAACAAGCTTCCTAATTGACAGGCTTTTGACGCGGCTTACGGGCCGAGCAGTGTCTTTCGAAGCGTTTGCGCTTGCCGACAACTGTTGACTCACGGGCGGCAGACTAGTTCGACTTGTCGCAGGACTTCTAGAAGTAGATTTGGGAGCAGACTTGTGCTTGTTCGTCGCGGGCGGCGAAGTGCGACAAAAAACAGAATCGTCATTCTTCCAGGCTGCTTCGACGACAGAGTTTTCTTCGATGAAATTGCACAGCTCGGTGATGCCCATCTCCTGGTTGCTGCCACCGCTTGCCTTTTCATCGGTGGATGCGTCATTGTCACCCTCTGAGGCCTCTCCGAAGAGTTCCACGTCACTGTCACCAGGGATGTTCCAGTCAGTATTTGTGGGGTCTGGCTTGGCTGGTTTCCTGATGGGTGATGGCTCGCCTAGTGTGCTAGAGCCATTAGCAGTGACACCGAAAGGCTTAGCTGGGCCCAACGTCGTCGGACGTGCACTCCGACAAGGAGTTGAGTGGACGGGAGGTTGATGCTTCTGCGAGGGAATGATGATTGGACTCGATGCCCTTCGTCCAGCATCGTTTAGCTGCGGAAACGGTTCAAAAATAAAAAAGTGAAATAGGTTGCCATTCCGTACGTTACAAGAAACAAAAAATTAGTGCAGACACACAGTACCACAAGGAAGTCCACGGCCTAAAGATGCGATCAAACAAGACCCAAAGTAACAAATTCGTGTAATTATCACACTTTCTTTGCATACCTTTCTAACACTTTTTTACAGAAACGATATGGCCAGATGGGCAAGCAAGTTGTGTGACCTAGGTGAATAATTGATTAGGTAAATTTTCACGCTTTAAATCGTTTTTGAAGTCTAACTGGTGCGTGAGGAGCATTGCAAAACCCTGCCCGGATGCTTAATTAAGAAAAGATTTGGTTGCAAGCAGCAGAGGCCTAGCTCTCTGTACATTAGCCAAGCCTTTGAAACATTTCTTGCTAGAGCAAGAAATCACTGTTGTAAGATATTGATAACAAACACCAAAACTGGCCATGGCAAAGATTTGAGAAATTACCTTAAAGGCCAACTGCGATCAAAATTTTCCTTGTCCAAATTTGATCTAAGTGGGTTGTTTACAATAAAAATCACCATGGCGAAGTTCTAGGCCCATTACCCTCATAGCCCAATGACTGTAAGTGTTCGAGAATTTCTGTTGCCGACGGTTGCACCTGGGGGAGAGTCGCCGAAACAAGTTCCGAGTGGCCTGTGACGAACAAGATAAACCTGTCTCATGTAGCTCGAGCTTTGCCGGCAATTTTCATGGCATTCTGCCGGGGGGAGGGATGCATTTGCTGGAGTTCCTTTTGCTACACTGCCGCACTGAACGCGTGCCGGCATCACGTTTTAAAACTAACCACAGAGGTAGCAACATCCGCCATTTTTTCAATGCAACAAAAGAGACTGCAAGCCACAGAGTTTCGTACTAATACATACTATATGGAAATTTGTCGCTGCAGTCGCGGGCCGCCGTGGGCGGCGCCATTGCCGCTAGCGACATTCCTCGCCTACTTGGCTTAGCTAGCCATACGGCTTCTTTTTTGTCTTGAAGCCAAAATCAACAAAAAAGGGTAATATTTTTTTCTTGTTCATCGTTCCTGAAGCTTCCAGTACATAATCAGTGACAAATTAATCTTTCTGGGGATTCTATTTTATAAAAATAAAACAAATTTTATGAACCTTCTGCAGTAATATTGTTGCTTTTTTGCAGCCAGGGCCAACTTTTCAGCCTGTTCATGAGCCATGCCAAGGACAAGTGGTACGTGCCTGGCCAGAACATGACGGAACGCTAGCCGAAGCGTGGCTCCCCTAGATAGTGGCGCCAGATTTCCCTCTAGTATGTATTAGTATGAAACTCTATGCTACAAGCCTACAAACTATACGCGCACTTGTAAGGCTTCGAAGTAAGCAAAACTTTAGTTTTGCTCAAAAATAATGTTCTCGTAAAAATAGCGCACAATGCGCATTTGCCTGTGCATCTACCATTCCTATTGGATCTGTCAAAGAAAAAAAGACCGTTTATAAATCCTTGACCACTTGCACGTGTGTGCAATACTATTTGCTGAATTTGGACTGACCCAATGCCTCCTCCACCTCTTAGACCTCTCCAAAACTTTGACTGCCTAACGTGAGCTAATCAATGTACGGGCATAAACAATTGTACAATTTTTCCTTGCCTTGCTTGTGGCAACAAATGTATAAGCACCAAAACTGGCTGCCGTCTTCACGAAGTGTGCAAACCAACGAAGCTGTTCCTCTTCGAACAATAAACTACATTATTTTTCCCAAACCGTGGAATCAAATATTTACTTTCGTAGAGTGCTAGATTTAATTACCTGAAAGTAAAATGCTATCAACTGCATATGACCCTGGTGAAAGCAGCAAGCTGCGGCAGATGTGAAACTTTTTTCAAGTTTTGAAAGTTGACATACGGTTTCTAAACGATTTTAATTAAAATTCAATCTACAATGTGCAGCACGGTAAAAGCTACTGGGCAGATATTCACAAATGCATTTGCACGTAAATACATAGTAAAAAACAATTCGTGATTGATCGTCGCCAGTGCATGGTTTGTTCCCCTCAAAAGGAAAGAAAGCAAGATGATAGCCAAGGCACCGGCTAACCAAAGTTGCTTTTCAATATTTTACGAGCTTAATCTGGACCTGCCTTTTTACTCGCAATGCCATGGATTGCTACTCCGGCAGGTATTCTAATGCAAAAATAACTGCCAGATGGTCTATTTCCGCTTGGTTGATGGAAACGCGACATCGGAATCGCACCTAACCACTCCACTAGCCTTAGCAAAACGTTAGTGGAGGTTCTTCTGTGTAAATAGCAGCACGAAACGCGACAATGTCGCATGCATCTTGGAGGCTGCTGTGAGCGGTCACAAGTACTGGCGCATCCTCTTCAGTTCCATCACCTATGTAACGTCCGGCCACCGGCAATGACCACCTTCTTTTGTTTCGGTTCCCAAAATGGCAATCTTCGCGTGCCATTGGCGTTGCATGTGTTCCTGCTTGAAATGCAGCGTTTTCTAGTCAGAACTCTTTTCATGTGCACTATTAGATGACATTGCTTTTCCGTTGCCAAAAAGTTGAGAGCCGTTCGCCTTGTAAAAAAGGCAAATAGCATGTTGCCATAACCTTGACTTTCTTTGACCCGCCACCCATGCACAGTAAATGTTTTTCGGTGTTTCAAAGCAAAGTGGGAATGGAGAAGGCACCTGCTGTTCTGCACATTCTTCAGGAATCAGCTCATCCCGTTTGGCTTCCGGGCCCGGCATCTGAGAAGAGATCACAATAGGGTCTGCGACGTCCTTGTTATTACTGTCCGCCTGAAACATGGACAATTCCACCCGTATAAGATCAACAAAAGTCATTGATAGGCATCAGTAACTCGTATTATCACACCAAAGGCAGTGGTACTACCTTCACATGTGCGTAGTCTTCAAACATATCCACTTCCGAGTCAAACAGCTCGTCGCAAAAGCTGTCTGCATGCACGCTTCCCGCGGGCTCTTTTCCTTTCACAGCAGCTGGGCTTGTAGAACCTGCCCGTCTCCTGTCAACCTGAAGACAAAGAGTTGCACACGCTTGTGTAACAGCGATAGAAATAAGCTGCAGTAAGCAGTGCAACAATGTGTAACACCAAGTCAACCAAAATGCGACTATGCAAGCGAGTGAGCAAGTGCAAGTAAGCCACCAAGTAAGCAAACAAAAAGACGTCACCAATGGTGGGCTTCAATCTCTCATCACCACTGCATTGTTCTTCACCATATGGCGGCAGTAAATATTACTGAAGAGGTCTCCAAAGGTATGTGAATGCAAAAGAGCAATGGCTAGCCCTTTTTTTGAAAAAGATCAGAAGAGCAGTCATGAAGTGTCTGGTAGAAAGTCTGTGCGTGACCATATAAAACCTACTCCAAGTGTTTTAGAGATCAGGCTTTTCTTTTTTCTTTCAAAGCATAATACAAAAAATGCCCATAGTATTTTGCAGAATTAAGTCTTCAGGGTGCTCTGCGTGGGCCAGCCCTTCTCATTCACTCAAATAATTTAAATAAAAAGATTCAACAAAAACGCGTGTTATGCAGCAAAGCAAGCTTCAAATTTGCCACTTTATATTCCACGGATAACGTTCTCATGAGATGAGGTGTAGCAAGAGATTAGGCTCCGGCAATGAGGCGAGGTTCCTTATGATGCCTCTGATCATTTGAGTCGACCAAGAATGGGTTGCTAGACAATGATCTAACCCCTATACGCGCACAAGACTGACGCAGCGGTCCAAACCTCCCACCCTCGCCCTTTCCAGAGTTGCAGTTCAGTTTGGGTTTCTCCTAGCCTGTGACCTCATATGTCAGCATCACACTCCCATAGCACTCTTTGATATAGTAATTACTCCCTAGGCTGACTGTGTTTGACCTTGCACTTTTTTTTTGCTCATTGAATGGTCTTTCAACTTCTGCATTCGTCTAAGCTCCTTTCTCATGTAATTTATTTCAGTTGAACCTTGTTATAATGAAGTGGTATCAGGACAGTAAATTAGTTCGTTACATCCGATATTCGTTGCAACCGTAGAGGCAAAAATTGGCTCTAATAAATTCGCAGTCTGGCTCGCGCAACAATCCTACATAAAAAACACATTGTTCTAGACTTCAAACCCGCTATAAACGAGGTAGTCCTCATCGGTCTCCTTGTGGCATTTCAAACTAAACAGACCGGAATGTGAGATCGTGACATTACGACACAACAAAGTTAGTTTGGCGAGACAGGCCTGCGTTCTGACTTACTTGAAGGAGGATGTGGCCTTCGCCTGGTGGCTTTTCACAGATTGAGCGGAATGAAGTTTTTCACAGTGTCCACGCAATAAAGGGCCTTTTCTACTCGCGCAATTTTTCAAGCTACTGAAAACTGGTTGTTTTCTTCCACTTTTTTTTTTTATTTTGCTTTTAATATGCTAGCCGTCGAGTTTTGAGCCTTGCGGAAACCAAATATGTCTTTGTTGTTATAGCCCATATCCCACAGCTCTCGAGGTTTAGGTTTCATTATAAAAAAAAAATAGGAGTCCCTGAAATGAGGCGGGTCCAAACAAAGTTCGTATTTAGTTTGCTTTATCTGATAATTCGCTATATCAGTGTTCGCTATAATGGGTTCAACTGTACTCAGATTATCGTTTTCCATCCGGTAAGCATAAATAGTAGGTCAGTGTCGTGCGTTTCGTCCATCCTACACTCTGTACGATAGAAATAAATGTTTATCATCTTTATAATGCACCAACACCACACACAAAAGAGCCCGACTTCTTTCTGCATCCAAATGAACTAACAAATATGCTCCGTTAACAAAGCGTGTAAAAAAAAATTTAACACTAACAGCACCAAACGCCTAAATAAAACAAGCAGCATGCTTGCATGGTTATTCACTGCAGAATGGGCCAGAAACAGACAAAATTCTACCCATCAAATCCCATTAAAATGAACCTGCAAAGCCCACAATTAAGCAGGCTCTTTTTACAACTTACATCTAGACG
Organism: Haemaphysalis longicornis; assembly: GCF_048455015.1. NCBI lineage: Eukaryota > Metazoa > Arthropoda > Arachnida > Ixodida > Ixodidae > Haemaphysalis > Haemaphysalis longicornis. The sequence goes on from NW_027526445.1 coordinate 120,334,638, forward strand.
CTCAAGTACCTTTAGTTCTGGATCCTCCTTTGTTTCGCCCTTTTCTGCAAACAGGGGTTCTTCGGCTGGGCTCTCTTTGTCGCTGTCCAACGGTTGTCCATCGTCAAGGCCGTCGTTAGCAAAGAAGTCCTCCAGGTCGCTGTCAACTTCCAGTTTTGAAAACCTCACAGTACTGCTTGCAGCCTCACTTTTTCGGCCCTGGCACACGACATTGCACGTCTTTATGTACTCGGTTTCAAGGCCCGGCTCAATGGCAAGCTCATCTTGAGTAAGGCGACTGCTACCGCCAGCGTTCCCAAACCCCGCCACATCACACATCTCTGCGTCCTCAGTCTCAACAGCCGGCTCGGCGCTGAGCTTGCCTCGAGTAAGGAAGCCGCTACCGTTAGTGTCCTCAAACACGATCTTGGCCATGTCGACGGGAGACAGAGCGCGGCCTGGACTTGGAAATATGTCGACATCCAGCCTCGGTGGAGTTTGAATTTCGACCTCCGTGGGCTCTTCCTCCAACTCCTCGTCTTCCTTCGCGTCCACATCAAGCTGTTCCGGAACAGCAGGGACCTCCTCAACCGGATCGTCGTCCACTTCCACAACCACCTCACAGTCCATCTCTTCAGCAACCTCGCAAGCGCCCGTTTCCGCCGAAGCCTTGAGTGGTGACTCTCCCCCCGACCTTGACAAGTCCTTGAAGAAGTCAGTGATGACTCGCTTCTTCTTCTTCTTTTTCGTTTCAGTCTTCGTTGAGTCTGCTGGCTCTTCATCTTCCGTCGCTTCTTCAGCAACTGCCGCCTTCTTCTTGGTGTACTTCTTTCGACGTTGCGGTTTGGCTGCCTTGTGGTTGACCAAGTCCGGGTCGGGTTCTGAGCGGAGCTCGTCCGACGAGAGGACATACTCCATCTGGAGGAACGGCTTTAGCTCGAGTCCGTATGTGTCAAGATCGTCATCAGCGTAGCGGGTGGTCTCTATGAAGCGCATGATGCGGACGTAGAGTTGCGTCTTGCTGGAGTGCGACACAAAGTGGCTCCGCTGCTCGTTGCTCTGCCACTGCGTCCAACTAGAAAGCGAGAGCGATGGTCGGCTTGCGTCCTGTTCCATCTCGCCCATTTGCTGAAGGAGGAAAAAAAAAAAAGGATGAAGGGGGAGGGGATGCAATGCTTTGAGTCATTCTTAACTATTTGACGCAATACTGGGCGAGAATGTTGCTCTTAAAAATGCTCCAAGAAAGCTTTTCTACACTGCTGCACTTATCCTACGCTTGTCCTTTCACTCTCATCACGAGTTAGTGCTGCATGCAGTTGTTTTTTACCTCTTCAAAAAAACACGGCCCTGAGGAAGAAAAAGGCGTTACTGCTAAGAAGGTACTGCTGAGACTGCTAAGTGCTTGAAAGCAATGCAAGGAACGATAAGTCAAGGTCAATTGAGACGAAAACGTTTTCTTTTTTTTTGCAAAGCTTTTGAGAAAGCTGCATGCCGTGGCTGTGTAGCTTTACAACTGCATTTTGCGGGCACGACGGTTTCTTTTTTGCGTCAAAAGCAAATTGACATTTCTACACACACAGGGAGTGCTTTTCCTTGCTATGCTAGGTGTGCACCGATTCAAACAATCTCTGCAGGCCATTTAGCAGGCAAGGTACGCATACAAACATGATTGCATCAAACATTTTGGCATAAACTTGACAAAACAGAGCGAATACTTGTCCGACAAAAAAGAAATGCGTTAATTATGCGAGTAGCTACCGTGCAGTGCAACAGCTGTCCGAGACCCCCTTAGCACAACGAGCTCTTCTCTGGCCTGGGCAGGCATCGTTTTGAAGTTCAATGGCCACCACTCACTTGTTTGGCTGACGAGGATGGTGGAAGTGTGAGGAATCTAGAAGAAGCTGCTGGCAGTACAGGCATGGCTGATGGGGCCACTTCATAGTGAGCCTCGTAGTAGAGTTCCTCCTGCCTGTTCAGGGCAGAGGCCATCTTCTTCTGCTTGCCTGCACAACCAAAGTTGTCAAATTGCATTTAAAAAAAAAAAAAAAAGGAAGAAAGAAAAAGAGAGAAGCGTTGCCACTGTCATTTCACAAAACGTGGCCGGGACTTGTGAACAGAGATTCTACCCCTTGGCAGACCACGCAAAGCTACTAAACGTAGTTTTCAGTCAAACGAGTGTTGTTAAATGTTTGTTATAAAGGCAAATCAACTAGCACCAGTACAAAAGTATTGAAAGATTAGTCTTTAGACGTCAGGATACTGACTCCACCACACCCCTGAGACTTGTACTTCACCTTACGAGAGCCCTCTGAGAGAGCCGACGTGTTTGACCAGAACAGCATCCGGCTTTGACATTTGGCATGACAAGGGTATGGGGGCAAGAAGCATTAAACTCGGCACGAGCACAGCATTTGACCAATAAAATCTCTACATAGAAGAGTGTGAGGGCAGCTGACTGCTACACATACTCATAGCCGACCAACAACATCTCCTGCGCTCCTAGACACCCACCGGTCATGAAGTTGAGGATGGAGCGCGTTCCTTTGCCACTACCCCTGGCAGCAGAGGCCCCCCGGGCGGTGTCGTAGTCGGGGACCGTCATGCGCATGCGGTGGCAGACCGGGTGGATGCCGCGCGGGACCATGCGAGGGCTCTGCTCGTACAGGTTGCCCAGCTGCCGGCCGTTGGTGATGGCCCGATGGATGTTCTGCTTCTTGTAGTTGCTCTCCTTGTAGGCCTAAGCAATGGAAAACATTGCTGCAGTGGCCGTCCAACCTCATCCCAATGTTTTTGGCCCTCACATCCCAAAGGACAAAGCTTCAATTCACGAGCAGCCAATGTTCACTCACGACGTTTTCCTGTTACTACTACTGTTGATGATCAAACCTACTCTAGAAAGGCTGTGATTAAGCTTTGATGCACGTATAGTCTACGGACATCCCGAACAGGGCAGACTTGAAGCCAGGCCAGGCAGAATAACCTGCATGCCTAAGTTGGGCCTTTTTCAAATGTCATGTTGCACTGCTCTACAGTTTCCATTTTGCCGCTGGTTGCCACCACCCCTTGCATAAACTCCAAAGCCACTGGCCATTACACTTTTTCACAACGTACCAGTTAAAACTCGACGTAAAGGAGCACGCAAGTCTGTCTCCCTGTAGTTACGAGATGAAAGCACACTCTTAAAATGAGCCCCTTGAAGTAGTATCAGTGGAACAGCTGACAACACGAACAGCCTGTGGAACCCCACAATGGCCTTTGCCGCAAAGGACAAACTTATTGTCGTCATCTGCTTGTTGGCGTCCACTGCAGGACAAAGGCTTCTCACATGTTCCTCCAACTGTTCCCGTCTTGCTAAGCCCTAGTCCACTCTTTTCCTCAAAATTCTCTTTCATCCCTCTATCAAGTTAACAGTCTTCCCCTCCTCCCAGTACTGTCTCCTGGCAGCCACCCTGATCCTCTTAGTTTGATCCGTGATGTCTTCCCCCTCGAGTTTGTTCTCCAATATGGGCAGCTCATTTACAATTCCCAAGAGTAACTCCCACCATGCTTCTCACCACATTTCAGAACATAGATGCCCCATTCGATTCTGCTCGCAATGTTTGAGGCAATGTCTTGAGCTTACATTTAGGGCTCGACACAGATGTCTCCGACCCTGACAACACCGAAAATGCCTACAAACATGACACCACGTGCAATCGGGCAGAAATTCAACGAAACAGCTCTACTTATCACGTATCATTCAGTTCTTCCACCACACAAGTTTCATGTGTCAACTGCCATGTCTTGATTACCTGCTGCTACGGTGAACATTTCTCGGTTGACCCCCTTTCAAGCGGTAGGTTAGGGTGCAACAAACTATTACGACAGGTGAGCTATGCACGTGCAAATGCACACTTCACCTCTTAAGGAGAGGAGTCATGATTCTTGTACCGCTGGACGACCCATCTCTGTCTCTCACCAATATAGGCGACATGACAATGACGCTACTGCCTAATCATGCGCGCGAGACGCAGGACGACCGGTTACTGATCTCTTAGGAAAAACGGCACCCCAATCCTTGCACAATGACGATGATAACATTGTGTTGGACGTTGCATCGGAAACTAGAATCTTTGCCCGTAGCCCAAGCGCAGGTTTCTCGAGAACAAGACTCGTCGCCCACAGAGACCCCGGGGTACCTGCTCCTCCTTGCCCTCGGTGAGCAGCACCACGATGCGGCCCTCGCGCTTGCGGCCCGTGCGCCCCATGCGCTGCACGAGGCGGATGGGGCTCTTGGGGGCGTCGAAGCAGACGATCAGGTCGATCTCCCCGATGTCCAGCCCCTCCTCCCCGACGCACGTCGACACCAGCACGTTGTAGCCGCCCTCGCGGAACTTGCGCACCACCTGGGCCACACAGGGAGAGGGCACGGCAGCTGCTTTCACACAAACCCCCCTTTACGACAGCTGGTTGGGCAAACGCGCTGTGGCCTCCATCTAAGCTACAAATGCACTGCCCGGTGACCTAACAATGTCTAAATCTAAAACAGGTTCAAATTATTGCTTGCCCGTATGTGGTGCAAGCAAGTGAGCATGTATGTATAGGTGGTATTCGTTAAAAAGTTTAGCTGTCAATTTCTTCGCTTGGCAACACTGGAAACGGCCACAGAGATGGCCGATGCGCCACGGACATGGCGCGGCTTGGGCCACTGCGGCCGCCTGCCGAAGAAAAAAAACACCGGCGTGCATCATCTGCTCCGTTTCAAACCGAATCTCAATGGTGGTGTCAACAGGGATGTTATTAATCGCACTCACAGTGGACTCGAGGCAACACTTTGTGTTCGGTGAGCTAGAGTTTGTGACATGCAGCACAGTCATGTGCTTAGCACGAACAAGTACCACCATCCCACGGAGCCCGACGTAACCAGTGACGGCGCACTCACGCGGTTGACTGCATGCGCGCTTCACCAGTGAATACAAGCAATTCATTGAACCGGGCTGGAGGTAGCGAGCACCAGGTGGCCAAGACCATAGATTAAATTTCAACTGAAGAAAGCACAACGCAGCAACTTTGTTGACAATGTTTGCCCAAGCAACAACGTATGTTCAGAAAGTGCTAGAAACGCTATGCAAATATACATATATATATATATATATATATATATATATATATATATATATATATATACAGTTGAACCTCGTTATAGGAGACATGGATGTGAGACAAATGGGTATAAGAGACACTATTCACCCACATGGTTGGCTGCCCTATCTTTCCCCCCATTAAATTGACCTCTTTTATAACAGACATCTGATGTAGAAGACAGATGGTTATAAGGGACAAGTCATCCTTGAACTTTAATCAACAATCTCGCTTGAAACAGACATTTAACTTTAGATGCAGTGCCACCAGTCACTAATTGCAATTGCTTCCATTGTGGAAACACAGGTGGACGGCAGACGCCTGCAGTCGCTATTAATCATAACTTCAGCAAACACACAGTAATTCAGCCAGTTATTAAATGACGATGAGAAGCCCTGCCAATGGAAATGCAACTTACAGAAGTGGTTGAAGCTTACTGCCATTCATTGGAGCGCGACCGCACATGCGGGCTCTTCCACTCGCGTAGCTCCCAATCAAGAAGCATCGCAGATGTTCAGTCTTGCAAGCGTAATGAATAGCCTGAGCACACAGCGGAAGAAGCTGTGCGCTCTGGCTATGCATCAGGCTTGTGAACTCAACATCTACGATTTATCTTTCACAAACAGTGAAAGGAAAGAAAGCTTGTAGAATCGGTTGTAAAAAACAGTGTACATACAGTGTACATGAAGCAAACAAAGATTCAGAACTGTTTCATAAAGTCTGGGGGCCAAACATAAATTAGAATGAATCTTTTGCAACATGCTGTAGCGTTCTTTTGAGCTTATTTTAGTCATACAGTGCCCACATTGAACTATGGGTTGATCAGTTAGTGAAAACATGGTACCCTGCTTATAAGAGACATCTCTTATAAGAGACAGAAACTGCTCCTCGGTATGTGTCTCCTATAAAGGGGTTCAACTGCATATATATATATACAGTTAAATCTCGTTATAACGAGACGGGCTATAACGAAATAATGGATAAAACGAGCAAATCGTAATTCCCCTTGAATGTCCCCATAGAAGCCAATGTATTTAAAACCTCGTTTTAACGAAGTAAAATTTGCCCGTTACGGGATACAACGAACAAATTTCGTCGAGAAATCAAATTTTGCGCTAATTTTACAACAGTGCGCAACGCGGATTTGAGGCAGTGCGCGACGCGACAACTGTACTAGCAGTTCAAAACTCCCGCCACGCGCGCGAAGCTGGATGGCGCGCCGTGCGGACGCTGCGCCCACGAAGCCATTCCCACCCTCCTCCGCTGCGCACGGCATGCAGGCAATGGGGCCCTTCGATTTACAGTCTCGGACTCACCGCGGGCTCCCCGAGAAGCAGTTCGACGTTCGATTTTCCCTTTTCCCATCTATCCCTATGGCTTCGGGGAATCCTCGGACTACCCGCGGACTATCCGCGGTGAATGCGAGAAGAGCCCCAATGCACACGGCGCGCGCGGTTGCGTCGCCTTCTTCTCCCCCCTCCTCCCCTGTTTGTATCGCCGACGTCGCTGCGTTGTGTGTGCGTGGGTTTTGGCAGTCTTTATCGTCGTACTGCCCGCGTGATTCCAACAACGCGAGTGCGACAGGCGGGAAGCGAAAGCGAAACACTATCACGCTTGAACAGAAGACGGCTATGATAAAAGCCGTCGCATCGGGCGCGAAGGAAGGTAAGGTGCACTCCGTGGTAAGGTGGCAAGAGACTTTGACGTGTGGACGAGTACGCTGTCCACCATCGGGAGCAACCGAGAGTCCATCGTCAGCGCTGTTGCACGTGGCGTGAAAGGAAGCGCTAAGGACGGCGTCGGAGGCACTATATAGATGCGGTGGACGTGCTGCGCCGCTACTTCGGCGCGCACGAGGGCGGCGAAGATGGCGTGAACATAGCGGCCGCTGCTGAGCGAGCCATGGCTCGCATCAGGAAGGTGCATCAACGTCCAATTACGGACTTCTTCGTAGCCAAGTCTGTTTGAAATACGAGTTTTGAACTGCAATAAAGTAGGTTCGTGACTTTTCCTTTTTACCTCCGGAACGTGTTTATTTTACTGACTACCGCCGTGCGGCAAGATGCTATTTCGCCCGCTTTTTGTTTTAGGATGGTTTTAGGTAACTACAATGCATAATATTTGCAGTAAATGTCGGCTACGGCTATAACGAAATATTGACTATAACGAGAAAATCGCGGCGCCCCTTCAATTTCGTTATAACGAGGTTTAACTGTATATGACTGTGTCGAATACAAACAATTCACCCCATTCAGCATTGGCTTAGTCAAAAGAAAAAAACATGTGCACTGCTTCCTCCAGCTTCAAAAGTGAACTGCTTTAGCTTAAAATTCTACAAAATATCAGGCACCCCTCCGTCTAATGCACAAAGCTTTCTCGTGACCGATTCTTTGGTTGTCGTCCGAGTTTGGACTGAGCGTCGACCACGTTGAAATGGAGCAATCGGATAGACGCCGGCTCCAAAACGCAAGGGACCCAGGTTCGATTCCGGCCCCGGCAAGCGTTTTTTTCCCCTTTAACTTCAGCCACGATAATTCGTCTTTATCGCAAGAGAAAGTTCACTTTCACGCACGGCGTTTTTTGCACTAAAGCTGCGCTTTCAAATGCTACAGCCAAGACGTGTCAGACGACACTTAACTGCAATAAAATATGCACCGTCCACTGCGTCCAAGTGGAAGCAACCACTTTATTGCCACAATTACCTATTGCTTACTGCATACCACCACAACATTCTGCAACAAGGACCAAAAAAAAAAAAAAAAGTAAGTGATATTCAAGCTGAACAATCACGTAACAAAATCTGCAAGAGCGAACCTTAGGAGCGCCAAATTTCGCTGACAGCAATGTTGTATGTCAAGAACCTGAACAGCTGTTAATCTGAACCAGCAAATTTGGAGTGAATATTTTCGCAGCGCCCAAAAGTTTGCCCGAGTTTTTTTTCAGGTAAGAACGTTCTGCCTCCTTCCTACCAGCAGCTGCTCCTTCTGGCTGAAGCCCTTGGCGGTGCCGGTCCTCTGACCGACGAAGTTCATGGCCTTGACCACGGGGTGGTGCCGGTTCAGCTGGGCTGTGATCTCCTTCACGCTGTCCCGGTACTGCGAGAACACCATCACCCGCGTGCCGCCATCTGGAGAGAGAGGGGGAGAGAGACAGACGTTTGGAAAAGGGAGACGGAAGAGAGGGAGGAGAGGGGGTGCATTTTTTTTTATTTCAGACGATCGCAACGTTGACATAAAACACCTTCTTCAACAGGGTGTGGTGAAACATGACTGGCCGCTCCTGCTGAGACTAAAACTAGAAAACGACACACTCACAGAAGACAGTAACTGTGCCCTCGACAAGAAGACTGGACGGGCATTACATACAGGCCAGGAGGTCTGAACCCTGACCTGGACCAAGAGCTTTCCACTGCACCCAAAAGCTACATCCCATTTTCTACGCACTCGAGTCAGAAAAAGATTTGATGGTTGAGGTGCATAGAACTGCAATCAGATAGATTTGCAGTTCCCTCTAAAACTGAGGCAAAGTAGTATTTTACAAGAACAACTCAAGCCTTAGTTAACAAGCCCTGGATTCAGCAAAGAGATGCCCCCCCCCCCCCCCCCCAGTGCTGACAGAGGGTTTTCACTTCTGTCACCCAACACTGCGGCAATTCCATTTTGTGTCCAACGTGTTCGCGTTAAATGTCCATTGAAAAAAAAAAGAAAAAAGAAAACGACCAAGCACACAATACAAAAGCCCTCAACGCATCTCATACCTTTGGCAACAACGAAAGCACAGGGAAATGCGAAACTGAATATGCAAATGCCGCGTGAAACGTAGGTACGCAGGTAACTGAAACGGGTATACATCGACCTTCATACATGTACTGAACAAACATTACTATTGAGCAGTCTTTTTAAACCAGAACTTTCCAATTTGTGCACAAAACTTCACGCCTTACTGGCTGCACTGCATTTGCTGCCGAATGTATTACACCGTCACTGCGACATGGGGTATTGGCGTTGCTTCAAACCAAACCAGACTTACTCAAAATAAGTCAGTTAACCTGTTTCTGTAAAATGACATTTAGCCTGCCTCCATGACATAGCCGTGAACGTGCTCAACAGGTGCTGCCGAATTCCCACGAGAGTAAACCTTGTGCCCTACCAGATATGCTCGCCATGAAAGACTCAAAGGGGCAGCCAACCGACTTTCATGGAAGGGAATCACTTGAACACGTTAAACCGAAGTGATTTTCCTGATAGGGCCCTAAAACGTTTCAAAGGAGGATTTTCAGGCCTACCAGCCTTAATTGTGCTGCCAGAATGAATGCTGGCAACAATGATGGTGACCTGAAATGGGAATTGATTGATTGATTGTAGGGTTTAACGCGCCGACGCAACGCAGGCGATGAGGCGCAGCGTAGTGGAGGGCTCCGGATTAATTTTGACCACCTGGGGATCTTTAACATGCGCTGAAATCTCGCACACACGGGCGTTTTTGCTTTTCGCCTCCATCAGTAAAGCGGCCGCTGCGGCCGGGAATCGAACCCGCGACCTCGTGCTCAGCAGCACAACCTGAAATGGGAATATACCTTGAACTGCACACGAGATAAAAACAAGTATTTTAAAACTTTTCCCCAGATAAAACAATAATGAAATGCAGTCTTTCCTATTCCTTTACGCGATTTTTGAATCGTGCATTGAAACCAACGGAGCGGGTTTGCATACATACGGTGCTTAGACGCCACATGGCGCCGCCTTTCAGATCTTGGAAAGTTCAGTGCCACATTCAAATTAGTTCTGCCTATTTAGAAATTCCTCGTGGTTACCCCACTACAACAAAATTCTGGCTTTCATACGAGCTCGAGGACAAGCACTCCACAAAAAGCGGTTGGCACGTAATCACGACAATTTCAGAGACAACAATGGTCAGCACCTTCAAAGAACAGGCGAATGCTTACACGTACCGCTGTTTGCAAAGCTCCTGAAATGCGCCAGGATGATCTCTTCAAGCTTGGTCAGCTTGGGATGGCCAACAACGTGCACTCCCTGGTCTCCAGGTCCCGAAAGAGTGTTCTGAAAAATGATCCCATCGACATGCAAACAGTTAAAAAAACGTAGTTGATCCCTCTTTCACAGGAATCGGTAAAACACGAAAGTGAAATGTGCCTCCACAGGAGCATTTACTGTGCAACCATATAACTCGCACATCGCTAGTTATATTACGTCGGTATGGCACAGTTAGACGAATCAACGTTAGACACTGGATTGCATTCGCCGGAACATTGCGTAAATGCGATTGAAACCACAGCCCCTTGAAAACCGTGCGAACGAAACGAAACCGAAACCGAAAGCAGTAGGTGGTGGAGGGTGCCTCAATTCACCCGCATCCCGTGTACACGAAGACGCTGGCATCGAGGCGCCAATTGTCGGTGCTCATTAGTGTCATGATCAACTACTTCGCTTCACTTCTAGACGGCAGCATCTCCTAGACGGCATCTGAATGAAGACAGTAGTGGGAAAGGTATAAGGCGCATTCATAGATTTACTCGCGCTAGAATTCGTGGCGCAAAGGGCAGAGCACTGTGTACCTCCCGTTGCGGCGAGAGAGTTAGTGGCTCGAATCTGGGCGGAGCCGTGTCAATGGAACCTCTTTCTGGCGACGCCATTTCCGTGACAGATATGACGCCGGTCAGATCTTGGTGTACCCGGGCATAAAACACTTTCGTGTTAAAATGGTTATAGCAGTGGAATGGTATGCGAAATAAAACTGCGGTATGATGTAGGAATTGGTAAAACACGAACATGAAATGTGCAGCAAAATCTGCCGGTGAGCATGATTTGCGGGTCAGCGGCTGTCTTGTGGGTGTGCTTGACGAGCGACGTCCTGCTTGTGGGTCACTTTGGCAAAGGTGTACCGGCGTCATTTCCGTGAAGGATATGACGTCAGCGAAATCTTGGGGTATCGCGGCGTAAAGTACTTTTGTTTTAAAATATAAAACCCGAAAATGAACCACCCTAAGTATAACGTACTCATTAGTGCTAAAGGTTGCTTCCCCGCAAGAAGACCAACTATGTGCAGGGGCGCACCCTTTACAGGCCGCTCGCTTCGTTGTACTGGCGTCACTTCCGTGACGGATATAACGTCAGCGAAGTCTTCATGTGTCCGGGAATAAAACACTTTCATGTTAAAAAAGTGGAGAAAAAATTTACAAACGCCAATGTTTCAGGGTGTAGGTGAATACTAAGCTCTCGTGAGAATGCAAGTACTACAAGCTAGGTGTGGTGGTTGGAAGCAGCGAATTGATGGCTGTACGCCGCAAATTTTAAACTGTCAGTACAGAGAGCTACTTGGAGCTACTTCTGTTGGAGCTACTCCTGACCTGCAAACAAGATGACAGTTATGACAGTTTAACACCACACGTAAAAGGTACGAGAGAACAGCCCCCACCTGGCTGGATATTGTGTTACGCCCGCCTTTGTTGCTTCACTTAACTATTCTTTCGTACTCTTGCACTATTCTTTTTACTATCTCAGATCTAGTAGCGCGATTTTCCAAAAACCCGATGGCGTCATCATTGCTTACTGCATGAAGTCTTGGCAAAAGTGTGCAGGAGGTCGTAGAGAGGTTAGGAAGGGTGAAGTGAATTTAGTTTATGTGCCTAAATCTGTGGTGTAAGCAGTCACAGGTTCATGGAAGAGGCCTTCGCCCAGCAGTGGTCATACATAGGCCGATGATGATGATAATGGCAAGAACCTTTCTTGCTGGGACCACGAAGACACTGTGCATCCTGGTTTCGTTTAAGAAACTGGCCCTTCGTTACTTGCTCAACTCCACTCTGGCCCCCAAGGATGGTATATTCACCAAAAAAGAAAAGATCACAAATGTTGAAAATTTTCGAAGTTTCTACTACAGTCTAACCCCGCTAAACGAAGTCTGCTTCAACGAAATATTTCCGATTCCCCGTCAGCTAGCCATAGAAATCAATGCAACAAAGTTCTCGCCACAACGAACCATTTGTGTGGCTTGCTTTCACTTCAACGAAATGTTTGCTGATTGGGGCTGGGTTCGAACACTTATGTTTATTATTATTATGAACGATTAGTTTGAACAAGTAACTTTTTATACATTCAAGGCGCTCAGTTTCTCCTAAAAAGTGTGACGCGTGCCCATGCTACCACCTATAAACAAAAACAAAATCATAATAGATGGAAACCATTGTTTGCTGGTGATAACGATGTGGCTGGCCGTCCTTTACTTGAAGCGCAGGCCTCGTTCACCAAGCCGAAGCTACAGCCAATCTGTATCCAGTTGAAATCGCGCGAATGTGCTCTGCTGCTGGCTGTCATTGCAGTTTTCCTTCTACAGTTCTTCAAAGTCAAAAGCAGAAATAATGTTTTCGTGTTTAGTCTTGAACCCGCATCATCCTATCTTAGTCGCGAGAATGCGCTGGCGATAAATGCAAGCGTGTGCTGCTTGCCTGCCAAGGTCAGTTGCCGCCCTGCCTAGTGAGAGGACAACTCCATGCAGGATAAGATAACGGCACCTCTCCTGCCTGCCACAAGCAATAGGGGGGCTTTCGCCTGCCCAGCAGCTGTCTGCAAGTAATCAACTTGGTAGATATGCCTTGTTGTGCAGTAATATGTTTTGCGAGTGCATTTCATCAACAACCCCCCTTCCCGTAACGCGCTCTTTACGAGCAGGTAAAAAACAAATAACCATTGGTACATTTATTATCCAAAAAAACACGGCGCAATCGCCCATCAATCCTTTTTCTAAACATTGCATTATGCTGTCAATGATGCAGATAATATACGGGGCTATCTTTCTTGCCCTTCCGTGGTGTGTTGTGGCCAATTTCGCCTCAACAAATTTCTGCTTCAACGAAATTCTTCGCACGTCCCGTCAACTTCGTTGTTGCAGGATTCGACTGTACACGGCATCAGTAGTGATGCCCCTGATGAGGTGAAGTGTCATTGGCTCCTGCGCGTCATAAAGCTTTTTGATTGCTGGCGCCATCGTCCATCCGTCAACGCTTAAAATGTCACAATCCATGTCCAGCCAATCAGACAAGCGGAATCCCGCACCAAACTGCGCCTCCCAAGGGCAACAAACGGTGACGAGAATAAGACAACGCTTGAGCAATCAAGAGAGTCCAACACCGGAAGAAAAGACAAACAAAAATAAAACAAGACGAACTCAAATTTCCCTCCATTGCTGCCTCCAGTTGAGGCAGCAGTTCGGATTACCTCACCCCACCCACAGCTCGTAGAAGTCGCATACAAACAAACTCCCTTTCGTGCTTTGCGTCCACTTTTATGGCTGCAGCTCAGGACCCGAGCACCAGAGACAAGAAGCAGAGGGGGCCAGCGGTCAGCAGTGCCCACCTCGTAGAGGGAGGCGGCCACAGCGGTCGGGTGCAGGGTGTCATTGGCCGAGTCCTTGGAGGCCCCGAGACGCCGCTCCAGGTGCACGTACAGGTCCTCGAAGTCGCCGTTGTGCATCAGCTCGTAGCGCACCCGCGGGTGGCTCTTCTCCCCGTCCACTATGCCTGCGGGAACAGGGGAGGACACAGGCCGATGTCGAGGTGGTATTAAGCGTCCAATGGCTAGGGTTGTCACCACTCCGGTTCTTGATCGACCGGAGACCGGTTTTCTTAAACAGTGCGCCAGTTGCCAGTCCGTACTTAAAACCGGCCGTAATTAGCCGGTTTTTTGGCCATCGTGCCACGATTATGTTTGTTTCGCGTTTTATAAGTGTCAATTCAGCAACTACAATGATAGATATGTGTCGACAAGCTGGGCAAAGACACGTTAGCAGAGAAAATGCACAAGCAAGCACGCTCGCTGAGATGGAGGGAGACCAAGTGGAGGAACTACACCACAACGAAATGCCGCCGTATTCAGCACATTCAGAGCCATCACCAGCTCAGTCACTTTCAGTGCAAACGTTATGTTTATTTCTCCCAAGGAAGATGTTACAATAAATGGCATTGCACGTCAAAAAAACATGGTGTCTTTGTTTCAACACAAATTCAACCTTCTATACATGCACCCCCCCCCTTCCCTAATGAAGGGCAGTTTATTTTTTGTTGTTGTTGTTTTTTGAAAGAGGTGGCAACCCTGCCAATAGCCTCGTTTTACTCTGGATTGTAGGCACCGAGCAAGGGCAAGACAGGAGGGGGAACGTCGCTTCCTAGCGCGGCCAGATAATGTCACAAGCACTTCGCCAAGGTTGAGCTAGCGGTATCTTTTGCGGGAGAAGAAACTGTCGTGGCCGGCATTTCACTGAGCAGCCACAAAGTGAGGTGTTGCCACTATCATTTCATGCATCAGCTGCTGCCACCCTCTCCTTTCCCATCAGAGCTGCAAACCTTTGTAGTCCGCGCTGCTTTTCCTTGTGACATCACCTGGTCGCTTGCCCGTGTTTTCTGCGATGGGCCGTTTGGCCTCCTACATATACTTTTGCTCCGTGGTCGTGGGATATCCTGCGCTTGTTGTTCTGAAGGGGCAACCGAGAAAAGGCCCCCGGAAAGGCTAGGCCTGCCCTATTTTCCCTGATCCCTCATTCACTTTTTAGATGCGACGCTGAGAGCATCTCTTGTCGGCGGCCCTGTCCTTCCTGCGTGCGTCCGTCATTGGCGGCGGCGTCCGCACTCTCCTCCGCTCACCCCCTCTCCTCTCTGCTAGCGAACACTCTCTCGCGAGGGGCATTGGATTGGATTGGCTTGGATTTGGATTGGATTAAAGTGGATTGTGTTGCGTCATAGCCACAGCAGACGCACTGGCGCCGGCGCGTGCCCAGGTGCATGGAGGAAGAAAAATGTTAGGAGGGAGTATGACGTCAGGCGGCCCAGCTTCGGCAAGCCAACCTCCTCTGAAGCCGCTTTCTGCTCTCCTCGGGCTCCTCCCGCGCAATGCATTATGGAAAATCCACCATGCTCAGGCCCGCGGTAGCATTTAGTGGCTCCGGCAGGCTGCCGGTGGAGGTGGAGGCGAGCACCGTCGCCGAAGGCGCCGTACAAGATTGTTCGCTAGGGTTGCGCTCCAAGCTTCGTATCGTGGAAGTACTGCCGCTGTCACTGTTCAAAGCAAGGCGAGACTTCGATTGCATTCTTACGAAGCACCCTCACGAGCTGCAAGCCGAATTTCACTTCTGACGTTGGATCGCTCGAACGCGCCGCCGTAAACATTCACAAGCATGGAGCAGCCTACAGCTGCGCGGTGTTTGCCAGGTGTGCTGTGACGATTGCGTTTGGCATTCTGCTGAGTTATCGCGCGTAACAAGTGTCGTGTCGGCGGGGGGGGGGGGTGGTGAGACTAGCTTTGGTTTCGCTCGCGCGCGCTTTTGCATACGTTCGCCTTTTCGGTGCTCCCGCGTGGTGGTACGTTTTTATCTACTTCAGTGCACTGGAAAACAAAGGGTTCAGAACCCTTATGTTGGGTGTGACCACCTCGCGTCGCAAGCAGTACGCCGGCTGTTTGTCCACTGAGGACCGCTCGATCGGTGCGATACGTATATATATATATATATATAAAAAAAAAAAAACTAATGCTAGATTACGCCTGGGAGGGACCTTGCTGAATTGTGGACTGACTGCGCCTTGGCAATACATAAATGGTTAAAGAAATGGTTGAAATGGTTGATCTTTTCAACTTTGCCTGAGCGGCAAAGTTGAAAGATCATCTCCACTTCTGCACGCGGCGGCGGCACACAACTCTGCCACTGCGGCGTGAACTTCGACGGGTCTGAAAGCTCAGTAAGCAAAGATGTTTTCTGCCTCTACCGTCCGACCACTTTGCCCGCACGATCAGGCCGCTGCGCGTTTCGGGTTGCAGGCAGAGCTGCGCGCAACGACTCGTCGCCGAAACTCGAATACGCGGACGGCCCGGCAACCAAACGGATAGACGCACGCACGCAGCGTCGGCGAAAGGCCACATGAGGCGCAAAGAACTACCGCTTGCCTGTAACGTGAGAGTGGAACTCCCATCAGTTTTTCCTTTTTATTTTTTATGACTAGGCTTCACGATTGTCACGTGACGCTCCCTCCTAAACTTTTCTTTCCTCCATGCCCAGGTGAGAGCGAACACTCTCTCTCAACATCTGCGGGTGTGCGGCCCAGTGCGCTTTCACTCCACTGGTGGGCGGCGCTGCGCGTAGTGCTGCGCATGTGCAGTACTCTCTCTCTCCGCGGTCTCCTCTCCTTCGGCGCGCTGCGCATATAACCGGTGTGCCGCTCTCCGGCGGCCTTTCGGTCGACGGTTGCTCTCCACTTGCGCTTGAACCCCCCTCAACGTCGCATCACACCAGGGTTCCCGCAAGGGGAGGTGGGCGTAATTTTTTTGAACCTGGGATGTTTGGCACCTCATTCACTCCTACTTCACTTGTGAGATATCCTGAAAGGCATGTCAAGATATTGGCCGCGAGGCCCACCACTGGAGAGGCTGGCGCTGCGATCGTTTTGACGTCACTTGTAGGATCACCGTTCCTACCTTCCTGCACAGCTGGCTTGCAGTGCGTGACACTTAGCTTAGGACGCGCGTTCTAAAAGTATTTTCGTGTTAATTTCCGTCGTTTGAAGTTAATTCTCAGTGCGTCAACCGCAGTTTGACGTCATGGGGATTTTATAACCATATCAACTGTGGTACATTCTCCGCAAACAACTTGAGCGTGGTGGCGTACGTGTGCGACCGAAGCGTAAGCTGCGGCTCGTTTCCCCGATAAACAATGTAGACTACGATGATTGCCAAGCTAAGTTTCTAGATTTCCCTTGTTTGCAACAAATGTGTAAAGCAAGAAATCATGAAGCGTTTACTGCTCGCAGAAACGCTCCGCGCACACACCGCCGTGCCTGCCCGCACGGCTGACGGAGCAGCTCGAACCGACGCAGGTCACGGCAGCAACAACTTGTCGCCGCTTTTTAAAATCAGGCTAGTTGTGGAAAAGTAATTCGACAGCGGTGAATGTGGATGTTAGAGTGGTGAAAAATTGTGCTAGGTAGTGTCATCAGCTGTGGTTTTCAAAGCGATGCTCAAATATCTGCCGCGATCTACGCCGACCGTTCCCGAAGGTCGGTCCCGGCACCGCCGGCCCATTCACGCGCGGTGCGGCGAGCGGCCGAAGGATATGTGCCTGCGCGCAAGCATCGGCCGAGGCCATGGCAGGTTCTTGATCATCGATCGCTTAAACAGACGCGGATACAAAGTTATACATTCAAGAAAGAGGGTGACAGTGAAGTGAAAAGTTGTATTAGGGACTCTCATTCAGAACTGTAACGATAGCGGCGAAGAAATATCTGCCGCGACGTTAAGCCTAAAGTTCCCAACATTCAATTACGTGCATCCGAAGCCGGTGGCGAGCGATTCGAGAAGACCCTTTCGTCGCGCGCGCGTGTTGCGTTTAGGTTCCTCCATCACTTTGGGGGCCCCCCAACGCTGGGTTCTCCTATTTTAAAACTCTCAATTACCCTAATTCATTAACGACGTGCTTCGCCTCGTACACAGCCGTGCATTCTGTGAGCAATCGTTAGCTTCATTGATGCTAGAGGAAGGCAGGCTCACTGTAAACATAAAAGAGCCCACGTTACAATTATACATTCCAACGCCGAAGTCCTAATGAAAACTAAATATAGCCATGTCCAAACTCGCTCGCAGGCGTTGAAAACTCGCGTTCGTATACCATTTATACATTGCGGACAAGTTGTGGCGAAAAGTAAAATATCAGCCGTGCAGAGTACAGGCTATGGCAGTGATCGTTAATCAAATCCGGGAATAACTATGAAAAACATTGTAGGGGTAATAGGCACTGCTTAAGCCAAACTTCCAATCATAGCAGTACTTTTAAGCATGCGCGGCGAAGCAATCCGATCACCGTTCTCACGTAGTCATTCATTTACCAGGCAAGGCGAGCATAGGCGCGGTGAGATCACAAGTGAGCGACGCGCTTCGGTCGCTGTTACAAGGTGTTTCCTTGCACACACAGTCTCGTACATGTCACGTCGCAAGTATTTCATAACGAATTTACAGTGTACTTTTCTCGGCATCAGTTGCATCATCCTTGGCGTTAGCTGGCTGCGTACGAGCTGTGGGGCGCGGCGGTGTCGCCGGGAAAAAGCGAGTCGCTGATTGCTCGCCCGGATTATTCGGGTTGCAGACAACTTTTTTGGGTAACTTGTATCCAATCCACAAGGAGCGAGGGGGAAGGGGGGAAGGGGGGGGTACGGTGGCCACAGACACACACACACACACACACACAAAAAAAAATATCCGGCCGCATACGCACAGGAAATGGGTTGTAGCAGACGACAACCCGACCCAGCGTCCAACAAGTGACGTCATTCGCAGGTGGCGCCACGGTATGTCCTCGGGGCCAATACCATATGCTGACAACTACTAAGCCGTTCATGAGCTTCTTCTATTTTTTTTTTAGTTTCCTTTGTGTGACGTATCTACTTTGCACAAGAATAACATTTTGTTCTATTCTATCCTATTTCTAAGCTTGCCCGTAGCCTGTTCACTTCGCTACCGTGTTTTATTGGTAGACACGTTGCTCGAGAACTAGTTAACAGCTTCGGTACAATAGAAAAAAGAAAAGGAAAACGGGGGGAGGGATGACAAACGGGGCAGAGTCCAATGACAAGCACAAGTACTGGATATCAACTGAGTACACACTGGGGGCAAACTGATATTTTTATGGTATCCACATTTTCTTGCTCCCAAATTTTCTGCGCCAGGCTCACTTTCTGGTCGCCGTCTTCACACAAAGCACTGTTTCCCCACAAACACTGACTGCCTCTTGCCTCTCCTCCTCACAGCTCCGCCCAGCAATAATTTTTCTTGGTGTGGTAAAGCTGCTCGCTTGCCATCTCTGTCTGCATATCTGGCCTACCTTGTCAAACCCCCACACCTTTTTCCGCTTCTACACTAATCGGTACTTTCTCCCACAGTAGCAACCCTATATGCCGTGATCTTTTGCCAGTGAATTTGCACCACCCCCCACATCATCAACTCTCCTGCATGTAATGCTTCCGCATTATAAACTTACAATAAGTTCTGTCTTTTCTTTTCTTTTTTGATATTTTTTTAGGCCCTGCAATGACTTCACTCCAAAAAATCTGGCCCCATCAACCTTGTTCCCTACAATCCCTCCTTGTCCTGATCCCACTTCATTTTTCCAATGCTTTCCAAAACCTTGACATGGTGACGGCTCAAAACACGGACAACGAGGCCGCAAATTTCGAATTCCAGAACGCGACAACCATTGCACCCGAGCATGAAAACAACTCCATCTACCAAGCCACCACCCAAAGTGCATTCCTATTAAACCGTTTCTTCTCGATGCATTCAGTAGTACTGCATTGCAGGAACACGGCTGTCAAAGGCCAGAAAAAGTGCTCAAAGTGCCAGTCACTTGACTGACAGACGACTTGCCACGGTGGCTCAAGGGCTAAGGCGTTGCGCTGCTGAGCACGAGGACGCGGGTTCAATTCCCAGCCGCAGCGGCCGCTTTTCCGATGGAGGCGAAAAGCAAAAATGCCCGTGTGTACGATATTTCAGATTTGACCAGGTGGGCAAAATAAATCCGTAACCCTCCACTACGGTGCGCCTCGTTGCCTGCGTTACATCAGCGCGTTAAACCCTACAATCAATCAATGACCAACAGATGGCCCCCCTCTGCTTCGTCTCACCCCTAAAGAAATACCCATTCTCCTTGGTGCCTTCCTGCAACACCCCTGTCAAAGGCCGAACAAGGGCCCCCCACTGGGCCCCATGCTCAGGCCACTCACCCTTGAGGAAGTAGAAGAAGGGCTGCATGCCGTGTGCCAGCAGCAGCTCGAAGGCGTGGTACAGGCTGATGAGCAGGGAGAAGTGGCCCTGCGCCTGGCCCACCTCGCGGGGGCTCAGGCCGCTCGGCGGGTTCTGCTGGAAGGCCTCCTTGAGCAGCAGCATGCGGTACTTGCCCAGGGACTCCGGGTTCAGCCGCGGGGGGATGGCCCCGCTGCGCTCCAGCCGCTCCAGGTACGTCCGCATCACCTGCGCATCACGCATCGTCTCTTCTGCCTCTCACTGTTCCCCAGAAAGTTGGCATCAAGTGAAGGGCATGCATTCTTTAGTGGCTAACCTTGCCACCAACGGGCAGACGTTTATGGTTTTTAAACCCACCCCCAGGAACCGTGAGGTTGGCTTCCCCGAAAATCGGCAAGTGGAGCGGGAAACCCAACACATGCACTGCAGTATCACGAGTGCCTTCTATTCAAAGTAACACATTCAAAGTAGCTTAATGTGGGTCCTTTGTTTTCCTTCTTGCATGGTTACAAAGATGCCATATTTACTTATACATTGAACGCGTGTCCCCCATCACCTCCCTCCATTAGTGGCACAAGTATAGGGGTACATTCATTACAGGAAGCAAGTGCTCCAAAGCGAAAGCTTTCTTAGCCGGACCGATGACGGCATCCTGTCAAAAAAACTAATGCACTTCCCCACAGACCGGTTCGTTCACCAAGAAGCTCTGATAAGATCTCTGAACACACAGTGTGTGCGTGAATCCAGGCTTCTATGGTGTCAAAACGGTTGCTCAAAAATAGCGAAAAGGGAGTGGTTCTACATAAAGGACAATAGCACACACATCGATCATGGACAAGAAGTACAATAGTATACCCTTATCTCATAAACCACGTATCGGTATACGTTTCGATCGTTCGTAGATGTGTTTACTTAGAGCGCGAAAAATCATCGCATAGGTTTGTTGTTCGTTTGCGACTTTGGTCTCTATAAAAGTTTGGTGATCGATTGGGTGCACTAGCAGCAAAGGTTGGACACATTTTTAGTGAAGCTTTTGACACAATTTTGACCCAGTTCTATGAAAAAAAGCCTTCACGCTGCTCCCAGCTTTTTTTAGGAAGGGATGGTGACGTTTTTTTTCTGCCTAACTTGTTTTTCGTTCTGGAATGTGAACTTCTGCACCCGCTTTTGCATGCATGTTGCAACCATAGCACACAGCAGCCCAAGACATCCAATTTGTAAGCCAAAACAAAAAAAAATCACACCATCTCCACGCTGTGAACGATGCCGAGGGTGCGAAGCACTGGGACGCAAGTTGTGCGTATTGTGTGGATGAGTGTAATCGCCCGTGCACGATGATGCACTCAAAGTTTATTAAATGATTTGGGGTTGTGTCCATTGGCTCAAGCGAGTATAATAACCGGTTCGTCCAGTCTTTGAGTGATTTGCAAGTTGTGTGTATTGTGTGGATGTGTCATGATTCACTTTGTGGAGATGCGTTGAAGTCTCCGATGAGTATAAAAGGAGCGCTGCTCCACGCCCCATTCGAACGGCGCGTCAAACCTGCACTTTGATCTCGTGTTTGCGTGTAGCGCCCTCTTGTGTAGCTCGCTGTAGTCACTGCGCATGGACAACGGGGAACTTGGGGAGACACCGTAGGATGGTGGACGGATATTGCGAGGTCTCAAGGTGCTTGCCACCTAAAAGTGTATTGCATGGGAGCTTTAGTACACATCTGAAACTACTGAAACACAAGAAAAATATAGTTTCCTATATTAAAAGTTATTTACTTTCCTTTTTTCTGAGTGCACAAACACACTACCAGTAATGAGAGGACAACGTAATGCAGCCTGTTGTATGAACTGAATATGGCAAAACAACTACTTCCCCGACACCCTCTCCTGCTCTCCTCCTCGCACATTAGGCTCCATCTTAGGCAAGTTTCATATTGTCCCACCAGCCAGCACCCCATCTCGGAGACCACAAAAATTTTATCCCAGCCTCAGCAAGATGAGTGGCGTGATGTGGAACTTGCACCAGAACAGACCATGTTGCGAACAAACGGTTGAATTAGCTGTCTCTACTGCTCCCCACGCAAAATGGGCGATCTGACAGGAATCGTCCTATACAAACAGCACGGTCAAACAACCCCACTGAAAGAGGCAACAGGCAGCCCAGGCACAAAACAGTGAGAGGTGTGAAAAAGGTAGCAGCTGTCTTCAGAGCACACGGCATTTGGCAGCATTTACAGTCGGGACAACCAAAGAAACGGGGGGAGGGGAGTGGGCCAGCACGACGACCTGTACATTTTCTTTTTGTTCCATTATTTTTTTGCGCTAGTTTTTCCAATGTGTTTTTTCCCTTCACACACACACACACACACGACACACGTGCCCGCACACATGTGCGCACACGCACACGCGCGCGAAGGAAGGGTTGCTCATGCGCATTACAAATGACATCGCTCATGACTGCAAAACATTGTGAGCTCATAGGGCTAGTTCTCTTTGTCCAAATCAGACTGAAATGTACCGCAATGTAGCAGGACTTGCCGTCTCGCAGTTTGCCACAGCCATTGCATCACCGTGCTCACACACACAGTGGCACCGTACAACGCCAAAGCAACTTACTGCCCCCACTATAGGTCCCCAGCTAACAAAATGTTTGCTGCGACAAGGAGTTTTCAACCCCCAAGCTCTCACCCCGAGAAACTTGGTCTTGAGCTCCTCGATCTCGGCGCCGAGCGGCACCACCACCTTCTCGATGGTCCGCTTCTGCGTGTACGACTGGATGTCGATGGAGTCCTCCGTCCGCAGCTCCACGTGGGAAATCATGAGGTTCGCAAGGACATTGCGCACGCCCTGCACGGTGGGAGAAAAAAAAAAAAAGCTTGTTTTTAATAAAAATTTCAAAAAAAGAGAAAGAAAGCTTTGCTTCTTATCGCTGATTTCGTGTTCGAGGGCCACGGAGCTAGTTCATGAAACAGTACTCTAGATTACTGTAGCCGCTGTACTTTTGATAGAACACGCACAGCTTTTGTCAAAAGTTTCGAGGCCACATGTCCGCACAGAAAGTGACCCCTATCTGTCGCAAAACGCCGAATGTGATCAGCTTTGCTGCTTGAACTGAAGGAAAAGACAGGATAGCTACCATGGTTAAACACACATGTGCACACGGATGCCTCGACACTAGAAGTGCAACGTAAGATGGCGCGGCCACGCATTTTGCCACACACTCGCGAGCCCCGGCTTATTTTGCCACCGGGTGCACATGTATGTCCCCTGCAAACACCTTCAAAATGGTCAATGACATACATGTACGTCATCACTTGTACGTTTAAAATGCGTACCTTTCTCGATCATTTCTCTCGCTTGCCATAGAACCTTAATGATTTGAGAACAGCTGCTTCAAAAACCCGTTAAACTGATCGTGTATTGTCACTGCCCTCCTGTTCCATTATACACTTATTGTAACTTCCCCAGGTACATTATAAAACAATGAAGTTCTGCAGTGTAAAGTTCTGGTAACCACCTGCAGCACCTGTGGCACTGATGGGATGAAAAGAAGAGTGGAACCGAGTATTTAAACTTGGCTAGGCTTGGCTACCTCGCAGCGGTGCTCCCACAAAAAATAGCCACCCTACCCCGCGGGAATCGGCCAAGGAAAAAGGTGCATCACTACAAAAGCCGGAATCAGCATAGCACATGCTAGAGCTCGAACATCATCATGTACAGAATGCTGTTGTCTAATTCCTTTCCATGCACTGGGTCACCACAAGGTCGCCCCACGTTTCCTTTCAAAGGATTGTCACTTTCTGTGGCCACTTCCAAATTTGCAATGCAGCTAAACATTTGGATCACAGACATAACTCAATGCAATGCTGGCCTGCTTCTTCGCTGTTTTGTCAGTGCTGAGAAAGCAAACGGTAGTTGAATGAATCCCACCAGAACCGCATTCTCTCGTTACAGCTCTAAAGACATTTGCACACACAGTAAACCTGGCTGTAATAAAACAACTCCTTGTTTATGCACTAAATAGAATTTGGTCAACCAGGAGTTCCAACCTGAAGTGAAGAATTTACTTGACTGGGCCTCGCAGCATTTTTTGGGTAACTGATCTGTTTAGAATTTTGCTATCACATAAGCGCTGCACAGTAGCGCACCTTGTTCAACTGCTGAAATTACATTGCTCTGTGTCGTTTCTAACTGTACAAGTTCAATATTTGCTGGATCTTTGCAAACATTGTCAGCGGAATGAGTGTGATGTTCAGGTGCTATCTGCATCACAATCACTGACTCTGCCATCACTCAGCACGGTTTCAGTGACTCCTCTTGTCAAATCTAGTTTGAAAATAGAGACATTTTGCAACACAATCAAAAGTGAGGGTGTTGTACGGTACAGCCTGAAACAGAGGCACATTGAGGCAGCTTTGGCTGCCTGACAGCAAATAAAAATTTTTCTTTAAGGGACGACAGCACAGACACACTGCGGTCATTTAAATTTGAGAAAGTAAATCCCCTGGGAGTGCAGTGCATGCTCCGTTTTCCTTGAACCCTGATAAGCAGACACATCACCCAGTGGTGGCCAAAGAATTGCTTCCCAAGTAGCTTACTAAGACTCGGGCATTTGAATGTGCCCCACAGCCTGCATACTGTAACTGCTGCATAGCCACATTTCTGGCACAATGTATGTTGCTGGTATAAAACTGCACTGTATGACACCGGCATAAAAGTGGGCTGGAAACTTGCCTTCATGTCGGTTCCCGGTGTAGCGCTGAGTGCGAGAATTCTGAACTGGTTGTTGTACTTGACGATCTCCTGGACAACCTGAAGAGAAAAAAATGAAATGTACAGTAATCCCTCATTAGCTAGAAGTCGTAAAATCGGCTGAACATTTCAAGATAAGTGGAGTTTTGAGTTAAGCGGCCAGGTCACTGGAATAAGGGATAATAAGGCTGGTAACAGAAGCTCCACCGCACAGGGGAGCTTTCGTAATGAAGGCAAAAAAGTTTGTAGGAAAAATCCATTTTTGTTATTGCGCCTGTTTCACGTTCGCATCTGGTCCCAGAAAAGAGTTCTCGAGCTGCTCAATACATTGTGTCAATTGTTGGTTGCCACCACTACATTCTACCTTGTTTCGAAGCAGCCGCAGCATCTTTGTTTTTTCTGTCGTTGTAGGCACTTCTCGATGCTCCTCTTTGTCCTCATGATCAGCTGCATCGTCCACAGCTCTTTCAACATAGTAGGCATCAGACAGCATTCCAGTAATGGGAACATTGGCCTCATGCAACGTAAATTTGCCATTTACAGCCCCGTTTGGAGCGTAGTGGGAGGTAAGCATTAGAACGGAGGCTTTATCGGCTGCCTGTAGCGGACTTTGCCTTGTGTCCTCTCTGTCAACATTTTGAGATATGCGCGGTCATCCCTAAAAATGTTTCGAGATAAAGGGGGGCAAATACGTGGTGCCTATGGGAGGTAAATGCACGGTGAAAAAATGTTTAGACTTCACTTATATTTTGAAATATCCGAGTTCGAGTTAGCGATGGATTACTGTATACACTGCAGTCCTTCTAAACACATGCATTCGACCTCATGCATGAGTATATATATTGCTGCATCGCAACTACACCATCTGTTAAGGGGGAGTCCACAAACCCCGTCCTTCACTCGTAATCCCCAGCCTACATACAAGCAGAGGGTGGCACCCAGCTCCAACCTCTCCTCCCAGCGTAGCCTGGTGGAGAGGGCCCGGATGGCCAGCGCAGGCCAGGGTATCCCGGACTAGAGGAAACCCCCACCAGGCGAGCGCTCAGACATAAGCATCCAAGGCTTGCTTTAATAAAGTTCCCCCTCCTCCTCATTTCACCACTGTTTCTTGCATTTCAGAGCCCACCGACTAGGCAACACATATAGGCAGTGGCACCTTGCCTCATGCTTCAGTGGCTAGGTAGTTGAGAAATTGTGCTTGCAAACAAGTAGCTCTCCCAGTTGCACCTTGCGTCAGTTTTGTGATTGCGAACATTCAAATTTGAAGAAGTAAAAGACACACGGCACAAGGTTTCGAAACCTTTCTTCTTTCCTTCACTATATTTCCTATGCCTCTGAGCCAATCCGAATATAACACGCCATTAGCCATGCAACTTGCCCGTCTTGCCCGTCTTGCCCTCCCCTCGGTGGAGCACAAGTGCACTGCACAAGGAGCACGCCTCTGCCAATGAACGATAGACCAGAACACCCCCGCTTGGCCTGCCCACTCGCTCAGCCTTGTAATTGCGGTTTTTGTGCGTTGAAGCTGCATCTGGGCTATAAGATAGCCATATTAGGGGGCAGCGAGTTAATTCAGACCATTGAGAGACGTTCAATGTGCACCAAAAGTTTGACACACCAGCGCTTTCGCTTTTTGTCCCCACAAGAACAACAGCCATTGGTGCTAACCAAAGCTTGATGCATGAGCCACTGCGCCATTGCAGCGGGTGCTACATTTTCTGACAACACCGGGATAATCCCTCGGTGACGCTATCTCCTCTAAGCCAAATAAAACTGAGCAGCAAAGACAGCCTGTGCATCGAGTGCAAATGACAGAAGTGACTCTGAATTCTCCTGGTCTACCCAAGGGAAACTCCACTGATCTCCACTTAGTTGCTGGATGGCACTTCGCCGCTGTCGCTGCCGGGCACGCGCACGGCCACCGGAAGTTCAACGGCTCGTCCCGGAAGTCAGGCGTCTGCTACGCTTCTCAACCGCTGATAAGCGCCCCCGTTGGCGCATTTCGGCATTTCGTTCTCACTTTATTGCATTTTGGCTATACACATCGCGTTCAGAACCCAACTTATGCTTTACCGAAATATGCGACGTTAATATGAAGCAGAATTTAATTGCGAAGGAGAACGAAAATGTCACTTGGGTCTTGGTTTGAGAGGAGACGACGCAGCTCGAATGAGATTTATGCTAGAAAGAAAACAACGTGGGCACGGCGTCAGGCTGTAGCCAAGTTCGTGCGCCCGTTCTGTCAAAACAGTTGTCAGTAAAGTGGTCACTGCAGAACCTGCTGCCTGGGGATGGAGCCCATTTGTCCCTTCTTAATACCCTAGTTACACGGGCACAGTTAACCACGGTTAAGCGAACCACGGTTTGACAAAACCGCAGTTTGCTGCGTTACACGACAGACGAAACTGCGGTTACGTCGCTAACCATAGTTAACGCAAACTGAGCTTGGCCACCTCAGTTCAGTCACGCTAATCGAAGTTTCCACAGCCCCAGTGCTCAAAATCGCACAAGTCAGTTCAGACGCACGTGGCGGCGCATCAGCGGAGGTGAAAAAAAAAAAAATCGCATGGCGTTCGTAAGAGACGAAGGTTTTCAATTAGCGGGCGCCCCAAAGCTGTCCCCAAGACGTGCTCGCGTTCTTTGCATCGCTCTCGTAATCAGTGCGACCGTCCGTCAGTAGCGGCTCATTTCCCGATCCGCTAGATCAACTACGACAAAAGCCGTGCCGAATTTGTAAATTCCATGCGTCGTCCGCCAAAAATGGATATAGCAGGCAATCCTGAAGCATTTTCAGCACTCGGAAACAATCGGCGCGCGTGTCGGCCGTGCTTGCAAACACGCCGGCGCGCCTGCCCGCACGGCACTGCTAGCGGCCCTAACCGGCACAGACCACGGCAGCAACAGCTTATCACATTGCTGCTCTTCAAAATCAATCTGATCGCAGAAAAGAACTTCCACATGCGAGAAATTGGATATTAGTGCGGTGAAAAATTGTGCTATGGATTGTAATTCGCAGTTGTAGAGATAGCGGCTGTCAAATATCTACCGCGATGCTAAGCCGAAAGTTCCCAACACCGAACAGACCTAAGCAAACCAAGCCGGTTGCGAGCTGTTGGGGAAGCCCCTCTCCTCGCCGCGCGCGAGTGCGTTGCGTTTGGGTCAGAAGCGACTGCTTTAACGATATTTTCTTTGTCTACACTGCTTCTCTTTTGTTTTTTATCGTGAAGTTAAAAGTGTGGTAATTTATTTTTGTTACGCTCACAATCAAGTGACCGCGGTCACCAAACTTGCAATTTCACGTGTAACAGACAAAACCGCAGTTTGCGATAACCGCGGTTAAAGTTTAGGAACCACAGTTAAACTTAACTGCGGTTACTTTCGCCGTGTAACTAGTTTGCCACCCAACGCCGCTATAAATCTGCCTTAGAGCGAGGGAATCTGCATAACAAGAGCCACAGCTTATGGTGGTGGTGGTTGTCGTGGGATCAGGCGGCGTTAAAACGACACTGATATGACATTTGCGTTTCACTGTGTATCACGCACGTCATACAGAATATTGCAATACTTCCAAGTGGAACGTCTTCTGAGACGACTTCTTTGGTCTGCTTGTGCAGTTGACGGCGCAACAAGTAGGCATTTTTGGCGGAATGCGCGCGAAACCAGCCCATACGTAGCATGCGCTATGCTAGAACGGTGCCCGTTTGCCTGACTTCCGGCAACCGCGCGCCAGAGAGCTCAAAGCGCCATCCAGCAACTCTAGTGGAGATCAGTGGGGAACTCCCTTGCCGTGCAACAGGTTATGCCTGTATCCCTGGTTGCCTTCGCATCAACTCACTTTGCCGGGGAGCGACCGAGAAAACTCTGGTCTAGCCCGAACGAACTAGTTCCTAATTCCCTCCCATAACGTCAGATTTTGTTGACTTCTTGAGCTGCCGTTCATGACCAACTGGCAGAATACACAAGTTTGGCCTCCCAAATACAGAATTTCCATTTTGGCAAAATATTTAAAAAAATCATTTTTTTTTTTTGCTGTTTAATCTTTTATGGTGTTAACATAAGGAGTACCGTAATTACCCGATTCTAACGCGCACCTTTTTTCCGGAAAAATAGGTCGAAAAACCGCATGCGCGTTAGAATCGGATACGAAACCGAAACTGCCAAAACGACGGAAATTTCGTCCCGCCCATCGCCATCTCAAGCTGGCGCCAAAGCTTCTAGCAACAATTTTTCGGGCGCAGGAAGCATAGGTGCCCAGGCTTTTCCATCGGCGTTCACACAAATCGTCAAGTCGTTGCACTTGCGCACTTGATATCAGAAATGGCAGCAGCGGCTCTCACGCGTTCAAAACGAGTGGTCGGCTGAAGGGTGCGCCTCTGGAAAAGTTCGCAGGATGGGCGTGCGAGGCATGGGCCACAATCCCATCGATCATGGTTGAACGTTCGCTATGAAGTGTGGCATCGCAAACGCGCTTGACGGCACCAAGGACGAGATGATGTGGTCAGCAGAGAGCCACGAGGAGGGAGATGGGTGATATTACTTCGAGAAATAAATCGCACGTTTATCTCGCATTCGTTTTTCTTGCTCACAAAGTTCCGTGCGCGTTACAATCGGAAGTGCAAGTTTTTTCGTTTTTTTGACAGGAAAATAGGGTGCGTGTTAGAATCGGGGGCGCGTTAGAATCGGGCAATTACGGTATGTATAAAACGAGCAAAGTTTCTTGTATTACGTTCAGTTGGAAGTAAGCGC
This sequence comes from Haemaphysalis longicornis, assembly GCF_048455015.1. Lineage (NCBI taxonomy): Eukaryota > Metazoa > Arthropoda > Arachnida > Ixodida > Ixodidae > Haemaphysalis > Haemaphysalis longicornis. The sequence goes on from NW_027526445.1 coordinate 120,364,018, forward strand.
TCATTCTGTCGTCTTTTTGTGTCCTTGTTTTCTATTTGCGTGGCTATATTTTGTAAAATGGACTACCAAGTTCACCTTATTTTGGTGAAGTCGCGGCTTGGAGAGTAAGCAAAATGAAGGCGATTGCCTTACGGGACGCTTTCGGCAATCACACAGCCGATTTTTAGAAACTTGCCCCTATTTCGCAAAACAGCCGACTAACTGCCCAAGCAAAGTTACCTGGCAGTAGGAATAGTTGCCCAGTGCTTTGTGGGCTTCATCAATCACCAGGCACTTGATATCTTGGGGCTTCAGAGCGTTGCGCAGAAGGTCGTTCATCATCACCTGGGGCGTCAGAAAAAACACCCTCCTCTCCCGCCATCCTTGGGCTCGCTGGGCAGCCGGCACGGTTCCTGTAAGGACACAGTTCCTGGAGTACGCAACACGGAATGACCGATCGGTTGGCTCCCAATCCAAAAGCGCAGAGCCCCAACCTCGGCTAACGACTTGCTTACTGCCGCCGAAACATTTACAGTTACAAAATAAAAAAAAACGGTAATTAGCGTTAGCAGGTGGTCAATTCCTCATCGGCTTCGGTGGCGTTAATGTTTGCCGACACGTCAAATACGGGGGTTAATTCCAGTTAAAAAACGTGGCGCGCACATTTTGTAGCGCGGTCAACTGACCTGTCATTTCTAGCGTGTCGTGCAGGGGAATGCCCATTATATTGTAGCAGGCTTCGATTTGTTGGGCGACGAGGGGCCTGGTCGGCGCCATGAAGACGATCTTGCCCTTCGGGTACCACCGGTAAAAGTTGTACATGACAACGGCCGCTATGAAGGTCTTGCCCAGGCCCGTAGGAAGGATGACCATGGTGTTCTTAAACAAGCACGACTGCACGATGTTGAACTGATAACTGCGCACGGAGTAGTTGGTCGGGTAGATCCACGTCTGGCCAGCGGCGACGTCAAATCCCTCCAAGTTTTCCAACGGCTTCTGCAGCGACGAATGCGCTCCGTGAGCACCTGAAGTAGACGGAAGGTTACCGGCGAGGGTTTCGTCCATCGCTTGAACCAAGAACTCATCGTCGTCATCGCTGAGGTCTATCATGTCGTCCGGCGGTTTGTCCTTCGGTTTCGGAACTTCGGACGCACTGCTGCCTTTGGAGTGCCACGCTTTGAACAGCGTCGCCTGTTTCATTACTGCCGCGGTTATTTACACCCAGCCTGTCTAGGTGTCACTGAAACTGAAAATAAGTAAAAATGTAGGAGGAATACACACTACAGGTCACGCAAGCAAACACTACGAAGTTGCACAAAACTACTTGTCGCGTCTTGTTGCGCGCCATTCTGAATGCCATTGGATTTCCCGGTGGATTGCTATTGGATTTGGCGGCGGATTTTTTTTTGGAAGGGGCTCAAATTGGCTTTTGGTTGGCTTGGGCCGGAAGGTTTTATTCGTTTATCTGCGGATTTTTTATCCTTGTATTGTAAAAAAAAAAAACTACGACAAAGCATTGCAAGTTGAAACGTGTTTCTGAATGTTTTGGAAACATTGCTCTCCGCGGTTGAAATGCAACTGTAGCACCCTCCCTGTTCTGTGGTAGCACCGCAAGCCACACGGACGGACCCAGACGCGCCGCTTGTGCAGTAAATCACATACCGATATGAACAGGCCCTGCATTACCAGGCCTCTCAAGCTTGGACGTTCCCTGTCTTTCCTATAGGCGGCGTAAAAATCGACGCCCCACGTGACCAACCTAAAGCGCTGTTTTCGACCATCAAGCCCACCAGACGGCGCAGGCAAAATGTTACTTTTGGTATAGAATACAAAACATTCATTCCGTGACTCAAAGAGCCCACACAGTTCGCTTACAATGTGTTATTTAAAAATACTATTAACAAGTTCGGCATCAAACATTCGTTGAGCAAAAATGTACGCAACTTTTTACGAACAGCCGACTGGTGCACCACCTCGTTTCTGAATTCGCAACCACAAAGCCGCCAATTCAAATTGAAACCGCTGCAACGGCCGACCGCGCCGACCGTTTCAATGTGCGCGGAGCACCGGTTTCGTGACTGTTATTGCTGTTATGTGCTTTTGCGTCCATCAGTTGTTGAGAGGACTGGCAAAACACGGGAATTGAGTGCTTGTGGAATGACAAATGTGGGAAATTCCGCATCGGAAGGCAGCTGTCGAGGCCAGAATATTCGATTCTTCCAACAGAAGGTGAGTGTTATGCACTCCGCTAGAAAGACGGTGCAAAGGAAACCGTTGTCGCCGTCAATACTTCATTTGTGCCCTTCGTTCGAAATCTTAGCGCAAGTGAACGAGTTGTTATGGCAAAAAAAAATGTTGTCACGAAAGCGACGTACAATTGCAGCGATCGAAATGAAATGATGTCCTGGCCTCTGTAAACTTGCGGATGACAATAAACGATTTGTTCTCACTTGCTGCTCACTGTGGTCTGTGCCAGTCGAGGCCATCTGGTCACCTGGCGTAACATCACTTCACTAGCGCGGCGCAAGTAAACATGCGACCAGCGTGCCAGCCAGGAGCCAGCAGGAGCAGCCACGGCCGGACTCGACGCCCCTTTCGCGCGCGGGAGGAGGAGAGTCGAGTCCGGCCGTGGAGCAGCGAGCCGGCGGCCGCCGTGCGAGGGCAGCCATGTTATTAAGGAGCTCAAGCGGCCTGTGCAAAAAGCATCCGCCATGTTTACAAAGCCGTGTTTACAGCGCCATCAAGCGGGCGTACTGGGTAGTTCACGACGCCGCCACTACGCTTTTTCTGGCACTACAGGCAAAGCTAGACCTTTGCTTCTCTAAAATCCTCCCTGTTCTGTGGCATTACCTTCCGTTGAATGCTTCATTGAATTCTGCTTGGAGTGTCGGAGTTCAATTTGTCACCGTGCCATCACGTAGTTAGTAGTTACGGTACCTACCGACGCAGTTGAAGCACGCGACAACCCCAGCTCACAACGGACGAGTGTTGGGTAGGAGCCGCCATTGCCCGCGGGCGATACCGGAAGGCGGAAATGGCCGGCTTATTTCGAGCTGCAACAAATTCCCCAACAACATGACGCGGTCGCAGTCCCTTAAAGAAAAGAAGCAAGAGAGTGCAGTGACGATGGTACGTTTATTTTTCATGCACAAACATTGAGGACTGGTAGGCTTGTGCTAATGGTACAGCCGTCGTGAGAATATGGTGCGTCGGTCCTTTGTTTTGGAGTCCGCCATCTTGGCAAAAAACTGGGATGGGTACAGATGCACTGAAGTTGAAAATACAGGTCCACATGAACCGTACGGTAGACTTTGTACACAGGAAGTTCAGACCGGAGACGCTGCCCGCAGTAGTAGCAGCAGCGACGGTGGCTGCCGGTCTTAGCCGCCGAAACCGTAGAGGGTCCGGCCCTGGCGCTTGAGAGCGTAGACGACGTCCATGGCGGTCACTGTTTTCCTCTTGGCGTGCTCGGTGTAGGTGACAGCGTCCCGGATGACGTTCTCCAAGAAGACCTTGAGCACACCTCGCGTTTCTTCGTAGATGAGACCGGAGATACGCTTCACTCCGCCACGTCGTGCCAGACGACGAATGGCCGGCTTCGTGATACCCTGGATGTTGTCGCGAAGAACTTTGCGATGACGCTTGGCTCCTCCCTTTCCAAGTCCTTTTCCACCCTTACCACGGCCAGACATGGTCGCAACTGGCGATGTAAAATTCACGCAGCAGAACACGAAACCAAAACTTCAGAGAGGTCAACGTACGCACCGACACGTAAACTCCGTCGTAGAAAACACAACTACACCGCACACTGTCCTGGTGTTGGCTTATATAGGCTTTTTGCGGACCCGTGGGAAGCGCCACCTGTGATTGGCTGATGGTGTAGACACAAAAGAAATCAAGATTAAAAATGTAGCAGCTGTGCGTTATCTATGCTAGAGCCGCAACAAACAGTTTTCTCCGTATATTATAACATAAGCTACATATCTAACGTGTAATACATATCAGTGGTAGTTTTTCTACAATTTCAGAATGTGTATTTTCTCGTTAATATGGCTCCAGCATTATTCATAGCTATCTCAAGCTGTCATTGCATATTCAGTGATCGGGAATGTTTCCTCCGAATTTATTCGCTCAGACATTACCTTTCCGCAACGGCAGAGCTAATCGGAAGGCCCTTCCAAGCATTTGGAGTAGCACCATCAGTTGATGGCACGCTTAATAAAGTTTGACAGCCGCGTTCTTCATTTTCGCTGGAAATGCATGCGACTTTTTTCACGCTGATTTGGTTTATTTTCTTGAATTCCGTTGGTCTTCCCTCCACAATATAACCACTGTGTTATTGTTACTACTTCTGTGGCAAAAGCAAATTACAAGGGGGGCGTGTCGTGTTTCAGTAGACGCATGAGCTTACATGCATGAGCTTTCCATGCGTTCACCCCACAGAGCTGGCGTCGCCTCTCGTGTGTCATTTCAAAGAAAACAATCGACATCTTTACGAGTCCATTCACTCAGTTCGCAAACGTACTACTGTTGCGATTTGGAGCAATTCGGGTGAAGAAAATGGTTCAACCTACAGACCAGAGAGCGACTTCGTCGAAAGAAAGTAGTACTTTATTTTGCCCAAAAGCTGTGGTGATTGCACTGATTGCACCACTGAGTTCTTCACTCAGTCATCTAGACAGTGGGGTTCCCGATGGTTTGGGAGCTCGGTGTGTTCAGCCAACTGGACGGGGGCTTATTCCACGAAGGTAGCCTCCCACTCTGCTAAGGAGGACATGTTATGAAGTTGTGCTTGCTGTTGCTGAGCTTGTTAGAGCTTGCTGTTGCTCCCTTGGTCCCCGTACTCAGATCCAGCATACGATTCCGTTTAACAGTAGCAACACCCATTCGAAGCCCACATGTATAATTCAGTGAAGTGTGGACATTCGTTACACCACAAACTGTTTTGGATCATGCTACAGTTGCCATGCATGACAGCCGCCGAGGCAGGCTGCGCTTTAAGCAAGAAAGGAGGCAATGTTGAGATGAGATGGGAATTTATTTACGCGAGAAGCTTCCACCGAAGACAGAGCGGGCGACGACACACAGCTATACACACGGGAAACACAGACAAGTGACACATCCCAAGTATTTACAGACGAACAACACCACCGACATTTTTTTTCTTGTAAGGGCGCACTGCCGAGAACGTGTCGCTGCAGTCAGACAGCGGACTGCTGGCACAGCAGCAGTCTCTTAAGACTTCTTCTCGGTCTTCTTCGGGAGCAGGACGGCCTGAATGTTGGGCAGCACACCACCCTGAGCGATGGTGACGCCGGAGAGCAGCTTGTTCAGCTCCTCGTCGTTTCGGATGGCCAGTTGCAGGTGGCGGGGAATGATGCGGGTCTTCTTGTTGTCACGGGCGGCGTTCCCGGCAAGCTCGAGCACTTCAGCCGCCAGGTACTCGAGAACCGCGGCCAGGTAGACGGGAGCTCCGGCCCCGACGCGCTCGGCGTAGTTTCCTTTGCGGAGCAGACGGTGGATTCGTCCCACGGGGAACTGGAGACCCGCACGGCTGGATCGGGTCTTGCTCTTCCCCTTCACTTTTCCGCCCTTGCCGCGACCAGACATGCTGCGTGGTACGCTTGACGACTCCTTTCAAAAAAACGTACCGGGGTTCAGACTACGGCCGTGTGCAAAAGCAACGGAGCTGCAGAGTTGCTTCTCGCAGCGGGAGCCGGAAAGGTTGCAAGAAAACAGACCCGGACTTCGTCACGTATCACGTAGCACTACAATAAACAAGATGGCGGCGAAAGGCGTGGTTCATTTGAGTTCAGCGCTCAACTAAAAGTGACTTCTGTGATTCTATTGGCGAAAAATTGAGCCAATGAGATCACTGCATCAATACCATACGTTAAGCCTGCTCCAATGGGAAGCGTAAATGCTGAATACAAAGTGTACATTAATACTGGTAGCAACCTTTAGTTAACAACGTGCACACCTAGCGGTGAAACAAAAAAGTTAGCAATAATTGTACTAAAACATTGCGTTACAACAAAAAGTTGCACAAAAAATAACAAACTAAAATAAATCAATTATATGAATATTTTAAATGTCTAGTTTTATTTAATTAAACAAATTATTTAAGTAATATGAGCACCTTTTTAGCTTCACCGCCAGGGAAAACGACAAGTTTTTTATACGCACTACCAGTGCAACATTAGTCTTTTGTAGATGCGGCGTGTTCGTATAAAATGCTGAGCTCGCAGTAATTGCCGCATTCAGCGCCTTGTTTTGATTTCGCTTGACGTTCCACGACAGTCGAACAATGCCTCCCCAGCCCAGCGGAAAAGCAATCAAGAAGGCCGGCAAGGCTCAGAAGGCCGTGCGGGCTACGGACAAGAAGAAAAAGAAGCGCAGGAGGAAGGAGAGCTTCAGCATCTACATCTACAAGGTCTTGAAGCAGGTGCACCCGGACACCGGCGTCTCCAGCAAGGCGATGTCGATCATGAACAGCTTCGTCAACGACATCTTCGAACGCATCGCCGCGGAGGCGTCGCGCCTCGCCCACTACAACAAGCGGTCAACCATCACCAGCCGCGAAGTCCAGACCGCCGTGCGTCTGTTGCTGCCGGGTGAGCTGGCCAAGCACGCAGTCTCCGAGGGCACCAAAGCCGTCACCAAGTACACTTCCTCCAAGTGAGGACCCCGCATCCCACTCGGCAAGAGCTCCATCAAAACCCATTCGTGTGTGAGAGAACGTGTGAACGTTGTGTGGACACTTTTTTTTTTTGTGAACTTTTCAGTGAGCATTCCACATTCACCGTCAACGGCGTTGTTTTTACCCATCTCGTCTCTTAGCCTTCCGCGAACCAAAATCGGGCTGTGTGCTTCTCGTCTTTCATCGTCTCAATAAAAAGTTTGATGGCCTGTACGGTTTGCTTTCTTGTAGACGTGGCAAAGCGCGCAGCAGAACCAGAGTAAACGGGGGAAAAAAAATAAACAAAAATCGGCCAGCGAAGTTGGCTAGGTTTAGCTCAAACCTGTCGTACAAAAAAACAACGGTTGGAGATTTTTTTTTTTTTTACTTTAAATGCGGCGTGCGCGCTGTAAGAAACAGTTCTTCGGTTCGAAAACCCTCCCTGCCCATTTAGCCCTAACCCTGTTTTGTAGTTTTTTAGGTCTCGATATGCAGTCCGGAACAAGCTAGCTCTCGCTAGAGGCCCTTCGGCCGCTTAGCTCTCGCAACAAAAACGAAGCTGCCCGAAACGACAAATATCAATAGAAATTCTCTAGCTGCGCAATTTTGACCAAATTCAGCGCAATGAACACGACACAAAGCCTCACTCGCAATGTTTTTTTTTCCCCCTCTGTGTCTTCATTATTGAGCGCCATTTACACCGAAATTGAAGGTGATTGTTGGGGGATCGAAATGAAAAAAAAAAAAAAATTGTATTTTTCGCCCGAAGGACGCATCTAATGAAGCAGCTGCAAACAAATCCCCAGGTGGCGCACGGATGCTCTGTTCAACATGGCGGCCTCCAGGTACCATGTGTTTGTTGGAGCTGAGACAGGACTTTTAAAAGGTTTGTGGCGTGTAAAATTTTAGTCAGTTTTCGCCGCTCTATCTTTCACTTAGATGGAAACGGTTGGTGGCTCGGCGAAGTGGCACTGTTACATTGTCGACGTGTTTCAGGTATCAACACTGAAAAGAAGGTCTTCGCGAATTTGAACAGCCTGCACGAAGTCGACAAGAGCGCCGAAATCACCTGTCTGCGTTGGAAAGACGACTCGGAATCGGAGGCAAGTTTCCACAGTGCTTACTTGTGCGTTACTAAATCTTCCCCTGAAAATCCGAGTGGTGTCACTTTCGGAGCACGTCGCAACTCTGTGCTGGTCAACCGAAAGTTGCGGCTCCAAATTTTCATCTGTTTCCGTAGGGACGGAATAAAAGGACACGATGAATTAATGGTTACATTTACTGATTACTGGCCGTAATTTTTCGTACAGACGTGTACGGGCCGCTTCTTACTAATAAGCAACTACGTAGTAAGTAATTCCTGCCGCTATTTTGTTACGGGTGTAGCTATCAACGTGGAAAACAGCGCGAATAAACGAGACGTAGAGTGGAACACACACACACGCGCTGTTTTCCACATTTTTAACATGCATCAACCAGCCCACTTGCAGCATCCCGTTCTAAGATCTAGTTATCATTTGTTTACCATATTAATCTTCTTTCTCCAAAAGGCAGGAGGTTTGGGGAAGGGGTAGCGAGAACGAATGTGTGAAACTTCACAACGGGTGTCAGCGTAAATAGCTCCACGTTCCTCTTTCTCAGATTTATGCTGGCCTGCGCTCTCAAACCGTCAAGACGTACTGCTCAAACAGCGGCCTCTGCAAAGACGTCGTCGACGTGAGGGGAGGAGAAGGTCCCATCAAAGGCATAGGCGTTGTTAACTCGTGAGTAGTAGCTTCCTGAGTGAAGACCCGTAGTCTTCAGTGCTTAACCTGTTGTTCTAACGGTAATTGTCGGTTTTTATCGCCTTTGTTTCCAGAAATCTCGTCACCTGTGTGAGCTCTGGCCTGCTGAAGGTTTGGGCCCAGGATGGAAGCAGTCAGGTGCGTATGGGTGGTTAATGAGTTTTGTCGAATCAATTTTGGGTTACCCTCGTGTTTGCTGAATGAAGGCTTCTTTTTGTTGCATTTGTTATTACTGTGCTTGCAGGCAGAAACAGAGGTTGGCGTCGACGTGTTTCGGATGCGGCAGCACACACGGAAAGCTGGTCTGGTTGCGACGGGAGGCAAAGAGAACGACCTCAAGCTCTGGGATCTGGAAAACCTGGAGAAGCCAGTGTTCCAGGCAAAAAATGTGAGTGCGGGGACTTAAAGGGCCCATGAATACAAAACACGTTTGGTTCATTCAAAAGATTGCCTTGATAGAGTCGTACTGACCCCACTTTCAACGTAAACTTCGCTCAACTAAACTATAAATTAGAAAAAGATGGAATGGCCATGCGATAAACTAGCTCATTTCCCGCAACAGAACCTATGATGTCATACCAGCCAGCTCTGCAATTGACAGAGGCCGACAAAAGCAAACACAAATTAGGCAGAGCTGATAAGCTTGCCGAATGAGCTATTTGCGCTTAAATTGAGGGCGCATTCTTTTTATAGCAGTAAGAATGGGGGTATAAACAGTGAAAGTTATGAAAGCAAATGTAGACATAGAAGTACCGATGCGTGCTGCTGTTGGTACTGCGCACACTGTGCTTGTTTTAGCTGCACAGGTGTCCACCGCTTTCAAGTTGTCTTACACGCACTGGCCGATTGGCATAAGCGGCGTTGTCTTACATGACCCTGTTTGTCGAAAATATTCCATGATTCACGAAACGGTTATTTTCTGCAGTAACAAATACAAGCCAGGTGCAAATACGGTCATAAAACAAAACAACGGCAGACAGCGGGTCGTGCATGAGTATGATAGCACCATCTGGGAAGAGTGACGGCAAGCAGCGCTGCAGTCGAATCGCACAGTGCAAGTTCGTTTGTGTACGCGTGCTTGGACTTCATTGCTGACGTCCCCAAAATGCACGATTTGGCGGGAGAATCAAAATTTTAACCTAAATTGATTAATTTCTCAGTGAATGCAGCATCATTTGCTGCTGGACATGCACTAGGAGCACTATAAAACACGAAATCTTTCGAATAAAACCGACGTATTTTGTCCTCACGGCCCCCTTATACCATGGATGGGCAGCCTGGCGTCATGAACAACCTGACGTGGCTTTTGATCCCCAAACAGGTCAGGAACGATTTCCTCGACCTGAGGGTTCCAGTCTGGGTGACGGACATGGACTTCATGGCCGACTCTGAAAAAGTGATTGCCATCACCGGTCATCATCAGGTGAGCACCGAAGTAATTTATTAACCTCTTTCAGTGGATTTTTTATTGCGACCATCACGTTGTGGATTTCTACGAAGTGCATGGATCTTTGGTTATACTTTGGCTGACAAGGGGTATTTATTGTCTCTTTTACTTTATGCCGCGTCTCAAAGGTCCGCATTTATGACCCAAGCTGCAATCAACGGCGGCCTGTGGTGGACTTCGAGTTCGACGAGTACCCCCTGACTTGCCTGTCCCTGACGCCAAGACCAGAGTAAGCTAAGCTTGTTTGCTTTTCCCTGGGGGGAAAAGACCAGAGGTAATGTGCAACCTTGCCTCAGTCTAAAAATAGCCAATGTGGAATAACAAGTGTATCAAGTTTGATGCGAACTGTATTTATTTAAGTTCGGTATTTTGGAAAGGTAAAGATAGGGGGTGCCCTTCGAGACATTTCTGGCACCTGATGATTGATATCCCAGTCTATCCTGTACAGATTTTCAGGCGCTATTAAAAAAAATTGCAGCATTCATTAGCATGTTGACGGCCCATGTTTTGTGTACTCTGCTAGGCATGTTGTCGGTGGGCCATAAAGTGGGGAGTTCTAAGTGTATTGTTTTGCGTGGAAATTCATCTATAATGGGAACATTGTTTCTAATGGAACAAAACTCTGATCAGTTGTGAACTACCAAATCTTCAGAGCGCAGCAAAGTTGTACGTTGTATTGATGGCTCCGTTTAATACCCATCGAAACTGAAAATTGTTGTGCGAATGTTGTTTTGTCAAGGTAGATGCACGTTATGGAGTATAATTAGAGGCACACCAAAAATTTTGAAAATGGAAGTGTTAAATGTTGATGGAGAGAAACCATTATTGTAGCTATGGACCAGGCTCATGTCTATTGCATGTTGTGCGGGATGCTTCATTTGCTATAAGGCGCTGTCTATACAGATAAACTGTGCCTTAGCTCTTGTTAATTTTGAAGCGACTTTTGCCATGCAGACATTGCCTTGGTCCCACCAGAAAGACACCAGCAATAACTCTTCAAACCTGGGCTTTCACAAAATACCGATTACGCGTATAACTACACTCTTTCCACTGCAAGGTGAACAGTGACTGACCGTCCGGCAAGGTCGAGGCATAGGCTCGCACTAATTCTTCGAGATGGGGTATGGTGCAAGAACTTATTCACTTCTGTAGATATCCTGAGCCCCTTCATGAAAAAATTGGGCCGAAGCCAGCTTTGATGACTGTCCGTGTGGTGCTTGTGGTATCCAGGTTGTTTGTTGGTGGTGTCGGTTGTTTGGTAAATGACGATTTGTGCTGACAAGCTGAACTCGCTTCACTTCCCCCAATTCGGTTTGAAGGTCGGTCAGATTACCGCTTTATTGCAGAAAGGTGATTAGACAAATACCAACAGGCCCAAAAACTGGGCGATAAATAAATGCTGGTAGTAACAGTATAATGAAAATCTTTATGAAGCTTTACCGTAAAGAAAGCATCGTGTGGACTTTCCTATCTGATCCAGGAGCGTGCCAGATCCAGTTTTTCTGAACTGTTTGGCACACGGGCATGTGCAGACAAAACAGAAATGCTGTGGCCTCTTCAAATGGTTGCATTCAGGTGTACAGGTGGTCATACGATAAAGCGGCTGAGCGTTAGGCCTTTTTCAAGTACAATATAGGCCAGCTGTGGGTTTTGTGGTGCAGTGGGCACAGAACTCGTTGTCCCAATCGTCTAAACGCGTGCATAAAAGGACCTCTACTGAGCCTACAACGTGTCCCATGTTCGCCGTATCAAAAGGCAGCAGCCCGAAAGGGTCATCTCGAAGCAAGGACAGCACATGGAATACCGCTCTTGCACTAACTGCTCTGAAAATTTTGGGAGCCATTTTCTCAATAGTGCACCTTGAGCACCCTGCATTCAAATTTCCGACATGGTGTGCCTTGATCACTGTTCACCTTTTACGAGTAGGAACACCGGTGTATGGATGACTGGTGTAATAACAGCAGTGTGCTGTGTGAATATGTACAAGTTAAAAAATGTACAAAAAATGTACTTGCACAAGTTGAAAAGTGTAAACATGTTAAAATGCCGCCTTGTCCATCTGCTGACATAACAGAAACCTGTTATACTGGGCTACAAGTAAAGAAAGGCAGTGGCTCATGTAGTGCATCACTCCACCAAAGCGGTGATGAGCCCAGATGTCATTGCGTGTGGGTGTTTTGAAAAGGGATTGCAGTTAATGCGTGGCATTGTCTACTTTCTCTCACCTAGTTTCTTTTTTGTTGCTGCAGTAATTTATAACGAGATTAAGTCCAAAAAAAGAAGGGAAATGACTCGCAACATATTTAAAGTATTCGCACTAACCCTTCGCCGTCCTCAACTTTTACCAACTTTCCGGCCGTTCTGGCCCGCAACTATTTTGCCAGTTTCTGGCACCGCAAAGAAAAAGGCCAACTGTGCAAACACAGGATATTTATTTATTCTCTTGCACTCTGCTTGCGACCTCTTTACCGATATTTGAGCAGCGTGTGGAAAAACCGCTCGGCGCATTCTTCTGGGTGCAGGCCAGGGGTTTTACTGCAGGCTTTGGAGAACAACATAGTTTCCCTCCTGCCTCCTTTTGTTTTTCTGTCGCTACAATTAGCACAGTCCTTGCTGCTTCGACCTGGAAGCTTGTAGGTCAAATGACTCGTCCTATCTAGCCTTTCATCGCACTCCATATGGCAGACGGGCCCTGCTACTTGCTGGAGCCCCCAGGTCACCCACCAGTTGTTGGATGAGGTTGCGGCAGCACTGCAGGTGTTGCTGCTCTTTCTCGCCATGATTCTGCGGCTTTGTGCGCTTCCAAATAAAGCTATTGACAATGAAAACCTCTCGATGCCAGGGAAAAAAAAAAGCTTTCGCCACCATTTTATTGTCTTTCAACAAAATGCGTAGCTCACAGAGTAATGATCCACCCGGTGCTGTCTCCACCGCCATCGTGGTCTTTGTCACTCGCCTCTGTCGAATCACTGTCATCACGAACTGATGGAGACACGCAGTTCGCTTCCTCACTGACATCATCATCGCATTTGCAAAGTGCACCACCGTATAACGCACGCGATGAGGAAGTGGCCGTGCTTCTTATCGAACAGGCTGCATGTGAAAACGCTCTGGGATCCAGGAGGCCCGTGCTGAACATTGTGCTGCACCCTAGTGCAAAAAGAAAAAACTTCAACAAACACAGTTCACTTTTCCCTCAAGGGATGGCGCACCATGTATACAAAGAATGTGGGCGCATTGCAGTGAAAAAAAAAAACGCGAAGTTTAACCTTGACAGCGGACCGCTACGGCCGTGTTGCGTTTTCTGGCGGGGCCCGACAACAGACCGCAATGGGTCAAGTGCTGTTTTTTTTTCGCCCTTTAAGTTGTACGCGAGTATAGCTGTGAAATTGAAAGTTTATTTTGGGGGGTCCAGTTCATAGAAACATGGCTGTGTGTGTACGTGTGTGTCTTGGGTGCTGTACATCACGCAATGTCGAGCAGTTAACATTTTCATCAAAGAATTGGCCTGCTCTTTTGCTTCAGCACTTGGAAAAATTGGTGTCTGGACCAACACCGGCTGCCTCGGTAGATGCATTGTGCTCCATGGTAAAAGTAGGCTCGCAGGCATTCTAAACCCCAGTACAGGGGAAGCTGGTGACATAGTATACAGCCCCACCCCTCCTATTTCAGCTCCGTGGTGTTTTTAAAGCGAAAGCTTTCTTAGCGAGACCGATGGCGCCCTGTCAAAAAACTAATGCATTTCTCTGTAGACAGGTTGCGCAACTGATGATCTCTGATAAGACCTGTGGACACATGGCGCGTGCGTAAAACTGGTTTTCAGTTGTGTCAAAACGGTTAGTTAAAAATCGCTAAAAAGGAACGGTTCTAGATAACGCAATACACACATCGTTCATGAAGAAGTAGTGTGATGGTAAACCCCTATCTCATAAACCAGGTATCGGTATACGTTTAGATCGTTCATACATGCGTTTACTTATTGAGAAAAAAAACGTTGCTTGGATTTGTTCTTTGTTTGCGATTTGGGTCTTTGAAGGCTTGCTGATCAATTGGACGCACTTTTAGCGAAGGTTTTGATGCACTTTCGACGCAGCTTTGATGTGAGAAAGCTTTTGCCCTTCTCTCAACTTTAGTTCAGAAGGGATGGTGAAATTTTTTTCTCAGTGTCTGCATTGTACGAAGCTAAGTTATGCCTCTGTCTCCCTTCTGCTGGTTCGTATGAGTCACGAATGCGTGCATATGTTTCAGCAATTGCTTGACCAGTGGTCAAGTCCTGTAGTGGTCTTTTGACCACCAACCATTGAGCCGTTTATGTACATAGGAGGCTTGAAGAATGCAGAATCTGGCAAACACAAGGGAATTAAGTTGGACATTTTAAAGATGACCATTTTCGTGGTCTGTTCGCCTGATTTTTCCTGAAAGGCAGATTTATTTTCATTAGAGTGCGCTTTAAGATTCACTTCCTGGGGAGCTGCTCGCAAAGTTGTTTGGCGAAAGTTGGGGTCGCATGGCATCATTCAAACCTGCTCTTTGTCTAGGAAGGCCAGCTTGTTGTTTGGTCTCTTTGTTGAGCCAGATGTCAGTGCTTGTAAGGTCGGAGCTTTCCTTTGAGGCGCTTCCTGCTGGAGAGCGCAGGTCGAGAGAATCAGATAGGTCGTTAGGAAATGCCATTAAATGCCAAGTGGCTTCGCTGTCTTTGAGGAGAGTGGACGCTTCTTTTTTTATTCTACACAATTGAGCGGCCACAACTGGGAAACAACTGCGCTTTGAACTTGCCAGCTTTGTTTACATTTTTTGTTGTTCTACATTTGCAAGTGTAAACATAAGCGTGTTCAATATCTGATGTACTTTTAGCACGTGGGCCTTAGATGTTTTTAGTGCTCGATTGCCGTTCCCTTTTTAATTATCTTAGGCGCACAACTTGGTTTCCAAAACATTCGTCCGAAAAAGACGCAGATACTAGTTTGAAGAGTCTGTAGGATGTTGAAAAGCGTTTGGGAGGTCCTCAAGGCTTATTGTGCTAAGAATGTTCCACACACTCCTGCTTGGCAGTTGCAACTATCTTTTTCTCATTGAGGGCAGCAGTCTTCTTTGAGGCAGTGTTTCTTTGCCATTTTTGGGGGGAAAAGTTCAATGCTGCGCACAACTTTTTGTCGAGTGTACAGAATATTAAAACGTGGTAATTTGGCCCCTATGTCAACTCGGCGCAAGTTGCCGTCAAATCTGTGCATCAGCTTCTTCCCGAATCACATCTCATCGAGTACGGTCATTCCTGTCTCATTTTAATCTAATCTCTTCCTTCAGTTTCTCTTCGAACGTGGAAAAGATCTTTTCATCAAGGCCACAATCCACAAGAAAACATATATTTGGTGTGTGCAAGAAACTAGTTTTAGCCTATGATGAACCTCGGAGAAACAACGGGGAACTTAATGAACGTGGATGAAGGCAAAGTAGCACTGGCCAGAATGACCCCATCCTGTATTTCTATTTTTTTCTTCCTGAACCGTGTTCACGATAAGGCAACACTTTCTTAATTAGAGGGTCATTGAAGAGACCTGTTGGCACCTCACAAGTGCTTCCCCTGAAGTTTAACATTCAAGGATTGTGTAGGCAATTCTTGAACAGTTTTCGTTCGCTGACTCCCAGGAACATGAAAGAAAGTGCCACTTTCCTGGTTTGACTAGCTGCAGTGACTCATTTGGAAGTGAGCAGGATGAGATTTGATGGACTGAGACCTTCTGTACGCTGCGTGAATTGGGCAGGAACAAGTACAGGGTCTAACATAACCTCTAAAGAAAAATAAGGTTAGCGTCAAAACTTTTACTGAGATATAGTGTGAAACCACATTTTGAACCAACATTATGTTGTTGCAGCAAACTGTAAAGAAGCCCCAAGGAATGGGCCTAATGTCTTCCCTTCAGGATATACCAATGGCTCTAGAGCCCGCCAAATTGTGAAACAGGGGACCACATTTTGAACAACCGATGTTACGTCGTTGCAGCAAATTGTGGAGAGACCCCAAGAAATGTGCCCAATTTCAGGATTAAAGGGAAGCTGAAGCGCTTTCCAAAAAAATTGAGTTAGATTAACAGTTATATAGTTTCTTGTGCGCTGATTCCGAATATCACATTGAAATTTATCGTACATGAGTCCAAGTGGCATTTATCTTGCAAAAAGCGCGGCCGCGTTTGAAAGACGCGCGCTTTTCGTCTTTTGACGCCCCTGATTGGTTGCGCCCGTCATGACGTCAAAGGAGGACACCCTTCGGCCGCGCGGGTTGTCGGAAGCATTGCGAACGATCGCACGATTGCCTTTGCGGCAATTTAGCTTGCAGTTTAATTTTCGCACATGACTGGAAGTTTGTTTTATATATTTCCGGTGCTGTTGGTTCAATTATCTTGGAGCTTAAATTTGCTTTACACGACAGAGAACCCCAAAGCAGTGACTGTGACTTCGACTAGTGGGTTCCATCAAAATATTTTTGAATTAGGCAACCAGCATAGGGGGAATCTATACCTTATGTTAATATTAGGTACTGCCTTAACTGTTTCTTATTGTACACAAAACCATTTATGCCGAAGATTAATGGGCGTTTTATAAACAATCTACCAGCGAAAAGCACGTACGTGCACTGCGCGAAAAAATAGCGTTCATGCGCTGTAAACGTATATGCGAGACACATCTTGCTGGTACACGCATAAACCAACAAGCAGACTCTGCTTCCGCATTTCCTTTGTTCGTTGTCGCCCACCCCAGCCCCGTTACTCATCCCCGTACACAGACTCACACACGCGCGCCATTTCGGCAGCGGCGCTACGGCGCCTCCGCGATTGCTAGCTGCACTTCGATGAGTGGCGTCTTACTGCTTCACATGCATTTATTCTGAAAATACTGCAGCATACTGGTGCCTGCTCAGCATTATTGGCTGTAGTAGGGCTTGATTTTCGCTTGTGCGTTGCGCATTCTGCTGCAATATTACGGCCACCTCGTTATAATTAACAGACCAGTCGGACAAGGCAGTTACGTTGTAGTTACGTTACTTTAGGTAACAATCACCAAACGTTTGCGATAATGAATCGTTGGCCTGTTTCAGCATTTTAGATTTAAGCATTTACCGCGCTAGTCGGACAGAGGCCGTATATTTACTCTTCGGTCCTAATTTTTTAGTATCATCATTATATATATCACCGACTATCACTGGAGCACACTTGAGGTTCAGTGGCAACAAGTGCTTGCCAAGTTATAATATGCAGCCACACAGAATCTTGGGCAAAAAATTTGGCCCCCGCAGTCAACACAAATTATGGCACGGTGGTAATTCGGAGTGGTGTTTTTTTTTTTTTTTTTTTAAATTCCAGACAAACATCACCTTATCGTGACATGTATACTTGAAAAATAAGTAATCTGGTTGTCTTGGTTCTTTTACTTTGTAGGACTACTGTTTACCTCTTAGCCAGGAGAGAACTTCTATCAGGATTGGCCCCTTGTTTTAGTTTCGCCAAAAAATTGTTTTTTGAACACTGTCCTGAACCCACAGGGAAAGAAAACCGACGCGTTTAACGAAACAAGTATTTCCTGAACAAGTGTGACTTGGTTTCTGGAATGGAATGAAACATCCCCGGCCAAAGTACAGCAGTATTCCCCATCCTTCCTAAATCTAGAATCTAATGTGAACATTCACGTCCGTCGCATAAAAAAAAAAAAACGCATTGGAGCGGTTTACAAAGTATTTAACGTAGTGTAGTATATTCTCCGTCATCAAGCACAGCCACCTCGGCTGTCGCTTCCGTGTGTTATCAAGCATCCCGGCGTGGCATTATTCTGATTAAGAATACGGCATGATAACGTATGCCTCGTTTGGCGTTCGTGCATACTTTTTGAACACGAAAATTGTACAAATGAGTGCTATCAACCACAACAACAAGTATCATTCACAAGGAAACACGGCGAAAAGAGCATGGCCGAAGCGGCCGATCTGGCCGGAAGTCAAGGTATGACGTTTTTCAGCCGGTTTTCGCCCGCGCTCTTCGGTCTTCCGGCATCGCGCGGCGAGATGGGGGCGGGGCATCGGGCCACTTTTGTTTGCTCATTGCGCCGCTTCTATTGCATGTATTGCGAAAATATTTCGTACACGGGAACTATTCAATGTGTACTTGCTGCTAGTCAACTTTTCTTTTAATTCTAAAACCGCTTCACCTTCCCTTTAAGCAGTGGCTCTAGAGCCCCTCCAAATGGTGAAACAAGCGGCTACATAATGCAGCCAGAATAGAGAGCTCGGCAAATTCGGTGTCTGTTCTCAACCATCTGTGTTTCAGAGTCTTTTGTATTCTTATGCCTGACCCTCTGAAGTGCATTGCACAGTGGGTTACAAGCAAACAGGCAGCAGTGGGGTGAAAAAAATGCAGCAGGCTCGCACTAATGCGTAAGACTTGAAGGTAGCGAAGCGGTACGCAACCTTCAGGACCATCATGACGGTTTAGTTCCACGATTGCAGCTGATTTGCTTCTTCTTCGCTGCTGCAACGACCTCTACTCCATCATTGTTGCTGTCAGTGTGAGCTTCCTTAATTTTTTTGGAAGTGATAATCATTGGACATCACCTTGGAGGGGTGTACGCTATGATGTCTTTTTCTCGTTCCAAGCAAGTCTTGCGCCACGATTATGGTGAACACTGGAGTCTTTCTCATTTCGATCAAGTGTTACCACCATTATGGTGTACGGTAAAGGTTTTTTTTTTTGGTCAGTCTTCCTAAGTCTGTATGCTTAACTTGATGAACGTGTGCAGGGGACGCTGGGCGGTCATAGTGAGGCACGCACACACGTGAGAGTGCTCAGCATTTTCATGGTATTTTTAAAAAACTGGATACGAAAAATTATGAGTGTCTAAACAGCTTTGCTGTTAAAAAATTTTGCATCAGGTACGAGAAAGACTTGCTAACCACCTTGTTCTGTTAACCTATTTGTGCCATGCAACTTGGCCACAGAGTCCACCGTCAGTCCCCCCTTGTTCTTCTTGAAGAGCCTAGCCCCGGACTTTAAGGAAGCAATATTTATTTTATTTATTTTAACGTACTGCCAATTCCATTTGGGATTTTTGCAGGAGGGGCGATACATAGTTTCAAATACACAAAATTCGAACGTGGTTTTCTTTCATACAGGAAGAGAACAGTGTGAACATGTGGGACAGGTTTTCTGCATGACAAGCGAAGGTTTCCTTATCAAATACGTGCTTTCCTTATCAAATCCACACGAGCCTTCGTTGTAAATGGAGCGCCACAAATACGCGTGCACGTCACCTTGCCTCAGCTTCTCTTCTTTGCGGCGTTGACCCTTATCGGGTTTCCTAATCGCCTGCAGGCCGTGCAGTTACACCCTGTAGCAATTAAGGCACTTGGTGCTGTCTTGAGCCGCCAGCATCAACGTACAGTTCATTGTCTCATGCTTTTCATTGTCAGGACCTTCCAGGCAGACATTCGCATGGTCAAGTGTGGCGATGGCATCTGCCACGTTAAATAGAGCGTTGAAAAGGTTGACTGCTGCTGCCGTCAATGCCAACAGGATGCCTGTGGCTGAAGGGCTCAACAGGCGTGGAACCGTCACCTTAATTACTAAGGTGTCGGTTAGAGTATCTTTTGCTGGAAAGGTGATTGGTTGTGGTTCTTGGGCAGTGCGGTCTTAATGAAAATCATAGATATGGTTCTGCGGGGGTCCATTGTCAGCACCACCCAAGCAGGGCTTGGTAGTGCAAGTTTGCGTGCACATTTTGACAGGAGTGATAGGGCCAGAGGTTTTTCCTCTTTCCGACTGCACTGCTCTGCTGGCTCATTGCACTGCAGGAAGAGTTCCCATTCCTCGAAGGAAGCCGGCAACTACAGGTTCATGCGTGGCTGAGCAAAGATGACTCGCTCACGTGCATGTTCTTAAAGATAGGTAACACGACCACGGGTTATGGTGGAGCACTTTGAACAGTCACACTGACCATCTACATGGAATTCTGGCAAACTTTTTCAACAAACATTATTAAAGCCCATTTTACATGGTGCAATTCACCTGCAAATTCGCTCCTGTTGCACCCTTGCATGGCAAAATGACTATTGCGCTGCAAAACGGCAAAAGGAACAAATTCGCACCATGTAGAACAGCTAAAAAAAAAAACATCCAAGAAGAAAGCGGGGAAGGGAAGGGGGGCATTTCATTCTCTGTGTTTAAAAGAAGCACACTGAAATTAGTGCTAGCCTGTATTCAGGCCTGTGTGAGCGGCGCTTTGCACAAACTATTGTGAAACACAAGCCTCGCTGTTGATATCTTTATGCAGGCCTTGCACTCTGATTGCATTTTAGAAAGCTACAATAAACGTTTCTCTCACTCTCTCTCTCTCTCTCTCTCTCTCTCTCTCTCTCTCTCTCTCTCTCTCTCTCTCTCTCTCTCTCTCTCTCTCTCTCTCTCTCTCTCTCTCTCTCTCTCTCACACACACACACACACACACACACACACACACACACACACACACACACACACACACACACACACACACACACATATTTGAGGTGACAAGATTTTAACTGTCCATTTTTGTTCCTAACAAGTCTCCTGTGTCCAACTTTTTAAGGTCTGACCAGTCCACTTGGGACTCCAGTGCTATGGCTGCTACCCTGCCCCGGCGGTAGTGCATTTTATGGGCTCGGTTTATTCGTTGGTCCCAAGATTCTTAGATTTGTGCATGGGTTGATCATATGTTCAGAGAAATATGCCCAGAAGTGCAGCGATGTTCTTGCTGTTCAGTTGGTAGCCTCCATGTTCTGCCAGCCCTGCAAGGTTTGCCACAATGTGGCGGATACTGCACATAATCTTGTGCTTTGCTTTCCCTGCCTAAATGGAACCCTCAGTGAAATAGCATGCAAGCATCCATGCTTTAAAGTTGCTTTACTGTGTATAGTAGAGCTCTTTGATTGTCAGTCTTGGATTCACTGCAGTCTGCTTGCGACAAGATCTGGTGTTTGTTTTGCACATGTAATCCTACAGCGAGAAGAGCGCTTGGACTACCCACCACACGAGTCTAACTGGGGCTGTTAATCAAAGCAGCCCAAGTAATCCACTGTTGCATCAATTTCTACTTTTCAGTGTTCATCAGTACCTCCGTGCTCGCACAGAATACTGCCAGAAGGGGCAGAGGGCACCTCAAAAGGCTTAAACACACTCACACACATAAAATGTAGTCTTGAAAGTTCTCAGACCCCGTGAATGAACCGTATAAGTGTGTGTGCATGTTTGAACGAATCGTGCGGTAAAACTTTTGAGCTCAATTTTTTTTGCATGGTTGTCTCCAACCAGTAAGTGTGTTACGAAGGGTTGCGAAGCCTGCCACAGCATGTGTGTAAAGGAAAACTGTCACCCCAAACTAGAACCACACTGCCCTCGAACTTTGTGTGCCTTTTCATGAACCGCACACGGCGATGTGGAAGAGCTAAATTGTTCAGCCTCGTGTTCAATCAAGGAAAAGCCTTGCAGCACGTCATCTGTGCGTGTTTCAGGTGCACATTCAAATTTTGGGCACAGGCTAGTCTCCAATTGAATGCAGGCTACCTCCGTGGTAAGCACAGCCACTATGAGGTGAGGCCATTCACCCAGCAGTTCCAGCACAGCTGGTCTGTTGTTCGACCCTTCGCTTCAACCAACATCATGCACAGCCAACACCACGCAAAAGAACGAGAGCAGCTGCTTCTTTTGTTTGTGCTCCTATCACCTTCTGCACTAGAAACCAGCCTCCATTCTTTGTTTGCACAGGGTGTTACATCGGTGAATGCCCATCTGTGAAAATTTTTTCCTAATGGAAACACTCATCCGTTCACGAACCTGCCATGAACCAGCATTGCGTGTTTTGTTCTGGATGCCCGAGGTGGCGCCACACTACAACTGTGGTCAGATCGCCAAGATGGCCCCCAGGTTTCCCATAGGTGGAAGTAGTTTTTATTTGTTTTCTAAATAAGTGGGTCAGTGTCGTCCTTGTTCTCAGCGTCAAACAAAATAGACTACAAAATGCGGCCCTCATGTAAAGTTTGAGGGAGAATGGAGGAGTGGTTTGCTCAGGAAAGCTTTTTAAAGGCGGGTGTTTATCGATGTAACACCCTGTGTGCTGCCAAGTGTGCTGGCCACTGCAGTCACTGTTTGCACGAACGAGTCGTGAACTAACCACTTTCTCTCCCCCCGTCCTCCCCTTGTGCGGGGTGTGCAGGCAGGTGGTGGTGGGCAACAGCCGTGGGCGGGTGGCCCTGGTGGACGTGCGCCGCAAGGGCACAGTGCACGTGTTCAAGGGGGTGGCCGGCAGCATCCGGGCCGTCTGCTGCCACCCGACCCTGCCCCTGGTGGCCAGCTGTGGCCTGGACCGGTTCCTCCGGGTGCACGACCTGAACACCCGCCTGCTGCAGACCAAGGTGGGTGGTGGGAAGGATGGACAGGATGGTGGATGGGTGGTTGGACCAACACACACAACCAACACACGAAAAGACTGGCGCCGGTAGAACCGATGCACTTGCAAGGAGATTGTCAGTGAAAGCACCTATTATGTCCTCATTCAGGTCCTACACACTTGATATATTTCTGGTCTAGAAAACACTTCGGCCAAGCAGGGGTGCCGTCTTAGGAAAAGCAAATTCCTTTTTGTGCAGTGCACACAAAGCCACAGCCAATCCAGTAATTTGTGCGTCGCCCCATGTGGTGCGACTACATTTATTTCTCTTGTTGCTGTGCAGGGTTCGCACAGGTCCTTGAAAACCTTGAAAACCCTTGAATTTAGAAGTGTCAATTTCAAGGCCTGGAAAGTCCTGGAATTTTTAAATGGTCCTTGAAAACCCTTGATTTTTCCGGAGAGAATCAATGGCCCTGTCTTTTCACAAGAATTTAAAGTGTTTGTCGTTGATTTTAGGTGTTAACAAATGTAAAAAAACATTGTAACAATCAAGTTTCAGCGTATTGCGTGAAATTACAAGTTTGGTAGATTTTCATTATTACGAGGCAACATTAGCAGCAGGCACTTGTCAATCCAATCTGCATCACGATACAATCCAGTGAAAGCCAGCTTCTGTTTTCTATCTTGCATCTTCCATCTAGTCTATGGACACTTGCTCATTGCGTGTTTGCTGTTCCTCATACGCTTCAAACTTTGCTTTTACGTGAAAATGGTGGACGTGTACATAGTTCATCCTGCCTTGAAGCAACACTTGCTCGATTTAATTTCAGCTGATATTCTTGCTGACAAAGCAGGAGATGCACGCAGCATGAACTAAGTTTTGAAATTAAACAGTCTCAGGAAAACACAAAGAAAAAAAAACTCTAAATACCAGCCATGAAATAAAAAAAATGAAGCTGGGGGAGCATTTACGAACCCGTTAGCACCTATCAAAATGTGCACTAATGTGCTTAGATATTGTGCAATAAAAAAACTTTTGCATTGTGTTGGAAAAGTTATAAATAATCCCAGATAAAACATTAGATGGGGACCTTGAAAATGTGTCTTGTGGTCCTTGAAAGTCCTTGAAAACCCTTGAATTTTTGCTTTTGAAGCCTGTACGAACCCTGCTGTGGTGTTTTGGAAAACAGGTTCCTGGCCACACACGCCCAACGTTGCACCAAATGTGTCATAAAATGATCCACAGCTCTGCACAAGACTTAGGTGCATGCTGCAGACCCCCCGGTGGTCTAAATCAGTTTGTAGCCCATCACTATGATGCACCTATGGCGCATCACTATGGTCCAGGTGGAGCTTCGCCACATCAAAACCCAATTTGATTGGATTATTCATGATCTGCAGCTCACTGCATCAGCAGGTCTTCGTTTACACTGCACAAACGTGAATTTGCTTTTTTTTTTTTTTTTTCCGGACAATATTGTTGGTTAGCCGTAGTGGCTGCATAAATTCTTAGCATTCTACTTACTCGGCTACCTATATTGTGGTTTTATGCTGCTTTTGTGTTCACACAGGACCAATGCTACAAATGTGCGAGCTGTTTCTTAAATTCACGAGGATGGATCAGCGCTTGTCCTGTCTTCTCTTCCTTGTGTGTCGTCGTGTTTGTGCACTGTTAACCCTTTATGTTTCTTAAAGGAGTGGGATATTTCAAGGGTCACGTAAATATTTGTAGGACCATGAAGCGCAGAGCTACTGATTGCACAATAACTGTCAAGAAGTTGATTTGAGCTTAATTTTGCATAAGCAGTACCTTCGCATTTGTGTCCATCATTCCTACACAGTGGGGACGTATTCGTAGAGAGGGCCCTCTACGCACTTTGGCAATGGTTCAACGTGTCTGCTACATGGGCATTTCAAAGCCCTTCGAGCTGCTCCAGGATGTTTTTTCAAAGGCATTAGGTTGAAATGCGGTTTTAGTCAAGGGGCACCGCCAGTTACCTTTGAGGTTCTGAGAGGCCTTTGAAACGTGTTATGTTCGTACTTTCCAGTGCAGTTTCTGCACGCCGCATTCGCCAGAATTAATATTTACGAGGAAAATTGTTTTTAAAGAGCGTGCTCTTAACAATTTCTCCACTTGTTTTTGTTTTATACAGTTAAACCTCGATATAACGAAGTCGTACTTGCGGGCGGAAATTTCGTTAAATTGAGAATTTCGTAAAATCGAGGTTTTGATTTTACAGTTTATTTAACCAGTTATTGAGGTTTCAAAGCCTTGCCCATCACCCAGAAACAACTGCTATGTAGTTACCTCTCCACTTAAAGTGAAATTTGTACTAAAACTGGCCGCGAAAATTGTGTGAATTGAGAGTTTCAACACTTAGGCTATGTAATTCAGATAGCCGACGGTAGTTCATGTGTCATCGTGAAACCGGTGCTTTTTCCGCAATGCCTCATTAAATGTGATAGCAGACTAGGTTTCCACTTTTTATTTTGTTCATTTCAGTCAATACTAAGCGCCGCTGTTAGACAATTGAACCCGCTTCTATGCCCTGTGAACTTCACCCCGGCGAGGTGCTGGTTCGAAGTTACACCTTTTTTCGTCCGTTCAGTGGTAGGCTTAGGCGCGGCATTGAGGGGTGCGGCGGGCCAACAGCGGAAGGGTGCTACAGTGAAACCTCGATATATCGAACAGCGCGGTGCCCGAGAAATAGTTCGATATAACCATAATTCGATATATAAAATGACGTAAAAAACGCGTCATAAACTGGTACAAATCAATAAATGAACGAATTTTGCCGTAAATACTCACTTGGTGCTGCAAAGTATTTATTCTTTTGGCTTAAATTACTACAGCAGCGTAGCCTGGCGTGTTATACACGACTTCCTCAACGTAGTCCAAATGTTCCACAAGTGACAGGCCGGTGCCTTCTATAGCGCTGCAGTAGCGGTGCGGTAGGGCCAAAACCGCTGAAGCCTCGGTAGAAGTCGGGAGCAGGGCACTATCAGCGCTTGCGGGTACAACCTCGGCAGCGTCTTCGTTTGTGCGCTCAGTAGTAACCTCCGCTAGGATTTCCACATCCGTCAACTCTGCTGTCGTTCCGGTGCTGTCGTGACCGCCGACAAAGTCATCAATGCCACGGCCGCTGGATGAGAGCGCCTTTCATCCAGCGGCCGTGTCAATGCACACGCTTCGTAGCTCAGCCCCAACAAAGCGCTCCAGCTGGCCCCAGGTTTCTTCAAGCTCGCAGTCTTCTTTTGCACCATCCAATTCTGCTTGGGTGCAAGCAACCGATGCGCAGCAGTCGGGAACGCCCATCGCGCCACCGCTATCCTCGAGGGTACTGCGGGATAGCTCGCCGCCTGTCAACAGAGCGCGAGCGGTCTGGGCAGTCTGGGGTGGCGGAGTTCGATATACCCATTTCATGTCCGCCCCAGTTCGAAATAAAAAATTAAAAATGCATGTTATTTTCCGCGTGATATAGAAAGTGTTCGATACAGGCAATAATTCGATATACCCGTGTTCGATATATCGAGGTTTGACTGTATGAAACTTTCTAGACTTTTTTCGTGTACAAAACTCTGCAGTATGGGTATGGGCGCGGGATGCAACCACGACACTAGAGATAGCCATGATTGTGATTTGAGCGGAGTACACGCGGACGGACTGTGTGTAGCAGTGCTTACGTGCTCCCGCTTAAAGGCCAACTGCACTCAAATTTCACCCTGGCTAAATGCCTTCGAAATGTGTAGTAGGTACCATGAGAACTACTGCGACGCGACCGGTAGCTCTGTGCAATGCATGGTTATTCAGTTTCAGGCACTCAAAACAACGCCCTTGCAGACGACAAAGCACCTGCCGGCGTGTCGCGCAAACAGCCATTTAGCGGAAGTGACATGCCAGCCATCCAGGCCGATCGGCCTGCCTCGTAGCGGGAGAAACCGGGAAACTCGCATTTCGCACCGCCGGTACGCCTGGCTTTCATGGCTCCGAAGAGGCTTCGTTCACTGTGCGGTTCTCTCCTTTTCGAGTGTCGTCGCGACATCATGCCTACGCGGTGTGCTGCTCTCGGAGCGCATGAATAGTGTCGTGCTTGCAGGACAAGCGCTCGCTTTTCCGCACGCCTCGCACGCGCGCGCTCACACTCTCCTCCTGGCTGGCCGAGCCGGCCGCGTCGGCCGGTCCGCACAGCTCGCGCCGTCAGGCCAGGCAGTCTGACCGCTCGCGCCGACGGCTGATACATCACTTCCGCCTGCTCGTAATGGCCGCGTTTTGCCCAGTTTCGTTTTCAAAATCTTCGATTTTTGCTGGTCGCTTGCGGCGTAATTACGCACATTTTAGGCGCCCTACTTCGTACACCGCGGTATTTTTAGTCATACTATGCAAGAACAGTGATTTCGCGCAGTCGAAATTTTGAGTGCAGTTGGCCTTTAAGCGGAAAGCTTACATTAAGTATCTTCCGGCAAAATTTGATTAAGCAATTACTTGTATGCCCGCTGAGCACTAAAGAAACCGATTTCTCCGCACCGCAGCAGTCTAATGAACACGGGTGAAACGAAGACGACCACGTTCAAAGAGAGCAATTTATTGCCACCAGCACTCGATGTTTAAGCCGTAGTGAAGAAGCCCGTCAGCAGCGCTTACCATTTCTTGACCTCGTGTGCTGACAGCGCTAACAAGGCTTGCTCTTACACATTCGTGTGCGACTGCGTGCCTCCGCAGAACGTCGATTGCATCCATCACTTCGGTGGCCGTCGGTCTACCGGCGGTTTCACCGACACTTCCTCAGGCTCTTGTTCAGAACACTTTTCTTTCCCTTGGAGTGCTCACGCTGCTTAGAAGACTCACCTAATGATGCACGAACAAAATATTAATGTGGTTATCAGCGAGCACAACTTAGTGCAGCAGCACCGTGAGGAACGACGCGTAGAAAAAAAGCTTGAAGTAGGCTTCGGCAGGCTAAGCATAGAGGGCGCTCGCGTAGGCAACGATGGAGACGTCAGAATGGTGGCCGCACTATTCAACCGTCTATGACTACTAGCGGTTTGAGCAGCTTCTTTCATCGCTTTAAATTGTTGTCAACCGCAGATTTCACCGCTTTTCTTTCATTTTAGCTGTTTAGGAGTTAATGCGAGTACTGAATGTTTTCAATGTAGGCTTTGAGAGGCAAAATAAAACGTGCCTCGACCGGAATTTCATTCTTCCTTTCTTGTCGTGACTTCGTTAAATCGGAATCGCTGCACGAAATTACTTTGTAAAATCAAGATAAAAATACATGCATTTAGCAAAATTTTGATAGAAAACTTGAAAAAATTTATTATATCGTGAATTTCGTTAAATCGAGGTTCGTTATATCGAGGTTCAACTGTATTGCTCATTTTATGATTAGAAGGTAACTTTGTCTCTACACTGGTGAGGAAAAAAAAAAAACAGCCTACGCAAGCCATATTGCCATGTTTATTTTGTGCACATTTTGTGTGTGTATTTGTAGGTTGTAATCAATTTTATCACTCACAGTGGCGTTTTTCTGGTCCAGTTTAACTCTAAAATTAGAAATATTTTTTATCAAGTTGATTGATTGTAGGGTTTAACGCGCCGACGCAACGAAGGCGATGAGGCGCGCCATAGTGGAGGGCTGCGGATTAATTTTGACCACCTGGGGATCTTTAACGTGCGCCGAAATCTCAAACACACGGGCGTTTCTGCTTGTCGCCCCCATAAGAAAAGCGGCCGCCGCGGCCGGGAATCGAACCCGCGACCTTGTGCTCAGCAGCGCAACGCCTTAGCCACTGAGCCACCGCGGCGGGTATTTTACGAGAATGATAATGGGCAGCAGTGGCAACATCGAAACGCCGGGTGAACATGGGAGCTTTCAATTGCCATTGAGAATTGCCACTTAAATCGGTGGAACTCCTTTCAGTTGAAATGGCATTGGAAATTTCGAAGGTCATTTGACTTGAAAAGTCCTTTCGAACGCTCATGTAGCGGGGGTGTAACATCAGCTTTAAGCCGAGGTATGGTTGAAACATGGCAGTGATTTGGCTTAAGGGACCGTCAAGTGAAGCACTGTTCTTTCCTTCCCTCTTCTTTTCCGGCAGTTGTACCTGAAGTCGAGGCTCAACTGCCTGCTGATGCGGACAGACTTTGCGGTTGAGGAGGAGGAGGAGGAGGACAAGGGCGAGGAGGAGGCCAAGGTGGAGGAAGAAATCTGGGAAGGCATGGAGGAAGTGGAGGACACAGCAGACGCCGCAGCGGTCAAGAAAGCCGTGGTCAAGAGGAGCCGTGCGCCAGTCGTTACCAAAAGCAAGAGGAGGAGAAAGCCAAATAAAGCGGATGGCTAGATGAACAGGCTGAGAGGTGGCGCACACGTGTCTTGCGTATCATTATTAGAGAACGGATGTTCGGAATTAAGAAAACGCGTTTTAGGTGCCAAAAACAGGCAGGCAAAACAGTGTTTTAGGCTTCCAATGTCGGAAGTGTAGGCACCATAAACTTTTACATAAATGAAAATAATTTCAAACAGTGATGTGGGCGACCTGTTTCTGTGACAGGAAAACCAAAATTGCTATAATTTGTAAAGGCACAAAGGTGCCAACAGTCGTACATTGTTGCGCAATTGTCCCGTAAAACTGCTAAACTAATGGTGATCCATTGGCTTACTTCAACGAGCGCACTGCTATCATTCATGTTCAATGGGCATTGTCGCTTGCACGAGCGTCGCATATAATGAAACAGGCATGAAAAAGAATACTTAAGGGCTGGGAACATTGATTGTCGCTTGCACGAGTGTCACATATAATGAAACAGGCATGAAAAAGAATACTTAAGAGCTGGGAACATTGATTTTAAAAAGCGCTATACTCGGGCACAAGTTAAGAACGGCAATAGCTCATGCAGTGTATCGCTGAAGCGAAGGCCCCAGATGTCATCACGGGCAGAGGCGTAGCTAGGGGGGGCACACCGGGCCCGTGCCCCCCCTTCCCCCCCCCCCGAAATGTTTCGTGCCAGGCTGGGGTGCGGTTTAAGTACCCTAAAGAACCGCCTGAAGTCGCCTGCAGGCGCGGAACTTGCAGTTTTAAGGACATTCTTGCTCATATAAAGCTGAAAACAAGGCTACGTCAACGTCTGATCCCTGTGCCCGCTCCAGATGCTGTACATGTCAACATTACAGCCCGGCTGCATTTCGCGCCGGATACACCGAGCTGCACCGGGAACCTGCCGCGAGCCGATCGAGGCAGTCCCGCTGTTTCGCTGGCGGAACAGCACGGCCGGGTAATGGCGGAACAGCAGAAAAAGCCTCATATAGGCATACATGTGGTCTGTACTTTAGCGTGTCATTCCTTGTCTTTACACTGGTACAAAGTATAATCACATGACAGAGCATGTCACTGTATTTGGTTCAGTCAACTATCAATCCTTGATATGTTTATTTCTCTACTGACATCGCCTTTCATTGACTATTGCAGTTTCATAATTTATGCTGTATGAAAAGCATTGCTCTGCCCATCTTTTATTTCCTCCACGTCAACAAAACTGTAGAGTTCTCTTTATTACGGAGCTTTGTCTTTTTGCATTATTCCATTGTTTCCTTGACCTCCCTCTTGGTTCGATACAGCATTCTATATTTGCTTAACCAGAATTCTCGTGAACCTTGATAGTAAACACCCAGTGTTGGCCTCCACATCCGCCTGGCGAGCTTCGGGGTCCGCGTGCCACTCACGAGCACACACATGATCACGCTCAAAAACGCGTGCCCGCATAACCGCCTGCTCTACAGATGAACAAATCACCTGTGGCCTACCCATAGACCGGCGAACGGGAATTTAGGTCATCATCATTATCATCATCATCATCTAAGCTCCTTAAGCTTGGCTTTACTGTTAGCGTTCAGCACATACACAAATCGCATGTTAAAGTCAGTTATTTCAAGCTTTGTTTGAAAAACAACGCTCAAGAAGCTTTGCCTACATGTTTCCCCCGTCCCATCTTTTGGTCGACTGCGGCCCCCCCCCCCCCACTTCCCGAAAAAAATTCCTGGCTACGTGCCTGATCACGGGCGCCCGTTTCGAGCGGCGATTGCGATTGATGCATGACATCACCTGCTTTTTCTCATTTAGTTTTGTTTGCCGCCGCTGCAGTAATTTTAAGCAGATTAAGTGAAAAATCGCTGAAGCAACGTGCGACATGTTTAAAATACTCGCAGTAAGGCTTGCTTTGCGCTGTGTGAAGGAAGAGCTGGTTGTGGCGTTGAAGCACACAGGCAAGTTCCTTTGTTGGTCATAAGTTCTATCCGATTACAGTTGTCTGCCTGACGCAATTTATTATGATGAAACAGAAACAGACACAAATAATAAACGCCCGAAAGACTGCGATTTATCAAGAAATTTATACGCACTTACATGAGGACTGTTGGGTACAACTCAACCAACTTTGTCATTAACAGCGATATGGAATTGAACAATCAAGATGTCCCAACACTGCCAAATACACTTCCACACACTTTTTATTTATGATATCTTACAAGCTCAATGAGAGCATTGAGTAAGGCGGGTGCAAACTTCAAATAGTAATAGGGCAGTCATCAACAATAAGGAATACACAGAAAGTAATGCAGCGTCGTGACAAAATGTGTAGTAACTTGTGCTCAAAGCAAATATAATAATGCGAAGGTTTGCCTATATGCAGAAAACTGAGATGAGAACTTAAGGGTACATAAAAGAAACACAGTAAAAACATTCTGGAGACCAAGCCATACAATTCAAGTGAGCGGCAATGGTGAGTGAGCTGCAAAAACTGGGAGAACAATAACTTAGATACATCAGAGGTAAAACACAACAAAAAAAACAAACAAACTTGGAAGGCCTAGGTGTACAACACACGCATGCATTCTCCAAAAACACACATTGCCAGACATACAAAGGCTTGTACTAACATAAAATGCGAGACTAGGGTGGCTACAGCAAGCACTAAAGAGAAACCAAAGAGAACCGTGAAACTAGGCTAGTTGGCATAGCTGCAGCTGCAAACGTCAAGTGAAGCTAAAGCGATATTAGTGCTATAAAAAATGGTTACACACATGTTCGCGAAATGAAGCTGGATCGATGATAGAAGCGATGCAGTCGGGAAGATCGTTCCACAGTGATATAACCCTAGGAAGTGCTGATAAGTTGAATGCCTTCATATTGCCGTAGATGTGAGTGAAGCTATGGTGACTGTTCTGGCATCTGGACATGCGCAATGGTGTGGTTAGGGGTAGCGTAGAAAGTCTGGTGCTGGGAATATATATATGTAGCAAACATAACAGTGTGACTGAAAAAGAATTTTCGAAAGGTGTTTGGCAGCTGAACTGATTTTTGATGAATGAGCACGTTTGAGAGCCTATCAGCAGTGTGAGTTTTAAGACGCAAGGAAATGCAGCTGCGCAGTGATGTTTCGATTGATTGATTGACTGATGGTAGGGTTTAATGCGCTGATGCAACGCAGGTGATGAGGCACGCCGCAGTGGAGGACTCCGGATTAATTTTGACCCCCCCAGGGATCTTTAACATGCGCTGCAATCTCATACACACAACGTTTTTGCTTTTCGCCTCAGAAAAGCGGCCGCTGCGGCTGGGATTCGAACCCACGTCCTCGTGCTCAGCAGCACAATGCCTTAGCCACTGCGGCGGGTCGCACTGATGTTTCGCCTTTGGCTATTCAATAAGGGAGTGACTGGCTAACAAAGGCATGTTCTATGCTCAACCGTTGCGTTGATAACAGAGTTGGATTTGAGTATGCTTGTGGAAACGAGGATGCGGTTAAATGTTTGAAGAAATCTGTTTAAAAAGAACGCAGAACATAGCCTAAGAATCACTGAGAAAATTGTGGGAACAATGGCTAACTACCATCACCTCCAGATATTTATAAGTCTGTTTTTTACTCAAAGTGAGTGTCCCGCTCTACTGGTGCTAGCAGTTTTTTTCTGGGAGTTGGTTGAACAAGAGGTCTGGGGTGAACCCTACAGAGTACTCAACAGTCAATGCTGCCCTGTAACATGAATAACAACAATCCTCAAACTTTGCCCGAAAGCGAAACTTGGGGCTAAATAGTCTTCACATAGGCGCCGATATTTAAATAGGCATTGAAAAATAGGCATTTATGGGCCTTTGTAGCCATTTAGGCACAAACACGAGAATAGGTATTTATAGGCACCATAAAAGTGCTTCTTATCCTCAAATTTATGCTCATATGGCAAAATAGCGCGACAGGAGCGTAAGGAACAGAAGAGGCATTTGCCTGAAATCCGGTCTCTTATCATTACTTCCGGGATACGGTTTTGAAGCATTGAGCATTGGGTCTCTGTAGTGAGCTCTGTTTGGTTATTGGGACATAGTGCCATTCTAGCAAACTTCCAGATAACGAGTGTGGTTATGGACGTGGCAAGAGTATGGGAGGAGGTGCAAAGGTAGGTTTGGTGCCTTTCCTCTTGTGAGGGTTGCAAGCCAAGAGCACAGACAAGGTTTGGTCTGGAAACTACATCACAATTTTGAACGGTGGAACCCAGCCTTGAAGACGCGTACACGAGGAGAGAGTAGGACAACACACACGGTGGGACTTGCAACAGTTTAATGAATAAAATTTCAAAGGGAAAACAAGGTCAGGGCATGCGCCGTAAAAGCTGAAGCAAAAAGACCAGCTGATGGCGCAATTCAATGTCGGCTCCTTTTCAGATATTCAGCTTCTTTGCCTGATACCTTTAGTGAGGGCACACTCATGCACTTATCAAAACCGGGCATTCGCATTTGAAAAGCTTCAATTAGCTCCCTCTCGCACTTTGTGGCTCCTCTATTACCAATTATTTGTGTTTTGTCAAAGAGGGGGGGGCGCATTCACAACCTCGGCAATGGGCAGGAAAGATTGCCCCCCCCGCCTGACGTGACCGAAGTTTCAACATTCAGACAGCGTCCCGTCTGCCCTATATACACTTTGTCGCACTCCAGCAGTATGCAGTAGATAACATTTGTCGTGCACTTCGTGAATTTTGTTGCATGACGGGTTGTGCACGTGTTCTTTGGTTTTCGCTTTTCAATTTTTGGGACATGGTGCTGCAAACACTATGTGCACCCCATGTCTGGTGTCCACTTTTTTAATATTGTGTGAGATCTTGTGAACGTACGGGATTAGTACTTCCACTTTCTTACGGTCCTCAAAAACACGTGCCTGTACTTTCCCACCCTATTCCTTTTTCATTTTGTTTAGCTTTGTTTCTTCAAAGTATGTACCAAACAAGCCCAACACCAAGCTCTTCTACTGTATCAAAAGTTCACGGTGTCTGGACATTCATTAACATTTAGCCTATGCTTTCGCATTGGCCTGTTTTATATTTTCATGACACCGGCTCTGCTGCCAGGTGAACAAAATTCTGCTCATCCTGTGAGCACTGGCCCGCTGTATTTTCCCACGAATGCTTAATCACAATAAACAGTGAAACTTCATCTAAAAGAACATATAGCACAACCATTTATGCATTAGACTGGGGATGCTTAATGAAACTTTTTAAAAGTAACTAATTTTTCTTGTCCCTTTTGGTTCTGTTTAAAAATGGTAATGTAACCTGCGTCTAAAATAGATTACCAGGTTCATAGCTTGCAGCTGCAATTCAGGTTCATTACACTTAAGTCCTACTTGGCTACTTTATGAAGGACAAAAGTGCAGGTTAGGTCATGGCTGATTTTTGCAGCGGTTAATAGGTGGGGGACTAAGGGGTCCATTTTGATTAAAATGGTATATTCGATGAGTTTACAGCACATTACACCCTGAAATAACTCAAAAAGTATGACTCTTTGAGAAAAGGGGGCACGTACACGGTGCTCTAGCTCTTCTGTCATGTTTTTTGCGCGGTTCATTCCATACTTGTTGCTCATATCACCAAGTGGGAGCAATCTTTCGTGTTGCTATATGCTGACAGTTGAGCTGTAGTTGGTGCCAGCTGGTTTCTGCAGCAGACCAGCTGGATACCAACAAGCCCTGGGACCAACTGTTGGTCCCAACAGCAGCCTAGCTGGGACCAGCAGAGACCAGCTGAAACCAGTTAATATAGTTTCTTTTATGTATTAAAGAACTTTTAAGCTGCATTTTTCACAGTTGTTCCCCGTTTTCATGCAGAAGATAATGTCGGCCGCAAACCTCAAGTAGACTGCAAATATTCCCTCGAGATAGGAGATTGGCTTTGAACAAGTTTGGAGAGATGTTGTCTCCTTGTCTCACTCCCTTCCTGATCGGGAGCTTTTCACTCATTTTGTAGAGAAATATCCTCTAATGTTCAGTTTTTTGCCATTACGGATTCGCGCCTCGTGGGAGACTAGCCACCAACTCCCACGCGGCATGCTGGCAGCGCATTTATAACTTTCTGCGAGCAGCGAATCCTCTCAATTCGAGTGTATCAAATCTGTCGAGGAACTTTATTTAATCAGGAGTGTGCAGCCCCTGCCTGTTTTTATATCCCCCTAGGATACAACCTGGCAGGAAAGAGCCTACAAATGATGAGCTTCTCAATGGATCAGAGGCCCAAGTTAAAGCTAAACATTTGTATGCTTCGTATAAACATAGCTTTGTTTTTCGCTTTTCGTGTTTTCTCAGGGCACTTGTCTCCAGTAATGCGCTCAAGTCGAGTCGATCCAATCCGACCCAAGCCAAATAGCAGCGCGCGCCGCCAGCGCCGTTTGTTTTGTGCGATTGTGCGCGCGGTGCGCGCGCCCTGAAAACTTTTGTGTTGTTCATACCACCGGCATCCTTTATTCGGTGGTGTCACAGCGATGCCAGGCCCTGCGTAGTTAATATTTAGCGTGTAAATGAGAATGAACCCAACTTAAAAGCGCAGAGGACGTGCTTGCGGAAGCCACACCATTTTATTCTGTGTTGGAAGTTAGAACCCGTCCTCCTCGCCGGTTCTGTCAACCCGCAATGGTGTCACACCCAGAACGAGCGCGCACTCGATATTTAGTCACTGTAGTAGTGGTAGTAGGTTTCAATGAACGTTGGCCCACAGCACAGCCTCGAGAAGCAGCTCGCCGTCGGCCGTGGAGCATCGTCGCACTCGGCGACAAGGCCACGTGCGTCTGCATCACCGGAGTGGTCGAGGCCTGTGGCATTCTGTGATTATGGTAAGTGCGGAGAGACGAAACGCCATGACACGCGCGCCGTGCTGTTATTTGTCAGCCTCAGGTGACGGATTTGACACTTTTGTCAGGTTCCTTTACATTTTTCTGGGTCTCGTGCTTTGGTGCAACTCGGGTAACAAGCCCCATACCCGTACCCCTGTGGTGTCGTTATCGAATGCAGTCGTTAGCACAATGCCCCGTCTTCTTGGCTCTCAAACTTTGGTTCCGGTGGGTGCTCGAGATGCCCCGAAAATCCATATTTTCGTCAAACCTGGTGGCTGCTATGTCCGGCAGCGTCATTAGCAACGTTTTAAACGTTGGACCATGTTGGACATTAGCTGCTCGTCGCCATTTTTTTTGCGCGCGTATTTCGTGGACAATCAGCACTCGTTTAAACGATAAAACGCCTGTGGAGTTCAAACCGGCGCCTTGATACTTCCACTGTACCCAGCCTTGCACTGCTGTGTTTTATTATGCAAGTTTTAAGGGTTGTTACGACGTCATTATTGGAGAATAATTTCGCGTGGTTTGTAGAATTTAGGGGTCGCCGAAATTTGTATTGACTGAAAATTACTGAATGATTTGTCGTCAAGTTATCCGAACCTGCAGTTTGAATGCAGTTGGACCTTGTTAATTCACCGTTCACGCAGACTAAACACGCTAAGTAAAGGGAGCAGACACTACAGTGAACGCTGCGAGGACAGCTCAAAATTTGATAACCGGAGCTGAAAAAAGCGTCCACTCATTTGCTAGTGAGGTCAGAGCTTTTTGTGTTCATTTTTTTTGAAGACAAAATGCAAGTTCGTTTTATTCGAAAGAGTTGGTGTTTTATAGTGCCTCCGGCGCTTGTCTGGTCGCAAACGATGCATTATTAACTGAGAAATTAATCAATTTAATTTAAAATTTTGATTCTCTCGCAAATTCATGTTTCGTGACATCTGCGACGACGTAACAAATACAGGTTTTCCAGCGAATGCTAGCGGGTTGTTATTCTGCAGCGTACTGTGGAACGTCTTTTTTACTGTTAGTCCTCCAAGATGACGCCACCATTCTGCGCAGTGCCACTGTCTGCCTTTGCTTTGTTTCTAAGCAGACCTTATTCTCACCTGGCTTGTTTTCGTTACAGTAGGTGGTAATCGTTCCGGGAAACGTGGCATAAGTTCGACAAACAGAGTCACGTAAGACAATGTTGCTTTCGCCAATTGACCAGTGTCATGCGAGACAACCCCAAAGCGCCGCACTGCTGTGCAGCTACAAAATACACAGTGCGTGCAGTACCAACAGCAGTATCCACTGGTACTTCTATGTTTATGTGTACTTTCGTAACCTATGCTGTTTATCCCACCATTTTTACTGTTATAAAGTGGATACACATACACTTGAGTGCAAGTAGCTCATTCTGCAAGCTTATAAGCCCCGCCTAACTTGCGTTTGCTTTTGCTGGCCTCAGCCAATCGCAGAGCTGGCACATATGGCTTTATACGTTCTGTTGCGGGAAATGAGCTATTGGGTCGCATAATTATGTAGCTTATTTGAGCAAAGTTTACGTTAAAAGGGGTGTCAGTATGAATCTAACAAGGCAATCTTTTGAATGAACAAAACTTTTGTTTTGTTCCACCTTGAAACTTTTGTTTTGGGCCACCTTGATGGGGTCCATGCAGGCCCCCATTAAAGGGCCTCCTTTAATGGTGGCCCTTTAATTGGGGGGGGGAGTCTTAGGTGCACTTACAAGCAGCAGCATCGTTAGAAACGTTATGATTTTTTGCCAAAGGGTTTTATTGAGCCACCACGTATGGTATGTTACACCACATATCCGGTTCACTCTACCAAGTTATTTGAACGCCCTTTCTTGGAAGTCCGAATCTTATCCTCTGCTCAATTAGAGCTTCGATCACATGTGGTCTACAGGAGGGCTGTGGCTTAATGAGGTGTCAAAAGAGCAAGTGCAGTCTTCATGACCGGCGAGCCGTTAGAACTGCAGAGGGGAAAATCAGAATGCCTAGAGTTCGCAGAAAACATGGCTTTGACAGTGCAAACGCATGCTACCGCACTAACACATAACGCATGTACGCTACCGAAGAACTGATGATACGTGCGTGGGCATCTATTTCTTGGGGCTGTGGGGAAATGCTTGCAGAATGCTCTGTTTCAGTCTTGAGAAACGGGCTAGTTGGTATGCCCTCATAACAACATGTTATAAATATTATCATGAACTGA
The DNA here is from genome assembly GCF_048455015.1 of Haemaphysalis longicornis. NCBI lineage: Eukaryota > Metazoa > Arthropoda > Arachnida > Ixodida > Ixodidae > Haemaphysalis > Haemaphysalis longicornis. The sequence continues at coordinate 120,401,666 of NW_027526445.1, forward strand.
GGAGGTGTACTCAACAACACAAAACAGCTCTTTATTTAGGGACGGGCGATCCACTTTAAATAGGAAAGCAGGCTTGAAACAAACGGTTCACTTCTGACTTGAGCTTTTTTGTTGTGTTTTTATGCGTTCCACATGCCAGCCTTCCCTTCCCACTAGCGACCCCCCGCCCTCAACTGCTGTGGTACATTTGTGCAGATCACTGCTGTCGCTTTGAATGATTCATTGCCATCGCGTTGGCAGTTGAAGGGAAAACTCTGGCTGTACACGTTGCGAAGCTTCAAACAGGACATGCTTTTTGGAGATTCGTTTAAAAGAAACATGCTTCTGCATTGCAGAACCGACATCAAGAATTGGTCAGTGGCGGCTGCTTGAAGAATTTACTCTCTCAAGGTCAGTAATTGGATTGCACAGCCCCATTGTATGCTGGCCACCGAACCCCCGCCCTAAAAATGTTTCTCAAGAGACCGCCCATGTCGAACTTTGTTGCCAGCCAAGAAATGTGAGATACGCTTTCCGACAAGGGCACTCGATAGTGGGGACGCATGTGTGATGAGGCATCACTGTGCGCTAAAGATTGGCTTCTTTGAACTTTACCATGTCGCGCGGTTTTGCACCTTGTTGATTATCAGTGGATGGGTAGAGGCTTGAGCGAGCTGGTATGCCATAACTGGAAAACAGCGGACGAAAACACAAGAGGAGCACAGTGCTGACCAAACAGTGAAAGCATGTTCGGGGGTAGCTGTAGCAAGCAGAGAAATCGTCTGCTGCAGGAAAATGTCATGAAGCTTCTTTGCCTTTGTCTGCTAGTAGTAATCCCTTTGAAGGCGGGCAAAAGGGGAAATGTGTTGCATGAGTGGGTGAGGAGGATTGAGGGCCTGATGGGGAGGGCTGAGTCTTGACGTGGAAAAGGTTCGCTGCAAGCACCGAGCCGTCGGTGTGACTGCGAATGCCGTGATGGCAGCAGCGAGTAGGCAGGACCCCGATTTGTTCACCACCATGATCCAGGACAATGCGGCCGCACCTCTTCTCCCCTGGACGTTTGGTGCTGGCGGCTAGACCACCTCCCAGCAGGTGTGGGGATCTGTGGCAGCCTTCAGCCTGGCTAAGCCTGCGTGCACTGGCCGCGTGGCCACCGAGATGCGAAAGCGTTCAAAAGGTCCTCAACCCACCTCTTGATCCAGCGTCTGTCGAAAGTGCTGTCCCAGGAAAACGGAGGACGTGCGATTGGCAGCCCGAATGCCAAGCCCAACTCTTCGCTTTCTGTGACAACTGCAGCCACCCGAGCGTGAAGCTGTCACTTGCGGAAATACTGTGGGTCGTGTCTTCAAGGTTTCCCCAGTGTGATGATGGCACGGCTGGCGCGTATGCACTACAAGCTCCGATCGCAGGTGATTGTGGACTGGGCAAGTCTCGCACGGGAGGTGGCAGCCGAGGAGCTAACGCTGCGTATGGGGGGCCCCGATGGGGCAGCACAGATGGACAAGACTTGTGCGCAGGCAAGCCAGCAAGGTTTGCCAAATGAGCAGAGACAGCGTCGAGCGGAGGTGGTTGGAAGCTCCTTGGTGGCCGGCCTTGTGTGGGAGAGGGAGTGCCGGATGTTCAAGGTGAACAGGGGGGACTGGTGCTGCTGCCAGGCACCAGTGTGTGGACCAACCGGTGGGCTGGCTTCATTGGCATGCCACTGCTGCGCAGCGCCGCTGGTCCCATGGGGTTGCTTCACCATTGGTGAACCATGAGGAGCACTACATGGAACCGGTAACAGACGCAAGCTTATATAAAACCTCGGAAGAGTGCATTTAAGCGTACGTCAACACACACCTTTGAAAGCAACTGAAAATGTTATGAATAGTGCTGTGTTACCATTAAGCAAGGTCTTGAATTTGTGCTGGTTTCTTGTTCCTTCTTTCCTGCTAATTTTTCAACGACAGTAGTTTGACCCTGCAGGTCCCACTTACCCATTCAGAATATTGTAGGTTCAACTGGCCTCAGCGCCAATTTTTATGGGCACCCGTAAAAGGGATGGTAGTAGATGTGCACAGCGTACTAGGAGTGCTGGCTTGCTTATTTGGAAAGATCAGCTCTGTCCCTCGTGCTCTTTTTGGCTCCCTGAAAACAGTCCCGTGTATCTGCCGTTTTCAAGCCGCCATTCTTTTGTCAGCATCTTTTTTTTCTTTTATACGTTTGGCCAGCTTCTTTGACAAGTGCTCGCACCCCGAGTCCGATACGCTCGGCAGGTGTATCCCGAGAAGTGCTTGTTCTAGCAGCACCGATTAATTCTTGCTTACAGTAGCATTGCGCAAAAGCTGTAGTGTTTGAGCTGGCAGTCTGTGCTGACCCTAGGCTGTTCTTGAATGCGCCCGGGGGAGTTATGAGGGGGGACATGTGGGAACCCGTTGTTGGGGGTGTGAAGTCCCACCCCCACTTTCCTTTCCTTTCTCTGCAACATACCTTGGCAAAACTGGATGGAACTCACTCGCACTCAAAAAAATATATTTTTCTTTGCGCACTCACTCGCACTCACACTCAACTCTCGCCGTCACCACTCGCACTTACTCGCGCTCACATTCACCACTCGTACTCACTTGCTCTCACCACTCTCACTCGCTCGAGCTCACGCTTACCCTTGGCCATCACCACTTGCATTCGCTCGCACTCACCACTCGCCCGCGAGTGTGGGCAGCAGTTCCCCCATGAGTCACGACATGGAATAGTATCAGTGCATTACAACATCATAAGTCATCCAAATTGTATTGCTAAATCAACAAACCACGAGAGAATTAATTTCATGGTACCTCATAGCAGGAGCGTAGCGACGACATGTTCCTTAACAGCTATCACAGCGAGTGGCTCCTGCGACCAATAGCTGACAGCGAGTACGAGCGCAAGATTGGCGCTCACCGTGGTGACCCCCTATATTGCGAGAGTGGTGAATAGGCTTACTGTGGGGCTTACTGCGAGTGGCACTTGCGCTCATTCGCACTCGCCAGTCCAAAACAATGGCGAGGCTCACTCACCACTCACGAGTGAGTGGTGAGTGGGGGTTGTGTGTGTGCACTCGTGAGTGAGCCTGTCGACCTATGCTCTGCAAGCCCAAGTGGCAGTGTGAAAAGTTCTCTGCAAAACATGCTTTCTACTAGCTCCCTCGCAAGCACACATTACACAGTTGGAAGTGCATAGCTGGAGCTGTTCACGTACAAAAAGAAAAGTGCACGAGTGGGGGAATTTGACATGCATGAGAACTTGAGTGTGTCAGGCGTCAACATCTTGAAGGCTGTTCCTCCATCGGGGTGCCCCCGGGTCCCACATTTGAAGACCAGGAGGAGCAAAGCAGTAAAGATGGCACCAACCTTTTTGCTGACGCCTGAGCAACAAAGAAGAGAGACTGAAAAGGTGCACGCACCTGTCGCTTCACTGGCAGGGCTGCTGGGGGACACCCATTTCCTGGTTTCGTCGTCATCTTTCCACCCGTATCACTTTTGCGTGTGACCAGGGTGTGGTAACTGCTTTACTCTACAGCAAATTGTTTCATGTGTCTTGAGTGTGACGCTAGCCGTTGTACCTTCTCCTGGGATCACTGCTCCAGTGCCCCTCCCACTTTTTTTCCAGGAAGGATTTCTGCCGGGTGTGTCCTTGGAGGCTTCCGTGCCAGGGGGCATGGCTCCTTCCCGAGTGCCATGACTCGCCAACTTCCCTCGTGACCTGTCAACCGCTGCCAACCTTGGCTTCGTCAGCTACTGCCTCATGGGCAAGTACCTTTACCTCAGTGGCGAATCGCCAGGCCGAGTTCAACTGCAGTGAGCCACAGGTGGTTCCGCGCGACCACACGAGACTGCACGGCCAGGCCGGTCTCCTCGAGATAGGAGAGGAGATGTTTGAATGCTTCCGGGAGGAGGCTGTGGTGGCAGCGGGGGAAGGGGACGTCCTCTGCTGTGCTGCACGGAATCCCGAGGCAGCCGTAGGCTCGGCGAAGCCGGTCGCGTTTGTGGTGATGCAGTGCCCCATTGATTCAAAGGCGCCTCAGTGATAGCTCGAGCTTAAAGTCCAGCAGTTGCATGATGTTTTTTCTCGGTGTGCCCAGCTCTCGATGGTCCTGCTTGTAAAGCAGCCAAGAGTTCACAACTCCGAGGTCCATCATGAAGACGAGAGTCCGAATCGTCCACTTCTTTGTGCGCATGGTAGTGGGGTAGTAACTCGGCATTCTGTCACACAGGTCAACACCCCCCATGTAAGTGTTGTACTCTGCGACGACTGCTGGTCTCTTGACAGCAACTTTCTTTCGCTCTTTCTTTGCAAATCGTGTGCAATCATCCACAGGCTCCATCCCCACGTGGGTGGAGGCCAACACGATCGGTTTGTTGTCATACCAGTTCGTGATGCATATGTTAGAGACAGTGCTGACACACTGAGACATTGCCCCACGACCTTCCGTACGCAATTCCTGGTCACCTTTTAGTTTGAGCCCTTTCGGAAGCCGTGATTTCATGATTGTCCCTGTCCCTCTAATTTTCATTTCAGCCAATGACTCAAGAAGATGCGTTCCTGTAAAATATCGGTCGAAATACAGCGAGCTTCCACACGGTAAAGTCTCTGCAAGCTTCAGCACAACGGCAGCGCCGATTCCATGTTGTTTCTTTTGTGCGAGGCTTCCTTTCCCCTGAAAGATTTCAAAATCTAATACAAGGCCTTCAAGGCTTGCCAAGATAAAGTTCTTCAGGCCTGTTGGGTTGGGCTTCCCAGGAACGAACTGCTTCACTGGGCACTTGCCGGTGAAGGGAATAATTTGCTTGTCAACACAGATGTTTGGGGAGCGTGGCAGAGTGAGGCAGGCGTTTCTGATGATGTTAAGAAGAGGACTGACTTTCCATAGCCTATCAGCTTTTTTTATCGTCGCCTGAAACAGCGAGGTCATTGACGACCTTGAGGTTCGATCGTATCAGAAAAAAACGATCCCTGGTTATTTTATCGGCTACAGCGGCGACACGCGTTCCTTGGCTCCAATACATTCTCGCTCGAGGATAACCTAAGCAGCTCATGAGCAATGCAGCTCCAAGGAATACCTTCATTTCACCAGGAGATGAGTTTAACGACTGTCCTGTGCGCTGGAGGTATGAAACTTCTGTCATTTCGTGGAGACGTTCAAATGCCTGTTAATCCATGTATCTTGTGTAGTACTGATTTGCATACCAGCCATCTCTTTTGTCGGCCGTAGATGATGGTACGTCAGGTAGGTCGGGAAGGACGGATGCGTAGACTTGCTTCCGAGGCCACCTTTCGCGAGAAGGCATGGCTGCGTTGTAAACACCGTCATCACCGTCATTGACATCGGTGTCCGAGTCGTAGTGGCAATCCTGCTCCTCTTCATCTGCAATAAATATAAAAATTTATCTAAGGGGACAGAAGGGGGTGCAGTAAAGTTTTCAAACGAACAACGTCCACAAAGGTTTACCTATCACTCCATCGCACTGCTCATTCGCTTCCGCGCCATCCGCCGGATATTCGGAGTCTGACAAGTCCAAGTCCGAATTGTCTTCATTTGCCGCAATCCTCTCAAGAAGTTCAAGGGCAGAGGCATCGGCAGCATCTAAAAAAATTTTACTATTTATTTTCAATAAATAAACCCCTAATTTCAACAGAAAGAAAGAGCAAATCAAAATAATGGGCTCTGCCAAATGTAGTCACAGAGAGTCAACATCGTCCTGACGTGCAACCTGTTGCACATCAAATTTACGAGTGAAATGAAGACGAAAACAGAAAAGTGAAGGCAGAAATAGCGGTGGTGAATGAAACCTTAGTCTTTCATGAGTTCTTAAAACGATACGCAAGCGCATCAGAGCATTTGTAAACACACGAAAAGAACTTACCTTGGCGGCGTCGATAGAAAATCTCCGGAGTGAAAGATGCCATTTTTGTTTGTTAGCACGAGCGCCACCTCGCGCGTACAGTTGCATGAAACACCAACAGATGGCACCACCAGTCTCTGCTGTTGGATGTAGAGCATGTTTCGGTTTCGCTTTCGGCCCATTTTGTTTATGGAGCGCTGAAATCTGAATGTGCAATACGTTGCACGTGGGGTCTCAGGAGGATATGGTCTCTCATCCCCTGGGCTGTGGGCAGGCCAATCCACTCGTCTCCCATGACTTCTACCACAGCTTCGCAAAACTCTCGGTAGATGCTGTTCACAGTAGACCTCCCGACAGCAAAAATGATGGCCACTGACCTGTCCTCCGCGGACGAACAGAGCTTATAGAGGCCAACGGCCACACGCTTTTCCACGGGTATTGCTTCGCGCATCTGTGTGTTCATTTTCTCTAGAGCGCCTCTGCACGTTTCCGCGATGAAGCGGAACGTGGCGCGCGACACTCGAAAGTAGGTTTTGAACGCCTGGTCATCCAGTTGGGGAAGCGTGCGCTCAAACCATTCTTCGTTGCCGGAGAGCGCCCGGAACAGTCTTCCCGGTCTTGATGACAAAGAGGCGGCGGCGACGGCAGCAGCGATCACTCCGTTCATTTGGACCATCCTGTCCTCCGCAGCGTCCGCTTCGTATATCGCTTCTTGCGCCTCTGCCTCCAATTGCATAACCGATGTCATCAGCTGCTATGCGTGCGTGACCGTCTCCGCCGGAGTCTTCGTTCTCCATGTCGCAACGGAAATGAAACGCAGCGGCGATGAGAATCTTGAATCAAGAGCGGGCATGCGAGTATGGAGGCAGAATGAACTTCAAGCAAGCATGGTGGCGAGCGTGAGCGAGCGACAAACCAGTGTAGCCAGACAGCACAAAACATGCGGCTAAAGGGATGAAAAAACATAAATTTCAATTCGAAATTACGCAAACAGCCACTGCGTTAGAGTCAAAACTGGTGTCTCCTAATTTGATGTCATTTTACTCCCTCGGACTGCTCCTAAGTTTGATTGTTGTATTAGTGTACGAAAACGGAACGGAGCAACGACAGCGCCACTACAGCACAGTGAACAATTGTGAAAGCTTTTAAATGCCATCGAAATTGTAGTGTAGCACGGTGGATTCTCAATGGCATTTGAAGCAACCCATTTGAGTCAAATGACATTTGGTTCAAATGACATTTAGACCCCAGTGTAGCAGGGGTATTAATTTTGTGGGCCAGTTCTTCCCACATGGCCTTTCTTGTCGTGTGAAAAGAATTTGCCGTGTATTATGAGCACTTGTTAATTACATCTATTATTTGACTCCGGCATCACCATTCAGAAAGTGCGACAAAACATGATTTGCATTCCTTTCCTGAAATGCGTATGGGTGATATGATGTGGTGTGATATGATATGGGTGGTATGTGATATGATATGAAACACATATGGGTGACATGATGTGGTAAGGCTGATGGCCTCACCTAAAGCCTCCCAGTATATCTGTCTTCTCCATGAGTTCCTTATATTTGAATATGAGGAACTGTGCCCTGTTGGTGCTACACACTTCGCATGCACTGTTGGCAAATGGTGGTGACGAAGAGGGTCTTAAAGGCTGGCCAGCCATCGAAGGTGTAGGTGCAGGCTGGGTCACAGGCAAAGAATGAATGGTGGCGGGATGCAAAAGCGGACTTGCGACAGCAGTTATTGCAAGCGGAAGGCTCTTCTTTATGCTCAATACTGATGTGAAGGCCGCCTAGGCAGAAAGAAACAGGTTGCAGCGAGTGATCGCAAGTGTTACTGTCTGCTTTGACTGAGGGCGAGCTTCAATACAAGCCCGTCTTTTGCTGTAAATAACAGCTTGTTTTCTCCCTCTGTTTCACTCACTTTGTGTTTCGTACACAAATGCGCCATCTCGCTGCATGTGGTGACTATTCTAGTCTAGAATGGGAAACGCTGTTGTTTCGACCCCGTTTACTGAAACGAGCGTCGTGGTGGAGCCGTCTGCTACGAAGCTGCCAAAGCGCCTTGCACGAGAAGAGAACTGGCAGGTGGGCTAGTGCAGAAGAACTTGTGCGGCACAGCGTCAAATCGAGGGCTGACGTGCAGGCGGCCAATTTGGGGTCCACTCAGTGCTTGGTTTTGGAGGCTGTTTTGTAGAGTTTGCCGTCGACGCCAGAAATATTACACACACACCCCTGTTCCAAGTCGTTCCATCGCGGGTGATAGAAATTTCCGAAAAGTCTAGATTTTTCAGCACAAATCGCGGTGTCCGAAACAAGTTTTGAAAGTACATTGGCTGTGAACGCCGTCTCATGCTCCAAGGACACCGAGGCTGTGTTGCCATTTTTTGTGGTCGCGTAGTTCATTACACGCTGTTGCTTCGGTGTGTTGTGTTTTCCGCGAATACCGTTGTGAACATTCTCCTTCTTTAAGTGTAGCACATTGAGCGTGTGCGCGCATGGGTGTGCGCTCACACACCTTTTTTTTTACCTTTTATTTACCTTTGTTTACCTAATTTTTACCTTTGTATGGCACAACCCACGCCCTCTTCGCATCCGTGCACGTTGGCTTGAGCGACTCCGCAGTGGCATATAGCAGGACTGCAAGGTGTTGGCAAGTCTCACTGTGCCTGTTGTGGGCTAGGGGGCCGTTGGGCGCCAGAACGGGGGGGTCGCGTGGCTATGAATGGGCGGTATTACTGGGCTAGTAAGGCAGAACACGAGAACCAGAGCCGCAGTCCACCTCGTGGCGGTGCGTGGACGCTGCTGAGGGTCCTATCAACTTGCTGAAAGGTGCCGATGACTACCTCTGAGGCAGACGAAGCCGAAGAAGTGCGCTTCGTTCCGCAGCAGGTCAAACGACTGCGCATGACTTTCCAACGGGGTGGGTCGGGTTGTTGCAGCGTTCACTGGTGCATGCATCGATTGTACGTGCTGTGATGCTGTGGTAACCCACATAGGTCGGATGATGATAGGGTCGCAGGTGGGTGCAAGGCCTGCATTGCAATTGCACTGAATCCTCCATGACGGAGACGGTACACAAGGTACTTGTGGCGGGGACTCTGGGAGCGAACATTCCACTGGATAGCGCTGGGGCACCATTGTCCTCTGCAGTTCCTAGCCAGTGCGTGCTGCCTGTAAAGGACCTTGGAAGCGCCACTGGCAAAACTGGAAGGGCTGGTACGTTGAAGGGGGCCTACTGTGCAGCTAGGGCGGCCGTAGGAATATGATAGGCTGTCAATTGTGGCGGTAAGAGGGATGCAATAGCCTGCACACCATTCAGAAGAGCCTACAGGACTGTATTGGCTGAGGTGTGAGGTTGTGTCTGTGGGGAGTCGTTAATTTGCTTCGCAAGCCACTTCTAGCAGTTCCGGAAGGAGCTGGTCCTTCCCAACGTAGCACTCTTCAGTGCCAGACCTGCAGAGTCAACAATTGGGCATCAGTGCAGGCTGGTACCCTTACTCGCTATGGCGAGGCTACATATTGAATTCACTCCTGGCATCCATTAGCGGAAAAGTGCACCAAGTTAAACACGCTTGTCATATCACTTGTTACCAAGCACTTGTTGCATATCACTGACTTACCCTTTGCAATGTGCCGCACATCAAATTTGTATAGCACATTGGGCTCCTTAGTGCTAACATGTTTCTTTATGCCGGCATGCCTATCGGGTGTCAGCTAGGCCACTTTGATCCCATTTTCGTGCAGTCCTCGCATGCCTTTAACTCAGTCAAACTTTTCCATTGCATTGCTGCTCTTGAGATCATTCTTAAGGAAATGGAGGTAGTTGCCTTGTTATATTTACAAACTTTTTTTGCAATACTGAACAGTGGTTGCAGTTTCATTTTAAAGAAAGGACAAGCTCGGAAGAAATGAATGATTTTGTCAGATGATGTGTCCATGATGCTGTATGTGAGGTACTTGGCAGAAATTACCAGTGAGTGAACGATGATGGAGACGGCCTGAGTGTTGACCGTGCCGGGATAGACGAAGAACCTCGAGGCCGAGAATTCGCCCAAAGGCTTCTGAACGAGGCCTTTGATAGTGTCAAATAGGGGGAGGGTCTTGATGTGAGCGGTGGACGGGGTGAGCATCCCTCCAACCTGGGCCTTCCGCATCGGAATTTTATCCAGGATGGCTGTCTTTCGCTCTGTCCTCGGGACACCATCTTCGGGCGGGCCGGGGATGGTGACCGTCAGAGAGACCGGGCGGAGGGGCTCTGCCCACTGCCAAACCGTATGGTCACGTGGGTGTCTGCCGATGGCCTGGCAGATTGGTTGGTCAACGTAGGTGGGGCGTGCGGACTTCAGCGGCATTGCCTGTGGCAACGGCTGGGCCCACGCCAGTAGTGATGCAGCCTTGGGGGAAGCGGACTTTTCTGCGATAGTGATTTCCCTTTCCTTTTCTGACTTTTCCATGGGTTTTTCTATGGTTTCGGACCATCACGACCGGGTCGTGTTTCCAGGGGGTAGGCGACCAACGAACCCCCCAGGGCGTGGAGCGACACAGACACTGCCAGCTTGCCAAGGAAGCAGCGAAAAGAAGAAATAGAAGAAATTAGAAATTTGAATAGAAAGAAAAGTAGAGAGACAAAGGGAGGGTGTCGCTCCCATTTTAAAGAAAGGACAAGCTCGGAAGAAATGATTTTGTCAGATGATGTGTCCATGATGCTGTATGTGAGGTACTTGGCAGAAATTACCAGTGAGTGAATCACACCTGCCATCACCAGCCGAGTTTGCTCTTGCATTCAGGCTTTGCAGCACACCTGTCTGTTCAGCAGCCCATTCCTGTTAAACCAAAAAAGTTTGTGCATAAATGTCAGCTCTGCCTCCAAATTCACTTTTCACGCGCGTCTGTGCAGACCGCAATTCTTCACTCGGAAAGCTGTGCTTGCACGATGTAATCAGTAGTTGACAAACCAGAGCACAGAGCAATCGGAATATTTTGCAAACTCCCATGCGTTGATCATCACTCCTTGCAGCCAAGCTACAGAGGCCCTTCTGTTATGAACAATTGCAATGAACATTGTTTCATGTATTTTCTTACATTCTGTTCACGGGATGTATATGAGGACAACCCCCCCCCCCCCCCCCCTTTTTTTTTTTGCTACTGAAAAGTAAAAGCAAAATGGGTCGTTTCTGCGTTTAAAAAAACTTGGTCATGTGTACTAACAAAAAATGTATGCTATAAGGAATGCTCAAAAACCCTTCTCAATATTTAATTTTATATCTTGACTGGAAAAACAAAGGAGTACAGATGAACAGAGAATACTTGAGGCATTTGACGTTTGCAGACACATGGTCTTTCTAAGTGAGTCAGCAGAGAACACTTGCAAAAAATGCTTGAGGAACTACAGTCAGAAAGCAAGGCCGGGGGGTAAAAATGGATATGAATAAATCAAAAGTAATGAAGAACAAACATGCCGGTACCCTCTTCAGCATATATAGCGAAACGCTAGATCAAGTAGATTATAACTACCACGGACAGGCTGTCTTTGCCGATCCCAACCACGAGAAAGAAATCCGGCACAGAATAGTTATGGGCTGAAGTGGACTCGGAAAGCACTCCCAAATCATGAAAAGTAAGCTAGCTCCATCACTCAAAAGGAGAATATACAACTAATGTGTCCTTCTGGTCATGACATATGGAGCTGAAAATTGGTGCCTTATGAAACAACTTGAACGCATGCTTAAAAGTACGCTCAGGTGGCCATGAAACGAAGAATGTTAGGAGTAACACTCAGAGATGGGAAACTAGCTTCCTCGATCAGTGAACAAACTAGAGTAGATGATGTCATAGTTCAAGTAAAGAAAAAATAAATAGACTTGGTCTGGCCATGTTGTGAGATGAATCGACAGCCGGTGGACGATTAGGGTACGAGAGTGGATACCGAGCAACGGAGACAAGAAAGGGAACGCCAATAATTTAATCGAGGGATGAAGTAAGGAAGTTTGGAGGCAAGGAACGGACTCTAAGCAGTGCGGGACAGGAGCGGTGGGAGGTCCATGGGAGAAGCCTTCGTCGTGCAGTGGATGCAGTGGTACGTTCGCATGTCACGCTTGCTGATAACTTCATTTCCCTGTCTTAATTGATGACCCCCACGGCAAATTGAGCCTGTCTTGTACTCGGCGGTATCCACGAATCGCGTACACATGATATCGTTGCCATGGGCATTGAGGAGAGCCTTAGCTCAGGCCTCTTCTGCCTCGCTTGTATTCCGGGTGAATGTTTCTGGGGATCGGATCGACTCTCATTGTCTGCCCAATCGCGTCTGGCGTGGTGACTTTGTAGTCCTGCAGTGTGTGGTATCCCATGCCGAGGTTCTCGAGGGTGCAGCTGCCAGCATTTGTGCCGGATCACCTCTCCAGTTGCGATGAGCGATGTGCCAGTTGCGTCCTTCGTCCTGCCATGGACCTAAGTAGGCTGCTGCTGCTGCTGATGATGAGCGTAAATAAATTGTGGAACCATGAGATGCCCTTTGTACCCGTCCAGTGGCAGTCTGGAAAAGATGCCCCTGGTGCAGGTAGTGTGTCCGTGTGGACGGCACCTGGGCGGCTGCTTGCCAAAGCAGCCGGAGCACCTTTTCTGGGCTGGCTCCAGAAACACATATTGCAGCACTCAGCTGAAAATTTGCCTGTGCCGTGTTCTTCACAAGCGGCTGGTTGGTCCAGGAGGTGTGGTACTCGCAGCCATTGCCCCACGTCGGCACGTTTAGTACAGACCCCTTCCCTTTTGTCTCCACGTTGCGCCGCAACGCTGAATCGGCTTCACTAGTTCACGTCCTGCCGCAATGAATGTTTCGCCGGAGCTTCGGGCACCGAAAAGGACTGTTCGCGCCTGCAGGGTAACAAGCGTATTATACCTCTATTGCCAGAGTTATGAGTTGTGAGGGACCAGGGTTCCGGCTGCAAGACTAGCTCGACTGAACTCCGCCGCGGACTGCTGACCGACGTAGCGGCAGAGAACAGCAAGGAACACACAAGACGCAACGAAAAGGCCAAACTCGCCTTTATTAGCGCTCCACCAATAACGTAGTCGACTCCTCGCTCGTCCTGACCCAGCCGTCCGGCGAGGATCAGGAGGCAGGCACAAAGGGGGTAGACAAAGGAAGGCGAAAGCCGGATCTCCGGTACTCACGTCTGGCTTCGTTGCTGGCGCGAACCCAAGAGAACCTTCCTTCGTCCCGCGCACCGAGACCGGCCCACCGGGGCCCCGAAGAACCGGTCATGTGACGAGCGACCGCCGCGCCGCGACACTCCTGCGCCGCGGCGGGAGCGACACATCTGCCGAGGGGAGAGAAGGAGTCTTCCCCCCTCGCCTCGGCTGCGGGCGGCGAGAAATGGGGAACACGCCAGGACTCTGGGTTTCCCACATCCCTTCCCCCTTTGACTGAAGCCCCTTGGACCCGAGGGTTCCGGCCGGCGGGGGTCTCACCGCCTAGCGCCGCAAGAAGTCGTCCAGCATCTTGAGGAAGGCCGCCTGATCTTGCATGGCGAGGTTCGGCTCCGCCGGCGGGGGCGCGAACCCAGCGACTAGAGGCTCCGCCGCCGGGCCCAAGAGGTCGACAACCGCGCTCCGGCCAGCTGGACCATCTGCGTCCATGGGGTTCAATTCCGCGGCTCCGACTGACGGCGACGCCAACCCGGCAGTGAAGGCACCTCCAGGTTCCCGGTCGCCGGCTGACTCCGCCGCCGCTGCTGCTCCGAAACCGGCCGGACCGCCGGCCTCCGCAGCCGCCGAAGCCAAGATGGCAGCCGCAAACGCCGGATCGGCCCACATCCGGGCCCGCGCGGTGTTGACGTCGAGTGCGGCGGCCATCGCAGCCGCAGCCGGCGCTCTCCGTGGTCCTGCCGCCGCCGCCCTGGCCGCCTTGGCGGCTTCCGTGGCGGCCTCGTGCCGCTCCGATGCCTCGTGGTATGTGGCGGCCACCACGAGGAGGCCGAAGCGGGCCCCCGGGTCCGGAGTCGCCATGCCGCCTGGGAACGCGGCGCCGTGCTCTGCCAGCGTTCGGCCCCGGAACACCTGGGCACCCGGTCCAACGGCAGGCCCACCTCGCACTTGATCTGGCCGCTCCATGCCGTCACCGAAAAGTAGCCGCGCAGCTGCTCGTTGCTCGCCTAGGAGACCCAGGTCGCCACCGTGCGGGGCGGCCGCGGCGGCCGTATCTCCACTGCCGGCGGCGGCAGGCCGCCGTGCTGGTCCCTCCGTGCCTGTCGGGGCTCGCCCAGGTAGGGCGCCAGTGTCCTCCCGTTCCGACGCGGGCCGCCCGCGCATCGTTGCTCGCCGTGGTGGGGTGCGCGCCTATGACGGCTAGTCCGCTGACCGGACGAGGCACCAGCTCCAGTGGTCTCACACCAGCACGCCCGAGGGGAGGTGCGCTGAGGACCTGGCGGCCCAGCGACGCGCTGCAGTTTATGCCAGGTGAAGTCACCAATACGTGTGACTTTGTTAGCTCTTTACTGTTGAAATAATTGTCATCTTCGAACCCCTTATGAAGACAAAAAAGAATCTCCGCAGTCGCAGTACGGATGTATTTTTCCTTTTCAAGCCAGTACTGTATTTTGAAGTCGGGTTTTATACATCACATATAAACAGGACAATAGCGAATGCGATTCCCTCGGGCTAAACAAGTACTTTCCATGGCTCATGGGCCACAATGTCAGCAATGTTGCTGGTCATATTTTCTCATGTCTATGCAAAGTAAATCATCACATGATGCCACTAAGCATTCAAAAAATCAAAATAATGATCTCGACACTGACTGTTTGGTAACACCACTGCGTTTTTCTTTCTTTTTTTTTTTTAGATAATTTTAGCACTTGTGACATGTTTTGGCCCAAAAGACAGGCATGTTTTGCCATTAAGCGACCCAAGCATAGGTCCCAGCTCAGGACGATTGTCGTCGTCAGTCTGTGGGTCTGTCTCCATCGGCCCCTGAAGCTGTGGCAAAGGCTCCATCCACTGTCTCTGGTGACCCTTGTTTAGCAAGTTCGGCTGTTCCCAGGTTGGGTCGGTATGGCCACAGGAAAAAAATCCTGAAAGAAACTTTTCATCTTCGGTTTATCTCCTGCTTAATTCAGCCAAATGAGGTACTATAAGTAATTCATCAACTGCACATAGTCTATTTAACCGCATTCGGGCAGGTCACATGTTGTGTCTTGGGAAGTCGTCTTCACCACATTGTAAGCACTGTGGGGAACAGAGCTCATGCCTGAGTCAGAGCTCATGCCTGACTTCGAAGTACGGGCGAACACTTTGCGAAAGTTGCCTTTTGGGGGGCCACTGGTGAGTCAAATACGATGTAACCTCTGATAATACTGGATCTTGGGCTGTGCCCTCTTGGACTTCTTCTTTCGAGATGAACGAATCGACTGTCGCTATGACCTGTTCTTCGAAAAATGTTTCTTCTATCTGAGTAGTTTGGGGATTTCGCGAGAGCGCATCAGCAACCTTATTGTTGTCTCCTTTCCGGTACTGGACATCAAATGTATAGTTTCAGAGCCTCGCTGACCAACGCCCGATATGTAACGGGCGGCGTCCTGACCCTTTGGATGACAAGAGTGTGACGAGGGCCTGGTGATCGGTAGTTAATGTGAACCGTCGACCCCACAGATACGAGTGCCATTTTTCGCAGGCCCACAGACATTCAAGCGCTTCTTTTTCGCCAGCTGAATATTTACGTTCAGCTGGCGTAAGTGTTCGAGAGGCATATTGAATTGTACGGGTAATATGTCCATCTTGTTGTTGAAGGACAGCGCCAATGCCATAATCAGATGCATCTGTAGCTACTATAACTGGAAGGTTCGGGTCGAAAAGAGACAAGACTGGTGCCGTATGGAGGAGTGCTTTGACCCTCTGAAAACTATCCTCTATTTCCTTATCCCAGACAAATGGATGATTTTTTCTGAGAAGTTTCCACATGGGTTCAACAATTTCTGCTAAGTGAGGTATGAACTTGGAGTAATACTCGACGAGTCCCAGGAACGAGCGGAGCTGAGAGACATTGGACGGTTGTGCGAATGAGTCAATCTGCTTGAGATTTTTGCTAATAGGCTGGATGCCGTTTGCAGATACTACATGACCAAGAAATGAAAGTTCATGAACATCAAAAAGACACTTGTCATTAAGCTTCATGCCTGCTTGTGAAATGCGCTGCAGCACTTGACGCAGATTGTGATCATGCTCTTCCTGAGAGCTGCCATATACTATGATATCATCAATGTAACATTGCACTCCAGTGCAGCCTTGAAGGATGCTATGCATCATTTGTTGAAAGGCCGCTGGTGCGGATGCTAAGCCGAAACAAACTCGTTTAAAACGAAATAGACCTTCATGGGTTATGAACGCCGTGAGATCTCGACTGTCGACATGTAAAGGAACTTGATGATAGGCGGATGCTAAATCCAGTTTAGAGAAGTGTGTGGCTCCCTGGAGCGACTGCAGAATTTCTTCTATGTGCGGTAAAGGAAAACTGTCAATGACAACTGCTTGGTTTGGTTCTCGCAAATCGATGCACATCCTGATTGAACCATCCGGCTTTCGAACGAAGACTATGGGGGATACCCACTCTGAAGCAGAAATGCGCTCAATAACGTCATCTTGAAGAAGTTTGTCAATTTCTTTGGGCACTGGTTCTCGTAACGCTAGTGGTAAACGACGCAACTTGAGTTGCTTGGGCATAATAGAAGAGCGTACCTTGACTTTATGTATATAGTTCTTAACGTGGCCCAGTCCTGGTGTGAACAGCTGTTGGAATTCTTTGAAGCGGTCTGGAAGATTACATGAAGGTGGGGGTATGGCGTGACCCAGAGGAGTTGCAGTGGTTCGCCAGCATCCGAGCTGATCCCCTGCGAGAATTAAACGAAGAGCATAAGTGGCGTCTATGCCTAGTAAAGACCTGCCTCTTGGAACAACATAAAATAATAGAGGTTGCTGAATATTTTTGAACTGAGCAGTCGCTGTGAAACATCCTGACACAGGTATGATACCGCCTGAATAATCTTTAAGAATTCGAAATGGAGTTTCGAGTGCTATTTGCGATGCAAAATGACGTTGAAAAATTTCCTCTGATAAAATCGAGACAGCTGAGCCTGTGTCTACGAGCAGGGAAAGTAAGGTGCCATTCACCTTGATATTGGCGTAAAACCCTTGACGTGTTGGAGTCGCGTGTTGCCCCAGCTGGTTGACGACTACTATATCCTCCTCGCCGTCGGGTGGGGCCTGGATGTTTCGTACTGGTGGACGGGAGAGGCGTGTGGCACGAGTTGACGGCGGATTGGTAGGTGCAGGATGTGAGGTGCGGCAGACATTTCCGAAGTGGCCACTTTTGCCGCACCGGAAACACATTTTTCCCAGAGCGGGACACTGTCGAAGGGGATGCCAAGTCCTACCACAGCGGCCGCACGTTGGAGGAGGAGAGCGTCGACCACTGGTCCGGGCGAAAGCAAGCCCCGAACGGGACGGTGACGAACTTCGGTTTCTGACGATTGTGGGGCGGAACTCCCGACGTGGGAACCGGGTGGGGCGCTGTTGCGTCCCATCGGTGACTTGAACGACGTCTTCCTTGGTTTCCCGATATTGTTGGAGTAGGTCTTGGACTTCTGCTATGCTTTGTATAATTTGAATGGCTTTATCAAACGTCAGAGCCGGGCCTTCTACTAGCAAGCGCTCCCTGGTGCGTTCCGACGCCATTCCGACGATGAGTTGGTCGACTAATGAGGATGTCTCGTCTGCGCCGAAATTGCACTGCCGACCCACACATTGCACCCGGCGCGCGAAGTCGAGTGCTGATTCTGCTTCTGCTTGACGTATGTTTCAGAACTGTATACGGTTGGCTCGTTGCGAGGTAGAGCCGTCGAAATGAGCCGCGAAGCCCTGCACAAGGTACTTGTACTCGTCGTCATCACTGGCGCTCGCCGGCTTGGCTGACTCGATGATGTGGGCGATGCGGTCTGCTTCCGTCCCCAAAAAGGTCTTTAAGAGTGCTGCCTTGTGTTTCGGCGTGAATTCGTCGCAGCCTGCTGCGAGAAGGTATGTCTGAAACGAGCGATGCCAGTCGCGCCATGGGATGGCTGGCCTCCCCGGGTCCGGCAGAAATGGAGGCGGCTTTGCGGCTATGTCAGCCATGTTGTCAAGATAGTGAACGAATTGGTACCGCTTTACTGCTCTTCTTGATGTTGATATAATCCTGGTGCAATAAATACCTCGTGCCCCTTGGCGATATCTTGAAGTATTACCTGCTGCTTACATATTATTGGATGGATTTGCTGTGTAGCGCTTGATGAAGGTCGATTTCGAACCGATGCCGCCGGCCGCCGTCTTCTTCCCGATGCGGTCGACCGCGTAGGCCTAACGCTCTACCGGACTTGACTGAACATTTCAGCCGAAATAAGGACATGAAAAACTTGCGGCCAGTACGGCGGCTTAAATGATCGAGGGAAGCCCCCGAGACGGTTCATAGAAAGGTTGTCTCCGCTGCATGCAAGAAGACTAACTTCCGGTGACACTTGGTGTCCTTCCAGGCTGAGATGTGTGCCATTGTTCTTCAGCTTATATTAGTTCTTTAAGGAGTGGCCTGAGAGTGAGTGACTCTTAGGCCAATTTTGAGCACATTCAGCATTTTCTGCTGATTGCCACGTGCAGTATCTTCAGTTGTGAGCGGAACCTGGGGTGAATGTCCACCACAATGTAGTCTACAACAAGAAGCTTGTGCACACACGGTGCATTGCAAAGTGGGCTAGCTATTTCCAGTTCATTCATGTACAGCAAGGTGTTCATCAGTGTGGTCAAGCCCACATCCGCTGTTGGGAGAGGTTCCCTATGTCGAGCAGTTCATCAATCCTCCTCTTCTCTGTGTCCGTTGCATCCTCAGCCTCTGTCGGATTCCTTTGGGCTCCTGAGAACACACTGCCATGCGATGGCAACCTGGCAAGATTCTGAAAGCTGAGAGTATTGATAGAAATCAAGAACTGGCTCAGTGTGCTGACATTTGCGGCACATCCCAAAAAGTCTTTCCATTGGGTGTTGGCACAACCAGCTTGTCATGAGGTACCTGTAGTTGAGCTTGATTGTCACGTACACGAGGAGGGGTAGGGTGCTCGAAAGGGTGACGCGTAGTCGTTTTGCTGTGCTGTGGCTAAGGAATCCAATTGACTCCTGGACTTTTTCAAGCTCCAGTAAGCTGAGAAACTTTCAATGCAAGCCTGGAGAACATTGCGGTGCGTTATTGTAGCCTGAACTACACCAGTAAGTAGTAGCCTGAATGAGCTTTCACGTCCTTCCTACAAAGCCAGCCTTTCTACTGGTTGATGTTTGGCATTGCCTTGAAGTAGGGGGCTGTGCCTGCCGTCTCATTTTTGGGCACAGTTTAACACTGGTGTGCCCTTCCGGACGTTGGGCAGACGAAGCTGTTTCTTGTACATTTTACAAAATGTGCAAAATCTTACACGAAGTGGAAGAATCATTTTCCGTGCGACTAGGGTGCTCCCGTCTGCGGACAGCTTTCTCCTTTGTTCCACACATGCCAAATGAATTCCACATGCTTCAGTTCCATGCTGCCCTGTCACATGTCACAAAATCGTCGTGAAGCGTGAGATTCTTGCATCATGATGCTGACTCAAAAATTATTCTGCTTAGTGTGTGCTTTGACGTTATTGTGCGATGCAAGTACACTAATAGTTTCGTGTCGTTTCCCACTGGAGAGCTGGAACATTACGACCAACCCACGATCACATATAACGGCTGCTACTTGGTGCAAGACTGAGAGCTTCATCTCACCGATGAGGAGGCCACCGTGGCACTGAAGAGGTCTGTTGGCTTTGTTTTCTCTTTTAATGTAGCAAAAACTTTGCTACGTAGGCCAAAGCCGCTCTTCTACATCTTCAGGTAACGAGGACACGGGTGGTTAGTGCTGTTCTGATGATGGCTTTGTGTAGGGGGCCCGGTTTGAGGTCTCAGTTTACGTGTGAGCAGTTTCCCGGACAATCCCGTGCAGTGGTTTTAGGTAGACAATGACCTCTCAGGTGTGCTGAGGGTCCAAGCTGCAGTCGTGACATATATTGTAGGGCCTATGCGCTGTCTTCCCTTTACGCTGTCTTCGCCCGGTGGCTCTCTGTTCAGCCATGCCAGGATCCAGTTCCTACCATGGGCAAAACATGATCTTGTAGTTGTTTTCAGATACCGTAAAATGGGGTTACTTTGTGACAGATTTCGTACGTTTTCATTATCTCCTTGAACAATTATCAACGTAAACGTGAATGAATAGTGGCATAACGTTGCTAAAACCTTACCTGACGGTATGTTCTACAAATCCGCATCTTTAATTCAAACAGCTATATTTCAGGTTAAAAGCTGTCACAAAGTTGCCCCGTCGTGGGGGGCAACTTTGTGACAGCGCTGTTTTTTGGCCAAATATGATTGGGAAAAAAAGGGCTGGCATAAAGTTACCCCATCAAAGGTTTATTTGCGTTATCTACAATTGGTTTCTGCTCTGGCAATGTTACAATTGGATGACAAAATTATTCATACATGTACCTACTCAAGATCTTTTACCTCAAATATGCCTTGCTTGCCTACCGGCCTAGGGGATTCAATTGTGTACAAGATTTCTGCTTTTGAGTACAAAATAGCGCCTTCGCGGTCCGGCCATCTCCAATTATTTTTGGTGGTCCTCTCTCTCCACAGCGCTGACGATGTACTCCTCAGGTTTGACTACTGTCACTCTTTCCGGGAAAAGTTGTCCTTCAAAGTTTACCACAACAAATTCGTCCACCTTGAAGGTGCTTTCTGCGGAACCTGTACTGTGGACCCTCGGGATGTTGCCTGTATTTGGAACCACGGAAGTGGTAGGAGTGTCAGTTTCCAATAGGTTGTCAAGACTTCCGGAGAGTGCCTCAGAATCGCTTGTATCTTCTTCCGACCCCCGTTGTTGTCTCTCTGAAAGCGGACACCTTTCTTCCCGTTCGGTCGAGATACGCCTTCACCACACAACGCAAGTCAAACTTTGTCATTGGGAAGCCAAATGAGGACATTGCGATTGCATGAGCAATCGACCTCTTCTCCCCCTCTTCCGTAAAAACAGGTTGACGGCCAACTTTTTCATCCGGTCAATCGACTAACCCCCGAGTATGTTTGGTCTTCAACCACAAGGTGTTCCGATGAATATCGCACCTGAGAGTAAAAACAAAACACACATAAGACATAGGTATCACCCCGATGGCGGGGTGATACTGTTCGCAAGAGTAACATTTAAAAGAAGTGTATTTCTGTGGTGCATTCTGTGGCGCGTTCGTGATACTGTATGTGCGAACATGCGAACTCCAGCAGCAGAGCACCGTCCGCCTTCCGCACCACACTGCTCACCGCCACCTCACAGTCTCAGTTGGTCATGATTTCCTCAGTGCCCAGGTGAGGATCCACCCCAAACACGAGGCCACGGCTCATACCTTGAATCGCGGGGCGGCCGGCGCGGACAGCAATGCCAGCCACACTCTGAGTGGCGAGAAGTGCAGCCGGACACTCCAGAGGTGGTGGCGAGCTCCCGGGCGATGGCCTCCCTTGAAGTGGCAAGGGAAGATGCATTCCGGTCGGCAGGTCGCAAGAGGCAGGTGCCAGCGGCCGGTAGCGCGATCGAGCACCGCACAGCAGCCAGTTTCCTGGCCTTCCGCCGGCCTGCCTTGCTTATCTGGACGGTCCACGGCCCCTCCGGGTCCTCGTCAGCAAGTTTGGAGGGCGTAGGGCCACTTGAAGGGTTGCCGCAGGTTACCGCGTTGACAAGAAGCGAGCCGGGTGGCTGTTTGTTTACCTCGTAGGCGCTGCCATCTCAGTGTGTTGTTTACCGTTTTGCACAGATTGTTAAACAATGTATTTGCCGCTGCACTCGAGATATGATGCTTCAGCTCCTGTGGGGAATGACCCGAGTCACAGTTGTCAAGAACTTGAAAATTATTGAGAGCACGAAACGCAAGTGCTACCAGTGCCTCCTTCTGGTTGGTCAAAGCAAGAAACTGCGAAGTTTACTACTCGCCTCTCAGCTTGTCGGGGACAATTTCAGTGACGAGTATCGCACTCACTACTACTGCCTCGGGGGAATTTCAAGCCTCCCCTTGTCATGCCTGCGATTAGTATGTTTTTGTCATGGTCCAAATCTTTGTGTTGTAACACAAGGGCTTCTTTGCAAAATGTACACATGAGCTTCTTCAATTCAACATGTGCACAATATCCTGCAACATACATCAAAGCGGGCATACTTGAAGCTTTCTTCTCCATGTCTGCATTCGTAACTTCAAATCGAAACTGCTCATGAACTGATCCTGCAGTGATTTTCGACATGGGTACTGCCATGACTTCCAAGTCGGGAAGGTCTAGAACTTTCTGCAGCCTTAGTTTGTTCGCAGATTCATAAATCTGACGAACCGAGACATGGTACTGGGAACCACTAAGCTGGCGGTACTTTCCGAAATTTGAAGCGAATCGGTCTGAAATTTTCCTAGCAGTAGATATTTGAATCGTAGCTCCTGCAAACAGTACAGAGAAATTTCACGCAGAGCATGGCTTGTGTGGCCAAGAGCCGTGTGCTTTTGTGGTGTGAAATGGCCCGCATCATGCTTAAGGCTGGCCCAGTAAGCAGGCCCTGGTACCTTTTTCAAGAAGTCCAACTCTGGGCGGGATTATGAAAATACCGGGTACTGCATGTCATCCCGCAGGCATTTGCCTTTCCTCGGAGTCTTGACGTTTACAATTCACCACCAAGTTGGAATGGTGGCCATCAAGGCTGCAGTCCCTTTTGCATGCTGGATGGTGGTAGGGTTGAGGGCAGCTATGGTCGACTCATTGAAAATTCGCGAAGCAAACTTAAGCATTTTGCCTTTCCATGTTCGACGGTCTAGCGCCTTTAAAGACGGTGTTGGTGCTATCTTTAATAGCTCATCTTGTTCTGCTTCATGCAACTCGCGCAACGCTTTGAACGATGCTGTGAGGATAGGTGGCTTGGGGTCAGTGCTACTTAGGTCGGGAAAATACATGCACTTGCCGCTGTTCCGCTGGTTCAAGCAATTATTTCTCACGGACTTCAACACGTGAACTGGGTCCATAATGTAAAAAAGTGGCCAAGATGGATCTGCTGGATGTGGATACACACTGCTTACCTGAGGAGGGTTTGCGAAAAACTTCATTGCTGTTCAATTTATCGAGTTGTTGTCCGAAACAACTGCTACCACTCTAAATCCAAGCACTTCTAGGTCAGTGATTAGTTTCCTTAGGAATTCATGCAGTGTACTTTTAAAAGGTGCGAATTTAATGTGAGCAATACCTTGTTGATTTGTGAGGAGGCTTTACAACATGAAAACATGAGCTGTGTTTTCTCTGGTCTCAAGCTGCTTGTAGCAGCACCTGTGACATAACCACCTTTGTAGTCGAAGTACGGTTGTATGTGGATCTCGTCCATCATTAGAGTGACAGTTTGTTCGTGCACTTTTATAGTGTTCAAGATTGTTTTTGCATAGTTAAAAAACAAGTCTTGCTGCTCGAGGGCAGGGCTCACTTCATATTGTAATAGCGAAATTGGCTGAAAATATCCTGCCAATATGGTAGCATGATGATCGCAGTGAAGTCCAGACGTTGAGGAAAGATTTAAGGTTAACTGGTTTACTTTACTGATCTTTAGCACATATGAACTTGAAAGAATGCACTTATTGCATCGGATGAAAAAAACAGTAAAGAGACCAAGAGTACCTAACAGGACATGGCTGACTGGATCGCGGTCTCCCAGCGTTTCTGAAGTGAGTCCTGGTGCAGCCCGCCCTCTGCCGTGTGGACCCGGTGGAAAGGGTTTATATTCGCTTCATGCGGACTCGTGGGAAAAAAGCGCATTCTGTCCCCACTTTGTGCAGCCAATTGGGGAGACGCTTGTAAACACCAACCAGCCATGTTCCCGCCAAAGTGAAAAGGACCGTTCACACACAGACACGAGGTTTGAACCCGAAAACGCACGCTTGGAGAATTATGGGTGTAAAGAAAGTAGTTCAAACAAAACACACTAAAGTAAACAGTGGAAAAGACAGAAAGGTCTTCTCCTCGCTCCTGCTCGATGTGGACGGCGTCCAATTCGCCCATGACGACGGCGGCAAGCGCGATGGCCCGCTGGCCGCGCTCGCCCTGTGCTGTCGAACGCCCGTCCAGATTCCGCAGGTGCTCGAGCTGCCGGCGAAGCATTTCCAGCGTCGCCCTCACTACTGCGTAGGCTTGCTGCCGCTCGGCGTCCACCGCCGCGCTCCACGTCCGTTGAGGTGCTCGGGGAGTTCCCAATATCCCGCAAGGAGAACTCTGAGACGGCCGGGTCAGTTGTGGGGCTCAGGCTCACCTCGGTGTCGTCAGGAAAGCCCTCGATCTCGGCCAGCGTGGGCACCGCACCGGCCCGCTGTCGCTCGTCGCCAGGCTCCACGCTCGCCGGTGTGCCGGGGCCGCCGTCGCCGCTCTCCGTGATGCTCACGCGCTCGGGAGAGCTCGAGCGCGAGTCGCCCCGGGCCATCGCTTTCGATACCGCAGCCCCGGGGTGGGCAAGAAGCACTATTTAGCCTGATTTCACCGTGTTATGCGGAAAAATCCCGGGAGCACATGTGAAACGCGGCCGCCATGCTTGGCCCCCTGGTGGCTTGCCACATACCACTTTTTTTGGAAGCGGGCGTTTTCTTCTTGCGCGGGGACATTTTCCTGAAAGAAAAGAAACCTTCCCTAGTTTAGGAACTGCTCGGAGAAAAGTTCAGTACTTCCAGTTGCCATTCTGCCATCCATGGAATTCTTGCAGCTGGTACTCGCTGCACACATGCTGCAGCAGCCTCAACACAATTGTGTTGTCACCCGCCCTCGCAGGGTTGCAGGACCACCCATCGCCTGTTCTTGTTTGGTAGTGGTGGCCTTAGAACAAAGCAGCCGGTTTGACTTCAAGTAGGAGGGTGGCATTCCCCATTCCTCCTCAGTTCTGCTCGCATCTTGCAGTAGGTGCGCTTAGTGGTTCCCAAGCGTTGTCAACACAGGCGGTAGTTTCCTTCTACCTTCCGCCCTGAGGGCTGCCTTCAGATTCGTGAACTGCATTTTGGAAAAAAAAAAAAAAAAGGCTCAGAAGCTGGAATGCTTTTTTTTAAATTTAACGGCTGGTGTCTGATGAAAAGACATTGTGAAAATTAAGGTTACGGACTGCAGCTTCCATGCCAGCTGCATTGCAGACTTGCATCCTTCATCTGGTATATATATTTTGAAGGTTCAGCAATGGACTCTTGGGTCTGTGGGATTTATGTCAACCCTCTCCAGAGTAACTACTGGACAAAATTTTGCAGCATACATCGAAGGGGGCTCTCTGCCTGGAGCTCTGCAATGAGGTTTCCGTTGCTTTGGAAGAGTGCGTTAATCCTGTTAAGAAGGTTGGCTACGTGTTTTATAAACCTGCAATAAGCCTCTGTGACGCAGCTCATGTGCTGTAGATTGGATTCAACAGCCACTATAAGGTCCTCCATGGAGGCTTGCAGGAAAAGGAGTTGCAGTGTTTCCTATTCTTGCAGCACACGCTCAACACACGCATAAAAACACGAGCCATTGGGTCTCGCATGGTTGCAGTATCTTCCCCTTTTCGGTGTGGAGTAACTGTTGTAGTGCAGATAGTTGTGCTTGTCTTTTACTGCTTTGACTATAATAGTTGGATATGTTTGATAAAGATCTTCCAGGTTATCTTGGAAGCTTCATTGCAGCTTTGCTGGCAGCAGTGTGGGCAGAATGGCATATGCAGCCAATTAGCACGAAACTCCTGCCTAGTGCTTAAGTTTTTGGGTCAGGAAATGAATTGCACTCCCCAAACATAACGCTGACATTGTCACATGCCATGCTGAGGATGTTTTCCAAAGGTATCTTTTTTTCTGAGAGGCAGTTTTCAACATGTTGTGAGAGCCTCTGCGGCACAATTTCTTCCCCCATTGGGATCACTTCAGGAACCTGTGTTACCACATCTTTCTTCTATGCGAGATACCGTACAACACGGCATGAACTTTGCACTAGAGATGTTTGTTACTCATCCTGGCCTGGCCCTGATAGTTGAGTGGGGAAGGGTGTCAAAGGCCTTTTCTACATCGAGCAGGACTACGTACATGATGGCCTTGCTCCCTTGAAATGCAGAATTAAAATATACACCATTGCTGCACTGAGCACCCATGCAACATAATGGTAGGCTGCACTCCCGACCTAAACAACCTGCAACCGTTTGAGAACGCTGGTTTTTGGGATGTGGATGCACTTGTTGGGAGAGTAACATTTATGTACACGGGGTAAGGTGGATTTTTTTTTTTTCGAGCTATCTGGTGAAGGCGTGATAACCTGACACGCGTGATAACTGGACACCTTTTCAGCGAGTCTCGAGCATGTGATGTGAGCAGGGAATAAATAAGAGTGGATGACACGAACACACCGCACATGCAAAAGCGCCAAGATACACCGTGAAATGCTTACGGTCGCCCCATCATGTCATCTTTCAAAAAAGACAACTGCTTGTAAAACTGCCAGTCGCAGTTTCCGTTGCTGCTGGTGGTGCTGGGGGTGTTGTCGTCGTCGTCGCTTTTCCCGGCTTCCCGTTTTTGAAAACCCCACCGTCGCTTTGCCGGCCTTCGGCGCCAACGTCAATGAAAACGTACTTGTATGCACTGTCCACAACTGCCATCAGCACAATTGAAAAGCTGCACTGAAATATGAAGGACACTTGAAATCAGAATGTGACATAACTATGCCTTCATGATGCCTGCACACAGTATAGCAGGCTGCTTGTTTAACAGCAAAACACACACACATGAAGCGAGGTTGTCTACGTTAAAAAATGGCCAACTTTATAAATACACCTTGAAACAAGGCAAAATGGGGCAACTGATGCCAACACTTCGAAACCCACTTCTTTCCCCTGCAACTTGCACATCTCGCAAGAATAATTCAGAATGGTTGAAGGAGACCTGACTGCGACGTTGCCTTGTAATTGTAGTACAGGCTGCCGGACTTGGGTGGAGCGACGATGGCAACATGTTTGCCATCAACTGCACCCATGCAGTTTGGGAATGGCCAGCGGTTATAAAAACCATCACCAAGTGTCAACCCACTCTTCTTGGGTTGGCATCTGAAATTATATGAAGTACCACATTATGTTTGCCAGGGCTGTACAAATACGTTGGTATCACACTTCTAGTGGAATACTGAGTTTTTGTGCGGGCAACCACTTAGTATAGTGACAGGCTTTTGTTGCGGCTTGCACGTCATAATTTTGCCGTAAGAGGCAAAAACAAATGGGAATTCTTTGGAGCTTCCCTTGGAGCCCTTGTATCTATTCTTTTTGCAGAACCGGTAACAGGGTTACAGTTGAATATTGCAGTGGTAACTACCACTGGCAGCCTTCCTCTAAACCAGGGAAAACATTTTTGCGGCACGTCAGCTTACACAGATCACTGCGTGCTCGTAGCAGCCTTTGAAGTGAGAGTGACAGAATTTCGCCTTGTGAATAGTATAGGTAATACTGGCTCGTGCACATAATGTGCACTTGATGCCGCACTGTCCGCCCTTTTGATCGCACTTACATCGCTGTGAGGGGCAAGCCTACATGGTGATGCGCCTTTCAAGCATGTTGCTCAATGACATGCTGAAGTGCTGGTTGCTCAATGACATCGGTGAAAGCAGCACACCTCCTGGCACTGAGGACCTGGTGTGTGTAGTACCGTCAAAAAATTACCTTCATGAATTGGCCTTTGAGGCGTTCCCACGGTGCACGGCACGTCACGTGGATGGTCGTACGAGCCGTTTCAATGCCGACTCGGTATGCCAAAGCGACGTCCTTGATATTTTGTCCAGAGACCAAATAGCTGGAACAGACAAGCATAAAGCATATTTTGTGGAGCCCCGAGATGGCTATTTCTCTGTGTTAAAAAGGTACCACAGGAAGCCGAAACAGTGAATGGGGGATTCTTTTAGTACAGTGAAAGTGCACAAAAACAAAACCAGGAGTTGGAAATAAATGCGATGAAACAAACGTGAAACAAACACACCAAGATTTTGCATGGCTGAAAAAAGCACTTGTGCACAGCTGGCATCAGAAAGTGGATTCCAGATGAGCTACCACAACAATTAGTGCAAGTAGCACCAGTCAAGCCTGCCATCAGGAGCACCAGTCAGCTTCCCACATGTGGGGAAAATAAATGCTGACTTCAGCCCCTGCCAACACTGCAACGTGATGCCCAACCAATGTAAGAACTTTATATGTGGCCTATGGCCGATTTATATTCAACAGTATGCTTGCGCAAACAACAGAAAAACTTGTTAATAACAGTGCAGACTAAAAACAATCACAAATATTCGAAATAGTAATGTATAAAAGAAAAATAATTGGTTTCTAGAACCAATACAACTTAGTTTCTAAATACCAAGGGCTAGAAAAATAGCTGCATATAACTGCGTAAATAATTGATTTTTTATAGTGTTCATGAGTAGTTTCAGGATGCTCAAAATATAAAAACAAATTTTTTTTCTTTAAATGCACTGTTGAAATTGGCCTACTACTCTTGATGAATGCTGCAACTACTGCTACATATGCCTGGAAATTAATTTCTGAGGCATAAAATTAATATTAAAAAATTAATTACTGTGTCACGGGGTATTTCAGCGCACTACAAGAAAACGCATGACTTCACGAACCTCAAGGTGATCGCAAGCCGTTCGCCGGGTTCCAGTGGCTCCCTGATGAAGTGTTCCCGGAACAGGTCGCCTTCAACGAAGTCGAGCAGCCCGTCGAAGACCATAGGGGTCATTCGATAGTACTTGAAAAAAAAAATCGTGGTCTCCTTCGCGCATGAGGCGCATCTGCAGGATAAAACAAAACATAACCGCATGATGTGTGCTGCTTCAGAATACAACCAATAATAATAATAATAATAATAATAATAATAATAATAATAATAATAATAATCTCTATTTGCGGGAAGGTTGCCCTGGGTGGCAACCTTACCGTATATTTGCCGCCTTTTCGCGCAACTCCTCCTGCAATTTCTGCCTAGCACATCCTTATCTTTACCCTCCCATTGCACTGACACAAGGGATGACGGAGGTATTGACGCCACACAAGCGCTGTGTCCCATATTCCATCCTCTCCGCCTTCCCCTAAACTCCCGCGCTACACTACGCTGTAGCGCTGGTAAAAAAAAAAAAAAAAGCTTTTCGAAATTACATCGTGACTGGAAGCCTAAACGTGGCAACCCTATCGAGATAGTTGATGTTGACCTGGAAGGTTGGGGCATTTGCCGAGATATAGGAAGAGAAAAGGGCCATCTCCTCACGCAACTTCTCATTCCTTTCTCGGACTTGCCGCGATGGCGCCTTTGCCACAGCAAGGGGGTCCCTCAAAAGGGCTTGAATCCGGTTTTGTGACGCGAACTGTGCGACTTGGAGGAACTGAATGAATTCAGCTAAGGCTGGGTGGTGAGCACTGAGCCGACTGTGGAGGCCATTATGCCATCCCTCTACCATGTTCGTGGTGCGGGGACGTTGGTCCCCAAACTGCCCCCACACATCCTTCACAACCTGGTTTGATAGCCAAAACCCCTCAACATAGTTCGCAAACTGCTGCAGCCGTGCAGCCTGTAGTGGCATGCCAGCGGTGGTCGCATTGTGATGAGGTCTGCCGCGAATTCCAGGCGGAGGCTGTCTGGGATGAACGGCAGGCGCCGCACCCTCC
Source organism: Haemaphysalis longicornis (assembly GCF_048455015.1). Classification (NCBI taxonomy): domain Eukaryota; kingdom Metazoa; phylum Arthropoda; class Arachnida; order Ixodida; family Ixodidae; genus Haemaphysalis; species Haemaphysalis longicornis. The sequence continues at coordinate 120,431,290 of NW_027526445.1, forward strand.
GCAGCCACTCGTTGACCGAAGGGTCGCTGTTGCGGAGGCCCCGAAGTCCGAGCTCATCTCGGTTTGTGTTTATAGCCTTTGCAAAGTGGAGAGCACAGCCCTTGATCTGAAAAAAAAAAAACAAAAAACACCAAGACCAGTTCACGCTTATGCTCTAAATTTAACGGGGCTAAATTTAAAAGGGTAAGTCTCGTGCCCCGCGCGGGGTACGAGATCTAGCCCCCTCGCGGTGGCTCCTGCCCCGCAGAAGTGACGTCAAACTAAACTAGTCACGTGACTTCCTGTGACGTCACTTTTTTTTTTTGCACATTTGAAGACGTTTTTGACGGCGTGTGTGGTGTGCGCCATGTGGGATTCCGGCCTTGGCTCCAACTAGCGTCACTAAATAAGCTACGCTTTTATTTAGTGACGCTATTTAGAAAAGCCTTTATTTAGTGACGCTAGCTCCAACCGCAAGCCTGCGCAACGTTACGTCCTTATCCTCCCTGTTCTGTGTTATCGCCTTGCACAGCGGCTGCCTCGCGGCGCTTTTTTCTTGTTCGGAGGGTTGTTTGAAATTATTTATTGAGTATTTTTCGTGAACTTGCTGCTGCTAGTCTTGGTAAGCCTAACGCATCCTATTTTGGCAAGCTGCTTCGCCCTGCTTTTTTCCGTGCTTTTGTTGCCGTTAAATATGTTGCTAGCTTCATATGAGTTCGCGTGCCATCGGCTTTATGCTCCTGCATTCGTTGTCTACTTGTTCCGATCGCTACTTGCATTCCAAGCCTTGTATTTTGATTCTGGCGTAAAACGTGCGGATCAGTTTTCCAGCGCTTTGCGCCGTGGCTAACGAGGTAGCTGACTTTGATGACGTGATAGCGCGAGCGACGCAGTGTCAGCGGCGTCAGTGTGCACAAATCAAGTATCGTCAGGTAACGCAGGGCATCGTCGAACGCAATCCGTCCTGGCATGTAGCCTGTTCTGCAATTTTTCTCGCGGGGTACTGCGAGAAACCTTACTACCCCGCGGAAACGATCCGTGCACGCTGCATGCAGGGAGCGCAGCTCCACTTTCGTGGGTGGCCTGGTGAATGGGAGAGCCCAGCAGCCGCCCGTCCATGGGCAGCATAGGTACTCAGCTATCGGTGAAACCAACCGCCCACTGGCTGGCTTCTTGTGCAAGGAGGCTCAAGCTCCAAATGTGCAAGTTCGGGAGAAGTCAAGCCGATAAGATCGCCGTTTGTGCCAAGCTTGACACTTGTGTTAAATAGTGCTTTCAAGTTTGGTGTGCTCAAGGTAAACAAGTGACTTGTTGTTCATCTATGTTTTTCGAATTTGTTCCTTCGAATAATACTATTGTGCTTTCATGATATGCAAGACTTCAAATGAGCTGCGAATTCTAAGCAATCTCTAGGCAGCTATTATTGAATGCACAGGAAACAATGTTTTGTCTACCTTGAAATTTTCTACATAGGGTACGTGGAACTGCCAGCTAGCAAGTTTAATGAAAGGTTTTTATCTGCTCAATTATAGTAAAGAGGTAGCAAGGGATAGATAGGATAGCCCTCCCTCCTTACCAGCTGATCGTCTGGCCGCGTCTCATAACTTCGTTCACAATTACCGCATGGATTTTATTTCCCTAACCTTTGCCCCAGTGCCTTCTTCAACCCGGTTAGCCAACAAAACGTCATCCTGCATCTGTTCTGATTATGTATTTTGGTACGCTAGTTTTTTGTTTACTCGTGTTTGGCTTGGAAGTCAACATAACCAACAACAATACTTTCATGTCCACTCAGTTGGATGGCCAGTAATGGTGAGAGCTTCTCTCGAAGGCTTACAGTGGATTCACGAATTCTGATTGACTGTGACATCAATGTACCCATCCGGAGCACCCTGTGGAATTCAACTTGACGTAAATACTTGTGTTCACAGCTGGTAATTGTCTGCTCTGTGTTTCGGGGAGGGGGTGAACAGTAAAAGTTTCTAATTGCAAGGAGATATTTCATGTTCTTTTGCTTTTTGACTCTGTGCTGTGTAAAAAACTGTTTCGGCTAATTGCTTAAGTGACTATGCTTAGTCGTAAGGGCCATAATACAGTGTCCCATATTTTGTTTGCAACGATGCATACCCAGCAGAGCCCAACTGCTAGAAAGCACATTCTCTGGTGGTGGTAATTAGCTTGAAAAAAAAAGGGGCACTGAAACTATTTTTAAGCTAACAAGCCTAAAAAACAATTTATGGAACACATCTACGAGGGAATGGCTCTTGTACAGCTTGACATTACCCTCTCCCGAGAGTACTTAATACCTTGTGCAGGAACTGGAGCCAAGGACACCTATGTGGACGTGAATGTCTTTATTGCAGTACAGCTGAAAGCTGTAAGTATCCTGGAGGGCTTCAACAATAAAATGACTCCAATGTACTTCTGCTTTGGTGTCAACGGGCAGCATGTGAGCATTGATAAGTGCTTCGCTGTTGACATTTTTGTTGCACAAAAACAGGCTTGATCAGGCACTGTAGCAAGTCCATGAAAAAACACTGGAAAGAAACTGGACAAAAAAGCTGCGAACACATGGACACTGTTCATCACAGCACCTTTCCTTGTACTTCAGTACTGTTATTGTCGCTGTATTTTTCCCCAAAATATAAATCAACTCTCCCAGATTCACACCTTCAGACAGAAAGCAAACATGGTGTTTGTCAATGACAAGTGATTCTACCAAACTTCCGTGGCTGTGAAAAAAGTCAGTAGCTCTACTTTCTCTGCACGGTCTGTGGTGTGAAGTTCCTTTTCCAAATAAAACGCAAGGGTTTCTTGGCACAATACACAGAAAAAGTGCCAAATAAGCAAGTGATGCCTTCTAGCACTACACTACAGTCCTGCAGGAAAGCCAAACAACCAAGTGATCTTTTTGCTTGAGTGCAAAGCTCTGCAGAGAAGCCAAGAAAGATTCCTTTTTTGTTGACACCAGTCTAGCTGGCCAGTATCTGGCTGGCAAGTGGGCATTTGTTTAGTGACCACTGCTTAGGGGCACAGTAGGCAGGCTGTTGCAGAGGCTACGAAAAAAAAATACAAGGTTCGTTCATTAAAAAGACTTTGCCCAAAAAACAAATGACATCAATTTTATTGTAAACTTCAAACAAATAAGATAGTACAGAAAATGTGTAGAGCAGTGGAAGTTCCATACACATTTTCCAGCTATTTCTCTATGACATCACAGAATCTTGTTTGTGCAATTGACAGCCACCAACCGAACCCACCGTAAAAAAAGCATAACTGGGAAATTGCAGTGGGGCCTCCATTCCGTTTGATCGTATCACTTGAGTGCTAACGTACAGTTAACACAGATAACTGCATTTACAGTGCACGTCCATATGACGTCACTCGTGCCCATATTACACCAATGCAGTTTGAAATTGGGATGTTTTTCACCAATTTTTTAGGTTAAACTCCCACCATTACAGCCTTGACCTTTGCCTATCAATTACATTTGCAGTGTGTTCGCTGCATATACCCATGGACACAAACAATCCGCTGAGGCTTTCACGTTCCAGGCACATCTTAAGATTCTCTTTGACGTAGACTATTGAGCCTGCATAGAACCCATGGGTTTTCATATGATGGAGACATGATGGTTGGCCAAGTGTATACCCTTCCTGTTGCCGTCTGTACAGCTTCTTCTCTGACCCTATCGGCTGGGTGTCCTGAATTAAGTCCTTTGCATGAGGGGACTCGGTAAAATATGGCCAACATAGCATATACTGACACATATACAGAGACGTGAAGGTTATGCCAATGCAGCAGCTATGGCATGAAGCGCCTAGCTAGTGTACCTTTTGGAGGACCCAGTTCCTAATTTGTCGTAGCATCATGTGTGTGCCAATGTGAGGAGCTGAATGCATGATGGAAACTACCCAGCCACAATCTGGGCCACGGGATACGAGACTGCCAATGTTCTCACTCTTTCACATACTTTGTATCGCAGATGTATTTCTGCCACATTTTACTGTAGTGAAATGGCTCACCACTACAGCTGCAATAATTTCTTCTGAAAAATCTTTTCAAGCGCTGAATACCATGCATTTATGATGCAAGAAGCCCATGATCACCAGACTTTTCCGCGCACAAAACTTATTTCGGGTAAACAATTCTAAGCCACAATTCAGTCCACTCGAAAATACATACAAAAAACACGACAAACTGCAGATTTTCGGGTCTTCTTTGCTAATCTCCTTAAAGGGGAAACTACTGTGCTGGGTTGTACGCGGTACATGTGTGGGAACACCAATGATTACCTTTTCTAGCTATCCGTGGTTTGCACTTCTAATGCGCACATGCGACCAGTAAAATATCAGTGGCCGCGTCCAGCCTACGTCCTGAGCACTGTAAGTTCCGCGCTGCTGTCATTTTGAAAAAACACCGCGATTTCAGGCCACCCATTTAAGCATTCTGAACTTGCCGTGGTGCAAACTGTTGTGCCGTGGTGCAAACTGTTGATAGCAGATGCCGCCGCGCGGACATGCCGCAGCAGGCTCACATAATCACGCTCGGACGGTGTCTTTTCTTGCGTGGGACGTGGGTTGTTCGAACGGGGCCACTCGGCTGCGCGATGTCGTAGATCTAACGCAGGTACCATCGGCATACAGCAGGCGGTCACAGGTCAGCATTACTCGAGAGAATTTCGCTACCGTGTGGAAAGGCTGGCTTGGTGCCCGCATACGGCAACGTTCTCGCACATTCTGATAGTGCTTCTAACTCTATCAACTCTGCTTCATCTACGTTGTCGACCCAAGAAATTCAGGCATTCAGGGCTTTCGGCACTTTCGGATACGCCATACCGCCAGCAGCGGCAGCATCGGCGGCTTCCGAAAGAACGAATAAAAAAATTCTTTTATAAAACTTCTAGCAAATGAGTGGCTTCCTAATTTTTTATTAAAATGTAAAAAAAATGTGATTTTTGTATTCTACTACGCAAACTAATAACAATTGCTGTTAATATGACGTCACTATGACGTATATATGACGTCACGCGGGGCAGGAGCCGTTGCGAGGGGGCTAAATCTCGTGCCCCGCGCGGGGTTCCAGACGCTGCCAATTTAAAAACGGTAGTTCTCACTTTTCGAGCAAGCATTGAAAAACGGTCAAAGTGTACTAGTTTCACCAATCAACTGGAGGTAGAAAGCGCGACAAGAATGATTGAAACAACGAAAAAAAAAAACTAATAGTCTTCAGTATATAGGGAGTGCACATCGCGGGACTGCTATAAAGCGAACACGATGTCGGCGCACTTTCGCAGTTTTAACGCCATGTGTGAGACGGAAATTTCCTTGCCGACACGAGAGCCACAAATTAAGCACTTCCGTAGAAATATGAACTTCGATGAAATCAGTTAATTCTGAAAAAAAAAAAAACAACGATCGCTTGTTCGCGCTAAAACAGTGTCGCGTCCTGTACAGTTCATGCGCTCAAATACAATGTGCAAAATTTGAAATAATGACCAGCACTAAAAAGTTAAAAAGTTGACCACCTGAGTAACATAAAAAGTTACTCAGGTGGTCAACCCGGAGAAATAAAAAAGGAAAAGAACTGTAGATAAAAAATGGAAGGGGGAAGGTAAACAAAATACGACATTTCCACTTTAAATTATCGTCAGTCGAATCTTGCAATGGAATAATGTGGTACTTTGCTGACCTGTGTCGGCTTTAATATATTCTTACAACATAGCTTAAAGGCATATTGGCGGGTCTGTTGACCGATTTGCGGCCCGCCGCTGTTTTAACCAATAACTACTCACTATTAACCAATAACTATGGCTTTGCTGATGTGTGCTGGCAGGTGCTCACTTTGTCTGATCATGTTGAAATGCCTGCTCAGTATGTTGTTCACTCGTGGCATGTTCGCACAGTATGTTAATACCAGATTAGTCTGGGGTGTTTCCCTTTTTTTGTGAATTGGCTTTTGACAATGCTGACTGGCGGTCTGTTCGGCGGGCCCGGTTGATTGCGTCGTCGATTATATTTTCTGGGTAACTTTGATTCAGAAGGATGTTCTTTAGATTTGGCGAGTTTCTGTCAAATTCTTGGACATCGGAACAGATTCGGCGGTATCTGTATGCCTGCGAGTATGGTATTCCAACTTTGCAATGTCGTGGGTGGTTGCTGTCAAGTACTGTTGGCGACCCTTGGGTTTTTTGTAGACGGTGGTCGTGAGGGAGTTGCCATGTATACCTGAAGGGTTACATCCAAAAAGTTGATAGTTTCTTGAGATGTCGTGGGTGAACTTGATTGGTTGATGGAGGCAGTTAAATTTTGAAATGAAGTCGAGAAGGCTCGCTTTGTCGTGGTTCATATCATATCGAGTTGGTTTCGACTGGAGGACCAGTTTTTATCGCGAGTACTCCGGTCCTTATTTTGAACAGCAGGTATGCAGGGTAAAAACGAAGTAATAAAATAGACAAACAAAATGACAGGTAAAGTAGGAAAATTTGATTTATTAACACATCTATTTATAACACTGAAAGGCAATAGTTCAAACGTCGTTTCTTAAGCTACAGAGACACAGAAAAACACGGATAAAGAGCGTTTCCTTATTTTTCGTCCAAAATGACAGTTTCTATGAAAAGATCACACCACTGCATGATTAGCACAGACCTCCATAGCTTACGCCGAGGGCAGGATACCGATGCTGGAGGTTTTGTCCAGGTACTCGCAAATGCCACCAAACGACACCTGGTTGTAGGTCACATGGGCCCGGAACAGTTCAATCTCAGCGGCAAGCTTGGAGTTTCGCCGCAAGGCGGCAGGATCCTGCTGCCTGGGAACGGCCAGCTGGTCGTGGAGCAGGGAGTTTATCCTTACTTGTGAGCAGTGTTGCTGTGTGCGTAAAAACTGAATCACCTCGGAAAGTTGAGGGTGGTGGTTGGGGAGCTGGTGCCCCAGGCCGTTGTGCCAGCCTTCAACGTTGTTCGTTGTTCTAGGCCCCGCGTTTTCATAGTGGCCCCACAGGCCCTGTACTGCTGGAGAGTCAATCCACAAGCTCTGGAAGTATGCTCCAAAAGCGGACAGTTGGGCTGTTACTAGTGGTGAAGGGCCCTGCGGGAGCGACGTTGCCAAGTCGCGTGAGCCTGAACGCTTCGAGCAAAAAAAGGCAGATGCCTTATGCGCGAGAACCATAGACGCACGTCCGAGTTGTTGCGGCAGACGGAGCGCAGACCGAGGGCGCCCCGCTTCTCATTGACAGCCTTTGAGAAGTGAAAAACGCAGCCGTAGACACTGATTGGCTGAAAAAAAGCATCTGCACTGAGAATTTTCACAGCACTTTTTATGGCGGCAACTTTAAAATCAAATAACCATGTTGCAGAATTTTGCAAAGTGCCTAGGTGTCCCACAACTGCCAGAATGGTGGCCTTCAGTGTAGCGAACAACTCTTCGTACGCGGCTATGTCGCGTCGCTTCATCAGCGCGTAGGCAATGGGGTGGCACTCCCCGCGAATGAGTGCGTGCACGCTGTACTGCTGACCGGTGTTCGAGAACTCTGGTGGCGTGAATGCAAAGTTGCCATCACAAATCACAGCTTCGGCGGCAGCGAAATGCTCCATGTCATCGTTGGAGAAAAAGATGAGCATTTCTTCGCCGGTTGTAGTGTTTTCATGCCGCTAGAAGGCCGCGTTCTGAACCGTCACCTGAAGCTCGTTTGGAATGTTGCTGAGAGTAACTTTCTTGTATGAATGCAGGTGCCGGTTGTAGAAAAGAGCGCGGCGCTTTGAGTGGAATCCATATCCTGATGTTAACTTTTGCTTGATTGCTTCGTGAACGTCGGCGTCGTAGTCTTCAAATCTATCCGGCACCCCTACAACAGCGTCGTTGAAGGCCTGACGGGGCCTCTTCCTGGTTTTCCGGATGTCAGTCCTAGTTTCATGCATGTAGCGTGACGCCAACACTTCCACAGAACTGGCTTTGACGGCGAGTGGATCACATGAGTGCGATGTCGAGGGATCGTCTGGGCCCGTTAGAAGCACACCATTCTTGAGAGAAACATGGGCCACAGGGCAGCTCTCACCTTCCAACCTTTTCCTTGAGCTCAAGTCGAAGCACGCGATGCACCGGTAATATTCGATAGTACGGTCCTTCCTGTATTTATCTTTGAATGAAAACTCGAGGACTGATCCTTCCCATCTTTTGCTCTTATATTGCAAAATTGGCTTTCCTGATCGCCGGTTCGATGGCACAAACACGGGCACGTTCAACTCCATCACGTTCTGTCACAGGCCGCGTGAGAGTGCTATAGACTGCGCCAGGGAGATCGTACAACTGGGCAGGAAAAAGCACGAGCTCCTCCTTGCCAATGGTTCCAGTGTACGCACGATTCTGTGCAGTGGCGGTCTCAAGGGGGGGGGGGGGGGGGGGGAGGCGACGCTCCTCCTCGCCTACTCTCCGCTCGCATCGCGCGCTCTCTCCGCGGTCGGTTCGCGCCCAACAGGTGGGGGCGCGCACGTCGCGGGATCAACATCAACATCTGTGGCGTGATCGTGACGTCAGCATCGCGCGCGCGTGGCCAACACCATCTAGAAAAGGTGTTGGCGTGGCGCGATCGTGGCGTGATAAAGGCGGGTGTCGGCGAGGCTGGAACGCACTCATCGCCGCGCTCTCTCGTCAGCAGTTGCCACAAGTGCAACAACATTAACGTAACGCAAACTATTTAACGTCGTGCGCCCCCGGAAATGCTCTGCATTTGATCGTGCCCCTCGCGAGGGGGATGTTTCTTCCATCAGGAAAACGGCTACCGCTGGCGGGAATCGAACCCGCGTCCTCGGGTACAGCATTTCTTCCACCCGTCTTGTCATCATTCACTCAGTTAGGAAGGTGACGCTGCTGAGCCCAGAAACGGCCGCCAAAGGGCTGCGCCCTAAAATAACAGCTTCAAAATTTCTTAGGTGGCTGCATCGCAGACATGCTGGCAAGGCTTTGCAGTGACGTCGCCGCCAACCTAAGCGGTGACGCAGTTCCCAGCACTGATGGTGCCAAATCACTTGATGACTGTGTTGTCTCAAACGATGACGACGCTGGTTCCGGTAGCAACGGGGCACACTCAACCGACACCGCCGGCGCTGAGTACAGATCAGCGTGATCGTCGGTCTCATCAAATTCGATGCTGTCAAATTGGCTGTGAGACATTTCTCTGGAAAGGCTTTCTGCCGTCTCCTGACGTCCCACTTGCCGGGGATCCTGCTTTTTTTCTGGGTGGTGCGCCGGCCGCGCACGCTCGTGGGGTGCGCTGTCTTGTTTGTTTTTTGACTGGCCCGCTTTTTTCTTCTTGCGTTTCCCGTACCTCACCACCGTTCGTAAGATGCCTGGCCCATCCAGCTCGCATATGATGCCGTTGGCCGCCATCACGGCCTGGTACTTCACTGCATGGTACCTCTTGTGGCCAGAAAAATACAACTCTTGCTGCACAGTTGGCCGACAAATAGCTCGAGCAGTGCCATCGATGAACCCCCAGCAGTTTTCCAGTGGGGCCCCCTTCGCATGCACAGCCTGGGAGAAGAAACCAACCAAAAACCATAGCAATTTTAGCACCAATTGAAAGAGCGCAGTGAAAGCTGTGCTAGCTAAAAATTATAGAGGAAGTGGACATATTGCCAGCAGCCGGCACTTTAGCTGGTAGGGATATTTTGCCAGCATCGTATTGTAACGTAGTATTTTGGTTACATACTGCCGCTACTGTAGCATGAAGATCGGAAGGAAAAAGTCGAGACGTCGAAGAAGTTTTAAGGTTAACTTGTTTACTTTACTGGTAACATTGATGAAATTAGCACTTACAAACTTGAGACAATTACACTTATTACATAGATGAAAAAGACAGTCAATAGATTAAGAGTACGTACTTAGCGAAACATAGCTGGCGGGCGAAGGGCTCCCGGCGTCTGGCCCCGACGATCGGCAGCAAGCGGCTCTCCTGGTGTTGCTCGCTCTCAATCGCCAGAGGGGCCGCGTTATATTTGCTTTGGGGGGACTCATTGGGGGAAAAAGCGCATCCTAGCGTGTGCGGACCGGGTGGAAAAAGGCTAAGGCACACCCGCAGCCAATCAGGAAGGCGCTTCTTAGCTCCAATCATACATGTCCCCGCCAAAGTGAAAAGGAAAACATCACACACAGAAGACACAAGTTCAAACTCGAAGGCGCCCGTTTCTGGCAAAAGAATTACTGGGGAGAATAAAGTAAAGGTATACAAACTCGAAAAGGAGAAAAGACAGGCGGCCGTTTGAACGAGACCGAGGGTCGGAGAACATAGCGGCCCGCGTAGGCGCGCAACGGGGGGTCGGAGACGCCAGTGCGTGCGGTAACAGAAACCGAGGCGAGGGTTCGCTTCCCCCAACAGCCGTCGTCTCCCGGTCGGCCGACAGGCAGACACACGCGCCGAAGCCGTTTCTCAGAAAAAAAGGGCCAGGGCCCAGCCGCGTCCGAAGCGCTTTTACACACACACTTGGGAGGAAGAGCCCCGGCGGCCGCACAGAACTAAAAAACAACCAGAAAACATCAAGGGATCTCCTCTTCGCGACAGTATTTTGACTGGCTGTTCAGGCTCGCTTCGTTGCGACTGGTATGTCTGCCTCTGCCAGTCGCGGAATCAGCCGTGTTTACCATGGCGCATTGGTTGCACCTCTGGTTTATGATCGCAAAGTCGCACGTACAAACCCACCTCCATATTTCGTTTTTATTTTTTCTTTGTTTTTTGTGTGATTTTCTGGGCCTGAATCACTGTGTTTATTTATCGAGAAACTGGGTTCTTTTGCGGCATCTTGTCTTTAATATTTATTCGAGAACTGCCTTTATGTGTTGGGTTAGTTAGGTTAGGCTGGGGTAGGACCTGACTTTACTGATTGGGTTGGGTAAGGTTAGGCAAGTTGAGGTTCGGCTAGGTTAGGTTACATTATGCGAGGTTAAGTAGGATTTGTTAGGTTTGATGTGTGCCTAAAATACACGCGCGAATAAAGCACGCACGAGAAAAATGCGCCTGCACTGGGGATGGTAAAATGCCCACTGCCGGCAAAATAATTCCGGCAGGATAGTCGCACAGCCGTGGCCAACCATTGGTGGCGCAAAATATCGTGTTTGTTGTTTCTTGAACACAATAATCACCTAATGCAAAACATCTGGGAAGGTTAAATTGCCGGCTGCCGGCACAAAATACGGAAAAGGTAAAATGCCAGCTGCCGGCACAATATTCACACCCAATTTAAATGTATTAGAAAAGCCTGGTCTTGCAGCATTCAGAAACTGCATCTCATCTGCTTTCGCTTGCGCTCCCACTACCCTGACAAAGTTATTGGAGTGAATTGTTAGTGCTAACCTGCGCGGGGACCTTCAAGTTTCCGGCACCAAGCCACTTGTGCGTCGTGAGGTCGGCCAGCAAGTGTCCGAACTTGTCCACGATGTGGTCGTATACCAGAATACAAGCACAGGAAATAACCGATGAGTGGCACCCAAACAGCCCTTCCAAATCGCACAGCCTGTTCGGAAAGCCATGCGCAGCGCCTCCTCGGCTGAAAGGCGCACGCGCTGCGGTGTTGTAACTGTTTTGGGTATTTCCAGAGCATTTGCCAGAACGTCAATGTCACTTTTCCTAAAGCGAAAAAGCTTCTTGAAGACATTCGGGTCCACTTCGTCCACGCTGAAGAGGCCTCGTGACGAGAGGCAGCGGCGCGGCTGCTTGTATGGCTCCAGGGCAAACAACTCTTGTATTTCATCCCAGCGCAACGCATCTATGAGCCGCGGTTCTTGTAAGACGCTCTTGAGCATTGCAGAGCCGGTTGGCACGGTGGCCGCAGCTAACGTTTGGTTCCAGGAGGTAAATCTTCGCTTCGCCCTCGCCAGCGCACGCTCCAGCTCCTGCTCCGTCAAGGGTTCATTCATGACCTCGGCCGCGCGCGCGTCGGGGGCCGAGAGGGATGGTTTGTTTACGTTCGGCGGCGCGCGGCCGGCGGAGGCTGGGGGGGAGGAGGAGGTGATGTGCGCGGCGAAGCAACATCGGTGTTCGGCGAAGGCCTCGGCCACTTCGGCGAGGGGCTTGCCTTTGAGCAATATTTTTACTTTTTATGATTATCCTTATTACTACTTAATGCACAGACGGCTTCTGCGTATTTGTTTTTTTTTTTTTTTTGTGTGACGTCACCGGAAGTTTTGGCGTTACAGCGTTTTGGAGACGGAAACACGCGATGGCCAGCGAGAGGAGGGGAAGTTTGCCGGGCGAGGGGGGCTGGATGAGGGCACGTAGGAGCCGCCACGCTCTCGCTGTGCCCGCGGCGCTTTCGAGCGAGGCGCAGATGGAAGCCCAGCTCTCGCGCCGCTGTCTCTTCGCGTGGCGGCGTAATACGGCGTCGATTCTGTTGTACAGGGTCCATTCATCCCGCGCGCCGGAGCGGAGGGCCTGGCGTTGCGCTCGCTGTCTCGCGGCGCGCAGGTTGAGGAACTTCAGATCCGGGGCCGGCTGGAAGGGGGCCGCGTGGGCCGTTGTTGTGGCCGCTTTGAGGGACCGCTCGAGCGCGCCGAGAAAGTCGTCCTGTTGTTGTTCGGAGAGCAGTTCTCGGAAGCGGTCCCAGTGCGTCACGGAGAAGACGCGGCCTCGTTCGGCGCCCCCGCATTCAGGTTCCATTACGATGGGTTTGTGGTCCGAGCCCCATGTGCTGGCCTGGGGCCTCCAGGAGTACCTGAGGTGTTCGGATGTAAAGGCGACATCGATGCATGACTGCCGGTTGTTGCGCTTTACGAATGTTGTTTCCCCGGTGTTGATGGGGGCGAGCCCGCAGGTGGTAATAGCGTCAACAAGCTGAGTGCCGCGCTTGTTGGCACGCCTGCTCCCCCAGCTGGCGTGGTGTGCGTTAAGGTCGCCGCACACGATCTTATCACGCGTGCAGAGGGCAGTCAGGGAGCACAGCTCGGTAGGGTCCCAGTCCCGGTTGGGTGGCACGTAGGCACTCACCACCGTCGTCTCGGTTTTCCCCATGCGCGTCGTAAAGGCCACGCATTCGAGGTGATCGCTCCGGGGGCCACCGAGGTCGACCCGAGCGTGCGGGATGGATTTTTTGATGTAAATGGCTGCTCTCGTGCGGCCGGGGGCGTGCGCGGTGTTGTCGCATCGCTTGAGCGGGCAGTGCGGCTCGGCGCATTTCGTCGCACAATGGTAGGCGACGTAACCTGGCAGTCGGCATTCCTCAGGTAAGGTGTCTGTCTCCTGGAGGCACAGGATGTCGTACGGTTGATGTAGGACCCGCGCATATAGGTCATCGTGGCGCCTGCGGAGCGAGTTACAGTTCCATTGTAGTATGGAGGGTCTTGTTTTTGTTTGGGCGCGGGTGTTTGGGCTGGGGATGTTATTTTTTTCCATTTTCGAGGAGTTGGATGTAATTTGTCAGATTGGCGATCGTTTTTCGAGCTTCATCGAGTAGTACGGCCGAGGGGGCTGGCGCTCGCAGCCGGCTGGCGTACGATGGTCGCTCCAGTGACGGGGGGCTAGCGGGCCGTTCTCGTACAGCTGGGGGGGTTGGATGTGCGCTGTGGGAGGTGACAGCGTTGCGGTCGGGCGCGCGGGACATCTTGTAGCTGTTGCCCAGTGGGGCCCCCCGCAGTTGCAGCAGCGGAGCCCTGGGGCCGCGCAGTCTTGTGTGGGGTGGGCGCCAGCACACCTGGCGCAGCGAGCCGCGCCCCTGCAGGCCGTACGGACATGGCCGAAGTGGTAGCAGTGCCCGCATTGGAGGTTGCGGGCAGTCAGGAGCTCTACAGGGACGCGGATGTGCGAGAGAAATACATGGGTGGGTGGCTGGCGGCCCAGGAAGGTCAAGAACAGTAGCTGACCCTTGCGCGACCCCCCGATGATGGGCACCGGTGTTTTGATTCTTGCGATCAGCTCCTCTGCCCCACCAGCGGCGTCAATTCTTCTTTCGAGGTTTTGAGGGGGTGGGGGGAGGATAGGAGAAAGGGACCCGAAACTGTCTGGCTTTGCGTGCCGACACCTCATCAGGTCCAGGGAGGAAGGGGGAGGGGGGTTGAGAGATTTGAAGGAAGTGTGGGGGGAGGGGGGGGGGGGGGGAGCGCCGTGTAAATAGAGGTGCCTATGAGGCAGGAGAAGAAACAGCGGCGTCAGTAGTTAAAGGGGGTGGGGTGGTTGGCTCATGAGAGCACCTCAGCCTCATGCGGCGTGGCACAGTTAATCACACGTCAGCGCGGTAGAATCGCGTGGATGTTGGCACAGCTGTTTGTGAGCGAGCAGGCGCAGGTGTCTTGCGAGCGAGCGAAGGGGGGCGGCTGGCGAGTTGCCCAGGGCTGTTGTTGCAGTGAGGAGTGGCTGTGGGCAGGCGCGTAGTTGTCACAGCACAGCACGAGCACCAAAGAAAAAAGGGGGGGTGGAAAAATGAAGGTAAAAGAATAAAAATAGGTGCGGGGGGGGGGCATCCGCTGCAGTTCAGTGGCCGCGATGGCTGATTGTTCATAGCACGCGCGTCGCGGGTCGAAACGGAGGCGCGGCTATTTTCAGCAGCCGCGGGGCGCGGGGAGAGAAGAAAAGTAGGTCAGGAAATGGTCAGGAAGGAGACAGCGGGGGTTGGCCGCTGCAGCTCGGGGTCCCGTGGGGAGAGGGAGGAGGGGGGGGGGAAGCGCACTACAGGCGAGAGGCCAGGCCGGTCTCCTCGAGAAACGCGAGGAGGTGTCGGTATGCGCCGGCGAGGAGGGAGCGGGGGCAGCGGGGGAAGAGCAGCTCGGTCTTCGTGCTGCATGGTATTCCTAGGCGCTTGTAGGCCGCGCGGAGACGGGCGCGCTCGTTATTGTATGCAGCGCACACGACGATGCAGTGGCCGATCGAGTCAAAGGCACCGCAGTGTGAGCAGGCCGGTGAATCGCGCTTCTTGTAGAGATGCAGGCGCGAGTTTGTAACGGCGCATCCCGTGCGCAGCCTGCTCAGGAGTGCGCTGTCCTGACGAGATAGTTTGTTGGTGGGCACCCGTGGTGGCGGATCACCCGAGGCGACGCGTGGGTCTGGATGATCTCCGCGTAGGTTGTCTGTTATGACATTGCGGGCCTCGTCGATGCAGCAGACGTCGGTGGTGATCGGGGTGTCGGCCGAGTGCGCTGCCTTGGCAAGGGCGTCCCCGCAGGACCGCGCGCGTGCGTCCCTCCTTCGAGGCAGGGTACGGCTGCACGGGCACACCCCCGAGGGAGCGAAGCCCGAGTAGAGCGTCGCGGGTGTCATCGCACGCTGTATCCACCGCCACCAGATTGAGCCGCGCGTTTATGCGGATCTCACCCAGGCCACGGAGGTGTTTAAGTTCCTCGCTCAGGTCATAGCGACTCAGGTGGCGTAGGTTTGCGCCTTGGGTGTTGGGTTTGAAGAGCACCGTGACCTGAGGGGCGAGTCTGCCGGCGGCGCTCGCTCGCCGGGAGTTGGTTTGTTTACCTCCTGCTCGGGGAGGGGTGGCCTGGGGGAGAGGAGGGGAGGGTGCTGGCGGGCTTGTTTTCTTAGGCCGGCGCTTCCCGTGCCTCACCAGGCGTGGCCGTCTGGGGCGAGCTTCAGGCGCGCGATGAAGTTGAGCCCGTAGCGCAGCGCGGTGGATTGCAGGGGCCACGACCCGGCCTCGGAGAGGGTTTCGACGATGCGGGAGTGGTTGGGGAGGCCGAGGCAGAGACGAAGGGCAGCGCGATGTTGGAGTTCGAGCTTCCTCCAAGTTGCAGGTGTTAACTTGGCCTGCGGGAGCGCGTAGAGCATACGGCTGACGCCCGTGGCTGTGTACATACGCGCGGCCAGCTCCGGGGTGCAGCCTCGCCCACCTGCCACGATCTTCTTGATGGCTTGTAAGGCTGTGGCGGCCATGGCTCGGGCAGCTTTTAGGTGGGGCCGCCAACAGAGCCTGTTGTCTAGTGTGGCCCCCAAATACACCACTTTTTTTTTGCCACGGCAGGATGACGCCGTTCAGTTGGAGCTCTTTGGTGCGCTTCGCCATTCCCGCCGTGGGGTGGTATGTGAGGGCCACAGTTTTGGTGGGCGATACCCGCAGGCCGAGTTCTTGTAGCTGTCCGCCGACGATGTTGAGGGCCACCTGGATGGCTTCGCGGGCAGCCTCCCGCCTGCCCGTGTGGGCGCAGTTCCAAATGGCGATGTCGTCGGCGTAGAGCATTATGTGGGTCGGGATGGGGTCGGAGGAGGGGAATGCTGCAGGAAGGGTTGAAAGGGCCAGATTGAAGATGAAGGGGGACAACACGCTGCCCTGGGGCACGCCTGCTGTGACGGGGCGGGCCGAGCTGATGGTTTTTCCCACGCGCACCTGAAGGTGGCGGTTGCCTAGGAAGGCATTCAGGTATGCGCGCATCCGCCCCGTCACTCGACAGCGGTCAAGCGCGGCATGGATCGTCGTGTGGGGGAGCGCGTCGAAAGCTTTCTCCACGTCGAGCAGGACCAAAAACATGGTGTGCTTGCTTCCCTTGGCCTGCTCAAACGTGGAGACGACGTCCGCGATGCAGTCCGCCGTGCTGCGCCCCCTTTTGAAGCCGGCTTGCTGCTCGGGGCTCCATTTGTGCTCCCCCGCGAGCCACTCCAGCCTTGCCAGCACCATCATCTCCAGCAGTTTTCCCACCGCAGATGTTAGAGAGATGGGCCGGTAGGAGCCGAGCTCAGATGGTGGTTTGCCGCGCTTCAGGATGGGGCAGACGTGCGCCAGGGTGAGTGAATTGGGCAGCGTGCCGCCCTCCCACAGCGTGTTGAAGTATGTCAGGAGCCTCTTGCGCTGCTCTTCATTGAGGTTCCTGAGCGCCTGGAAAGTTATTCCGTCGGGGCCCGGGGCGCTCTTTCGCTTCGCCCTCGCCAGCGCACGCTCCAGCTCCTGCTCCGTAAAGGGTTCATTCATGCCCTCGGCCGCGCGCGCGTCGGGGGCCGAGAGGGATGGTTTGTTTACGTTCGGCGGCGCGCGGCCGGCGGAGGCTGGGGGGGAGGAGGAGGTGACGTGCGCGGCGAAGGCCTCGGCCACTTCGGCGAGGGGCTTCCTTTGGGCGATGGCCAGCGAGAGGAGGGGAAGCTTGCCGGGCGAGGGGGGCTGGGTGAGGGCACGTAGGAGCCGCCACGCTCTCCCAGTGCCCGCGGCGCTTTCGAGCGAGGCGCAGATGGAAGCCCAGCTCTCGCGCCGCTGTCTCTTCGCGTGGCGGCGCAGCACGGCGTCGATTCTGTTATACAGGGTCCATTCATCCCGCGCGCCGGAGCGGATGGCCTGGCGTTGCGCTCGCTGTCTCGCGGCGCGCAGGTTGAGGAGTTTTAGATCCGGGGCCGGCTGGAAGGGGGCCGCGTGGGCCGTTGTTGTGGCCGCTTTGAGGGACCGCTCGAGCGCGCCGAGAAAGTCGTCCTGTTGTTGTTCGGAGAGCAGTTCTCGGAAGCGGTCCCAGTGCGTCACGGAGAAGACGCGGCCTCGTTCGGCGCCCCCGCATTCAGGTTCCATTACGATGGGTTTGTGGTCCGAGCCCCATGTGCTGGCCTGGGGCCTCCAGGAGTACCTGAGGTGTTCGGATGTAAAGGCGACATCGATGCATGACTTCCGGTTGTTGCGCTTTACGAATGTTGTTTCCCCGGTGTTGATGGGGGCGAGCCCGCAGGTGGTAATAGCGTCAACAAGCTGAGTGCCGCGCTTGTTGGCACGCCTGCTCCCCCAGCTGGCGTGGTGTGCGTTAAGGTCGCCGCACACGATCTTATCACGCGTGCAGAGGGCAGTCAGGGAGCACAGCTCGGTAGGGTCCCAGTCCCGGTTGGGTGGCACGTAGGCACTCACCACCGTCGTCTCGGTTTTCCCCATGCGCGTCGTAATGGCCACGCATTCGAGGTGATCGCTCCGGGGGCCACCGAGGTCGACCCGAGCGTGCGGGATGGATTTTTTGATGTAAATGGCTGCTCTCGTGCGGCCGGGGGCGTGCGCGGTGTTGTCGCATCGCTTGAGCGGGCAGTGCGGCTCGGCGCATTTCGTCGCACAATGGTAGGCGACGTAACCTGGCAGTCGGCATTCCTCAGGTAAGGTGTCTGTCTCCTGGAGGCACAGGATGTCGTACGGTTGATGTAGGACCCGCGCATATAGGTCATCGTGGCGCCTGCGGAGCGAGTTACAGTTCCATTGTAGTATGGAGGGTCTTGTTTTTGTTTGGGCGCGGGTGTTTGGGCTGGGGATGTTATTTTCCATTTTCGAGGAGTTGGATGTAATTTGTCAGATTGGCGATCGTTTTTCGAGCTTCATCGAGTAGTACGGCCGAGGGGGCTGGCGCTCTCAGCCGGCTGGCGTATGATGGACGCTTCGGTGACGGGGGGCTGGCGGGCCGTTCTCGTACAGCTGGGGGGGGGGGGGGGGTTGGATGTGCGCTGTGGGAGGTGACAGCGTTGCGGTCGGGCGCGCGGGGCATCTTGTGGCCGTTGCCCAGTGGGGCCCCCCGCAGTTGCAGCAGCGGAGCCCTGGGGCCGCGCAGTCTTGTGTGGGGTGGGCGCCAGCACACCTGGCACAGCGAGCCGCGCCCCTGCAGGCCGAACGGACATGGCCGAAGTTGTAGCAGTGCCCGCATTGGAGGTTGCGGGCAGTCAGGAGCTCTACAGGGACGCGGATGTGCGATAGAAACACATGGGTGGGTGGCTGGCGGCCCAGGAATGTCAAAAACAGTAGCTGCCCCTTGCGCGACCCCCCAATGATGGGCACCGGAGTTTTAATTCGCGCAATGAGCTCCTCTGCTCCACCTGCGGCATCAATGCCCCGCAGAACCGCGCGCGTGCGTCCCTCCTTCGAGGCAGGGTACGGCTGCACGGGCACACCCCCGAGGGAGTGAAGCCCGAGTAGAACGTCGCGGGTGTCGTCGCGCACGGTATCTACTGCCACCAGATTGAGCCGCGCGTTTATGCGGATCTCTCCCAGGCCACGGAGGTGTTTTACTTCCTCGCTCAGGTCATAGCGGCTCAGTTTGCGTAGGCTTGCGCCTTGGGTGTTCGGCTTAAAGAGCACCGTGACCTGAGGGGCGAGTCTGCCGGCGGCGCTCGCCCGCCGAGAGTCGGTTTGTTTGCCTCCCGCTCGGGGAGGGGTGGCCTGGGAGGGAGGAGGGGAGGGTGTTGGCAGACTTGTTTTTTTAGGCCGGCGCTTCCCGTGCCTCACCAACGTGAATCCCTCGTCCTCCGCGTCGGCCGCGTCAGCCGCATCGGGGCGCTCGGGGTCTTCTCTGCCCTCGGAGGAGCCGGCAGGGGAGGAGGAGCTGGGAGCCGCGCTCGGGGGGCTGCGCGCTGCCTGCTGCGTGTTCGAGGGGGGAGGGTGGCGCTCGCTGCCCACGTCATCCGCACTCTTCCTGCTCTTGGAGTTGGCGGGGGAGGAGGAGCCGCCGGTCGCGTTTGGGGGGTCGCGCGCTGTTTGCGACGTCTCCGCGGGAGGAGGGTGGCGCGCGTTCTTGGAAGTGGGCGCCGCGTGCATGGTCCCCTGCAGCCGCCCGGAGATGCTGTTAGCGGCTGCCTCGCAATCGGCCGCTATTGCCGGGGGGACGCTTTCCGTCTCGCTGCCGCGGCTCTCGCTCTGGTTTTCCGTCCTTGGTGATGCGCCGCCGACAGCGGGGGGCCGGGGGCTCGCCGCATTCCTTGCAGCTGTCGACGGGGGTGTTACGTCGCCGCTTGGGGGAGGCGGGGGGCCTTCGGCAATGGCCGCCATGGACTGATTTTCGCCGGGAGGCCGGAGGAAAGATGGCCGGGGCCTTCGGGGCGTCTCTGGGGGCGGGTGGTTACGCTTTCGTTGCGGGGCAGGACGGCGCTTTTTTGGGGATGCAGGAACGCGTCCCTGTCGCACGCTTTTTCGGAGGCGGGAGAGCGGGGGGGTGGGGGGTGCCTCGGTCGTCGCAGCAGGTCGTTTTGGGGGGTCTAGGTCTTTTCGGTACAGGACGTTTCGGTACAGGGCGTTTCGGTACGGTCTTTTCGGTACACGGACGTTTCGGGACACGGGCGTTTCGGGACACGGGTGTTTCGGGACACGGGCGTTTCGGTACAAGACATTTCGGTACAGGGCGGTTCGGTACAGGTCGTTTCGGTACGAAAACGAATTCGAGCGAGCGCTTGAGGCAGCAAAATTCGCGCGCGTTGTTAACATGGGAGTTGAAAGCACGCAAATCGAACGTGTTTATTACAACTGTTGTTGCTCGTAGTAAACATTTATTCGGCCTTGCCAAAAATGCCTATCTATTTGCGTAACAGTAGCCAGAAAAAGTATAGCTCGTTCATTACTTCGTTTCTTTAAGGGCAGTATCATCATGTATTTTCTCTCGTTTTTTTATAAAAATATTGCGGCAGTAACTATTTTTTCCAGTTTCCAGTACACTAGCAGCTGCGTAATTAAGCGCCACCGCAGAGGCTAAGGAAGCTGTTTCTAACGTAATGACGATGAAGATCTTGCAATATTTTGGCATTCCGTATTTGTGGGCGTTGCTTTCTCCTGATAACGCAATGCACATACCGAGTCATTATCAACTCATTCCGGAAGGCACCTGTTATACCTTGTCGCACGCTTCCGTCCCGGCGTTATCGTCGCTAGCAGTTACTATGCTGGGTTTACTGTGTTTGTAATTTGGAAGTCGAAAAGGCTCTGGTATAATATTGAAAGCTATCTGCAATGTTTTCTGCAACCTACATCAATATATTTTTGCCACGACTGTTCACTTGTGATTTTCAACGTTCTGCCGGAAATTATACTTGCCATAATTTGGTGGTGTTTTATTCCTATCAGACATAAATGGCACCTGAATATCCCCGCCATCAGTATTTTTCAACGACGATAGTCTTTCTTGGGCTCACGAAACGCGGAAATTTTGGTCTCTCTGTATGTCTGTTAGTCTGCCTGTTCGTCCGTCCCTCGATTCAGCCGCCCAGCCAAAGTTAATGCAGAAGTTGAACGATACGATTATAGGTAGCATTTTATAAACGTGTTGTTGATTAACGCGTTGTGCTGTGTTGATTTGCTCGCTTCATACATTCGCGGGTACTTGAAACGTATTGGGGCCGTAAAAGCAGCGGATCTGTCAGTCCGCTCTGCGTACAACCCCCCCCCCTCCCCTGCGCTAGCGCCGCGGCTCGGGCCCGGGTTCGTTTTTTTCTCGCCTCGTCCCCAGGGGATGCGCCGGTCTTTTCGGTGCAGGACGTATCGGTTCAAGCTTAGGTATTAAGTGTTGCCACTTTCCCTGACGATCTATATACTCATCTACTCCCACCCAAATACTCGAACTGCTAAATATATCGATTCAAGAGAGTTAAATGCTGTATACAAACACCCCATATTTCTCGCACGTGTATGTCCTCCTGTGCTTCCTTTGCTCGTCATTTTTTTTAATTCCGAGTGTCACGCATACCAGCGGCGAACTTTTCAATCAAAGCCTGTGTGCATTTAGCAGGGTCCCGCAGAGCAACGCAGCCGTGCAACGCAGCTGTGGCTTTGATTAACCTAGCTGACGCGGAATACTCGGGCGGATATAAAGGTTTATTGACGCTTCGGAAGCGACTCCCACTTGAGCCTGCGCGGTTAGTTTATTTACGGTGACGTTATTATTTAGGTTATGTAAATTATCTAAAATGTGAGTGCGCCGATACTGCTGACCGTCACTCAACATAGACCTGTACTGGTGCATCACGCTCAAATATTTACCCATATTTCAATGAACCCGCCGCGGTGGCTCAGTGGGTAAGGCGTTGCGCTGCTGAGCACGAGGTCACGGGTTCGATTCCCAGCCGCGGCGGCCGCTTTTCTGATGGAGGCGAAATGCAAAAACGCCCGTGTGTACGAGGTTTCGGCGCACGTTAAAGATCCCCAGGTGGTCAAAATTAATCCGCAGCCCTCCACTACGGCGCGCCTCATCACCTGCGTTGCGTCGGCGCGTTGAACCCTACAATCAATCATATTTCAATGAAGTTTACCCAATGAACGGTTTACTGCTTTAGCTCAGCCACATTACTGTGCTCGCCACCTGAAATGCTTCGGTATCTGCAGTTACGATCAGCGAAGGGGCACTAATGAAGATTTTAGACATCGATAATTTTGCACCTTGCAGCTTAGAAACTTTTGCTTTTTGCCGAAAATAGGCAAAACTTTGCTATTAACCTTTTTCCAGTACTGGTCCTCCTAGCAGTCGCCACGGCGAACATAAACTGGCAGTAACGCAAGCCCCCGAAAATGTTTGGCTTTCGGGGAACCCGTGAACGAAATATCCTGGCCCTGCAGTCCCTCTCGCACCCATGCTTCGCAGGTTCCTTTCCCCGTGCGGTGGCACTCATTTACGCAGCTGTTGTCGTAGGGACTGCACAAAGTGATAACAAAATAGTTGATCTCACTGATTCTCGGAAAAAAACAAAAAAAAACAAGTGATAATAAGTCGTCAAAAACGAGTGAAAAACACAATGATACTGTGTCTGATTTGTTATATAAAATACTGGTGATAATAGGTCGCTAAAAACAAACTAATGAACAATTACGTTGTCTAGATGCTATAAATATCCCAGCTAGTATTTAATACATAAATGCACTTTTTTTCTGGCAAGCCCGTATAACCATTTCCTTGCCTAAAATAACGCAGAATCGCAAACAAGAACATTAGTAATAAATAGGTATGAATTGTGTGCTTGCAACCATCCCGTCGACAACGCGCGCAGCCTGAAGCGCTCGCCGGAATTCGTCTTTGTACCGAAACACCCGTGTCCCGAAAGGTCCGTGTCCCGAAACGCCCGTGTCCCGAAACGCCCATGTCCCGAAAGGTCCGTGCACCGAAAAGACCGTACCGAAACGTCCTGTACCGAAACGTCCTGTACCGAAAAGACCGGAGCCGCGTTTTGGGAGCGCGAAGGTCGCGACTGTCGCTGATGCGCGGTGCGTGAGCCAAGCGCTTCTGCAGAATGCGATGCGCTGCAGGGGGCTGTCGGCGCTGTGACCTCGGGTTCGGTAACGCTCTCGGTCGTGGGTCGATCGCGAGGGGCGAACACTCACCAGAGCTGCTGCTGGTTTCGCTGCTGCTGCTGCTAGAAGTGGCAGACGACGAGGAAGACGGCGAGTCGGAATCCTGGGTCGTCTCGCCGCCGCCATCGCTAGCCTGTGCTGCTGCCCTTTTCATGGCGCTAAGAGCTCTCATGCCGGTCTCTAGAGCTTAGCAAGTAGCAGGGTGAGATAGTGCGGATGGGGGTGAGGACAGGCTGAGAACGGGGGGTTGATGGGGGGGTAGAGGTTGCCATGGGGCGTTAGAAGGTGGGGGGGCATGATGAGTGCAGATGAGATGAGGTGCTAATTAACGGGCGAAGAAGAGACCCTCCCTTTTTGAGCCCTGAGAAGGGCTTGCCACGGGGCGCGGCCTGAACTAAAATAAACTGAGGGGGAGAGAGATATTACATTACATTATGTTATTAGCCAGTGGAACAAAATAAAATAGGAGAGCGGTGTAAGAACACGACTGCTCGCTTCGGTGGCTCCGAAGCGACCCCCCACCAGCGTGAAAAATTGCATCCTGGAGTGTGCGGACCTAATGGAACAAGGCTTTCTGCAGCCAATCGGCGAGACGCTTCTTAGCTCCAATCAGCCACGTTTTTGAGAGGAAAAAGGAACCAATCACGGAAGCCAAAGTTCAAACTCGAAGGCGCCCGTTTGTGGCAAAAGAATTGCTGTTGAGAATAAAGTAAAGGTATAGGAATAAAGTAAAGGTAAAGGGCTCACTTCATATTGTAACAGCGAAATTCGCCGAAAATATCCTGCCAATATGGTAGCATGATGATCGCAGTGAAGACGTTGAAGAAAGATTTAAGGTTACCTTGGCCCAGTTCGTTTTGCTGGGGGTGACCAGTGTAAGGGCGTACAAAATGTGCGACACGCCAGCAGCATCATATACGCGCAGCGCCCACTCTTGGGAGCATCCTCTGCCCCTGGCAGCCAGGGATCGTATGGCCCGCTGCACCGTAATTAGCTGGCCTCGCAGCATTTGGACCAGAGGCAGCCACGAAACTCGGTGCTGGATTTTGATGCCCAGGTATTTTGCTTCTTTCTGCCAGGGGAGGGGAGTGTTGTCGATGTGGAGCTGAGGAGTTCGTCGTGCGTTTCCGGCGGTAGGGTGGTATACAAGTGCGGCTGTCTTCTCGTGCGAGACTTCCAGTCCCGGGTACTTTAGGTGGTCGACTTTAGATGTCCGATGAATTCTCCTGTCTCCGGAGAAACAGACTTCTTGATCTTGGAGATCTTGGTTCCCCTGCAAATGTGCAGAGAGATCAGGTAGACCACATCCTTCAGCCAGGCCCGCCCGGCACCTAGCTCTGCAAACCTCTTGATGATGCGTGCTGGGTCCATCCCTTGGAAGCGGAACATCTCCGCCAGCTCGTCCAACACTGCCCCTGGCGCCTCAAGCGACATGCCAAGTTCGTGTGAAATCCTCGCCCACTCAGCGGGCGTTGGCTCGGCCGCTGGGACCGGGAGCCCTCCGTAGTTCTGCCTTTGAGAGAAGTCACCCATGTTTGCTCTGGCTGCTGGTTCTGGGTGGTGGGGGTCTAACCCACCTTCAGGGGCTGGAGTGGACCCGACCTGCCTGGGCCTCCTGGCTTGACCTGGGGCTTTGCCGGCTCTGGGCCTCGCTCTGCCCCTGGATACCCTTGCGTCCGTCCCTTGTTGGGTGTCCTCCTGGTTGAAAGCCTGTGCCTTGGCTTGGCTCTGGGAACTGCGGACTGTTGATAGACTCGAAGTCTGGAGTTGTTATCTAGTGCTTGTTAAAAAGGTAGGGGTGGATAGGGTCAGTTGCGTGGTGTCGCGGGCGCGTAGGTGATGTTGTTTCTTTGCTGTACACCATATGGCCGATCTCCTGTTCGCCGGCATGACAACAGGCGTCGGAAGCCCTACAGGCGCCTTTGCCACTTTTGTGGCTGCGCGCTTCTCGTTTAGCACGCGGCGATATTTATCACGGAGATACTTCCACCGTCTCTGCAGGCAGCGAACTGCGAGAGCAAAGAGTACAAAACTGAATTCACTTCTGAAACAGTGCAGCACACGCCAAGTAGAACAATTGAGAGGCTAGTACCTGCATCGGCGGCGGGTGCGCCGGGCAGCACTGCAGCCACATTCTCGTCCCAAAGCACCCCCTTCTTGAACCGGTTGCGATGCTCCGGGTGTTTCGACTGCCAAAGGGCTGGCCGCGCCTCCATTGCGCCAATCAATTTTTCATTATCTATTTCGCGTGTCGTCGCCATGGCCGTCGCGCATCCGAGAGCCGCCATGTTGTGGGTAGCAACATCCGGCGCAGACGCCGAAAACGGACCGAAAATCTGGGATGCGCAGACACCGGCGCTCCGAGTGCGCTGCTGTGTATTTGGTGGCGCGCGCTGAACGCGCGTCGCGATGCGATGCGATGAGGTTTTTGAGAAAAGTGAAAAGTTCATCTTCCCCCAAGACCCACGACATCTGCAGCAAACTAACTCTCAAATAAACCATGAAGGTGACAGACAACGCTCCAAACAAAAGGCAACAACCCCTCGATTTCTGCAACACCAAGCCATAATTACAACATGGATGCTAAGGATGCCCTCACGAGCTGCAGTAACCCTGCACCACGTCTAGAGTGACTCAAGTACAAATGTATTTTTTCTCAAACTGTAGGGTAGCAGAATGGACTACTGGAACATGCATGTACACATATGGATGACTTGTAGCTACACTATGGGCCCACTTTGCGCACTTGCACTGTTTTACATGTCGCACAGAGAGTATGAAAGTACTGCTGTGCCATACTCTGTATTTCGCTTTTTTGTTTAATTGTGCCTCTTTAGTTTTATTACAGTAAAAAATCTATGTACTGCACCTGAGTGATATGTGCTACAATAAAATGATTTACTATGACATCTCTCCTGTTATATTATGCTAGGTTAATGCTAGCTATGCACACTGTGACGAACTAGTTTGCATGTGAAACAAAGTTTACGTTTACGCACGCATTTTGAATACCAATTACATTTAAAAATGGTTCAAGTAGAGAAAAGAATGTTGGAGAGGGTGAAGGGCGCGCAAATTATGATTATTCATGGAATACTACTGCCTCGTGAAGACAAAACTAAGTCAGTACACAAATTCTCACCATCTCTGAAAGTCCAAAGTCCTCGCTCACGGAGTGGCTGTCCGTGGCTTGTGTTGCGCCATCCAGGAACTTGAGGGCTCCGAAATATTTCCATTTGCCGACGTAAACGTCGTCAGCTGGCTGCCCACTTTCCGTTTGAACGACTTTTTTCCGCTCCTCGCGGTACGTCCGCCGCTTGTTCTGCATGAACGATTTTAAACCGCCTGGAACAAAAAAAAAAAGCTTTAGCGCACTTGTTCACGACTACCCAGCGATGCAAGATTTACTGTTGAGACGTCGTACACAGTTGTTGCAGCGTTAAAGTCTGCGATCATAGATTTACTTCACAGCCTGAAATAAAGTGCCCGATCACAGTTTTGAGCGTCGATTATTGTAATCACTTGCATTTTTAGGCGTTGCAAATCCAAAACAGTCGTAAGGAAGACGCGCTTTGGCGTTTACATCTGATATGCAGATGTTTGGCTCCCCTATCATTTGGTCACCGAACGACACTCCGCAATGAACCAATGCCGCAAAGTACCAAAGCTGCGGTATTCGCCACTTGATAAACGGTTTAAATACGTAGAACTAGCCGTCAACGCTTGCAATGAGAAAAACGTGCTACTCGCCCACAGTGTACGGCGCGAACTCCGGGTGGCGGAGGGCCATTTCGTCAGCTATCTGTTTCCAGATGCCATTTTTGATACTAGTTTTGTTGTAGTCTGCGTTGCCGGGGTCCCAGAGAACCGGAAATACTTCGACCAAAGATAAAAGAAAAACGAACCGTCTTCCCCATATTTCGACATGGCGCGCTGACTGTTGACGGAGAAAGAGCTGCATGCAGCGGGAGCACGGCAGAGCAAGGAGCGATGAAGTGATAGTCATGACGATGACGGTGATTATCGATTATCGTCACCACCTTCGCCCAGTTCGTCTTGCTGGGGGTGGCTAGCGTGAGGGCATATAGGATGTGGGATACACCCGCGGCGTCGTAGACGCGCAGCGCCCACTCCTGTGAGCAACCCCTGCCCCTGGCGGCGAGGCATCGAATGGCTCGCTGCAATGCGATGAGCTGTCCTCGGAGTTTTTGAACCAGGGGCAGCCACGAGATCCGGTGTTGGATGATGATCCCCAAGTATTTCGCCTCTTTCTGCCAGGGGAGGGGGGCGTCGCCTATGAGAAGCGGCGGTGTTTGGCCCGCATTTCTGGGGGTGGGGTGGTAAACGAGTGCCGCTGTTTTCTCGGACGAGACCTGTAATCCCAAGTGTTTCAACTATTGTGGTTAGGGTCAGCTGAGTGGTGTCGCGGGCGCGTAGATGGTGCTTTCTCTCTGCTGTACACCATATGGCTACGTCGTCGGTGTAGATGCTAATATGGACTGGGGTGTCGGCGACGTTAGGGAGGTCAGCTGGCAGAGAGGCGAGGGCGAGGTTGAATAGGAAAGGTGATAACACACTTCCCTAGGGTACCCCTGTGGTGACCGGTCGGGCCGAGCTGGTGCATCCGGAGAGCCGCACGCGCAGCTGTCGGCCGCGAAGAAATGTCTCTAAGTACGCTCTCATCTGTCCGGTGATTTTTCTGCGTTCGATTGCGGCGTGGATCGTACTGTGGGGGAGGCAGTCAAAGGCTCTCCGGATGTCCAGGAGCACGACAAAAATGACTGATTGTGTTGCTTTGGCGTGTTCAAGTGCTGAGACCAGGTCTGCGATGGAGTCCATGGCGCTGCTTTGGGGGGGAAACCCGTCTGTTGTTCTGGTTTTAGGTTGTTGTTTCGCGCGTACCATTGCAGGCACGCGAGCGCCATGGACTCTGGAATTTTGGAGGCAGCGCTCGTGAGGGAAATTGGCCTGAAGGATAAGAAGACGTTCGGGGGTTTGTTTCGTTTTAGTACAGGAGTGATAAGCTGTAGGCCGAATTGTTGGGGCAGGGTTCCAGATTGCCAGTGGTGGTTGTAGAGGTTGAGGAGCCGCGAGCGCTGCCTGTCATCGAGGTTCCGAATCGCCTGTTATGTTATTCCTAGCCCTTCCATTAGCGTTGGTGCCACCGGCTGGGCTGGCTTGTGATTGGCTTGGCCCAGCAGTGCTTGCTGCAGTTGCGCTGGCACTTGGGCGGCTTGGCCCGGCAGTTCCGACGAGCCCATTGCTGGTGTCGCCATGACTGGGGCTGGCTTGCGGAGGCTCAGTTGGCCAATGTCCCCCCTCATTCGCAGCGTCTGCGTCGTCCCACGACGCGACTACTTCAGATTCTTCTGGAGCTTCGTCCACAACTGGCACCTGTGAACAACAAGATGGCTCCATTAAGTCGCACTTGCCATTCCACTACAGGACATCATCATTCCCTCATGTCAAACTCGTTGCGCCACACAGTGCAGCCAGAGAGATAACTTTATTTTTTGCCCACCTATTTGTAAGGAGGACTCATCCTTCTCTCTCTACGGCAGCCAAAAGTCACCTGAGAACTTGCTCATATCTCTTTTCGATGTGTTCGGTTTGCGTATTTTTAGTGACTTGTAAGTTGACGTACGGAGTGGATGACGAAAGCCTGCACTACTATAATGAGGTTTGCCTCTCTCAATCCTTAATGCCTGTTGGCACCCCTTGAGATGAGCCACATCTTTTGATTGGTGCTCAGCTTTAGTGACCCAATGGCTTACCCAGTGTGTTCGTTCACATGCAGCGAAGGCTTAGGACTGACTTTTAGCAATGGGTGTTGAATTTCCGTCACAACTACTGCAATGTTTCCTGTTTATTTTTTTTTTGTGCGTGTCAGGCCTGCATTCAGTGCATATATATTGTAAAATGTATGAAAGCTGCTCTGCAGCACAAATCGTCATATATTGCATCCATCAAATAAAAATGAACAAAGTCCAAGACCGGTGTTTTCAGGAAAATGTGCATCCACATGCAATACATTTAATTAAGGTGTAAGCAGATGGAAATCAACATGTTCAGCTACTTTCAACTCATATGTACATGCACAAATAATTTCTAGTACGAATGGCGTGCTACAATAATGTAAGAAAATGAAAATTACCTCCACGTTCTCCTCCACCAGGTCGTCATTGAGAGGTAAGCTCGCAAGGAATTTGTGGAGGAGACTGTAGAAGGGCCAGTCTGTTGGCTCCCCGCCAGTCCTCTTCCCGTCTCGGTGCTGCTTCCTTTAAAATATGTAATTATAGAAATCATGGCATACACCGTTTCAAAAAGAGATACAAGCTGCGGTTAGCCCGCATGCAATACAGAGATGACCTCACTGGACTCATGCTAGCAGATGTCATGCCGCTTATGAAGTGTGGCTCATTGTTTGGATCGTATGGCGCGTGCGCGGCAGTGCCACCGGTGCCACTCAGCATGCGCGCGCGTGTACTACTATGTGCAGTTCGCGAAGCTTCCAAGTTAAGCATGCATCGCTAAAAAATAAATTCAGAGCTCAATCAAGGGGTACTTACTTAAAACGCTTTGCCAGGTTGTTCAACCTCGGCCGCAATTGTTTAACTGTGTACGGCCCCTCATTCGCCGGTAGCCCGTTGTTAAGTTCTTCTAACATTCTTATGTAAATTTTTGCGTTGCGGGATGTGGAGCGGAGGGATTCGAGGTTGTTCTGCCAAATGTGTATTAGCGCCTTCGTTGTCTCCGTCGTCCACAACACGCGCTTCGCATCGGTCGCCGCGCTGCACTCGTCCATCCCTGTAATCACGTCCGACGCCATGTTTGCCGTTTGAAAGCCCAAACTTAGGTACCCGACCGAAGTTAGCGCGGACCATGGTTAGCGGGCTAAACTGCAGTTAGGTCTGTAACTCCGGCCAACTATGGTTAGGTCTAACTGCGGTTAGGTTAACCATGGTTAAGGGTGCCCGTGTAACTAGGGTATAACACTGCTCAAATAAAACCACAGTAGTGAAGTGCCCTCCGCACAAATCAACGAGTGGCAGCCGCGAACTGACAGCCACGTAGAATCAATGCCGCCGCCGCAACTGGCGGTCAACCCGTCGTCGTAACCTCTGGAAATATGCCACACGCCGGGAACGGGGCATGGCAAAGCGAGCAACAATTCGGTCGCGGATCAGCCTCCCCCTAATTAGCAGAAGCCTCTCCCCGGGGGGCGGATCCACCACGGCTGCCTCGTCTGCCTCACTGTGCTCGCCGTCACTGCCACTGCTGCAGCTGTCGTCATTACTGCTTCGCTCCTGAAGGCACAAGTTGTGCAATACGCAGCACGCTCCGATGATGCATACTGCCGGACGAGGCTGGTAACCGAGCGTTCTGTGCCGTTGTAGGCAGCGGAAGCAGCTCTTCAAAACGCCGATGCAGCGCTCAACGGCAGACCTCATTGTACCGTGTGCGGCATTGTACTTGCCCTTGGGGGTCTCGGGCCCGGGTGACCGGCCACTGGTGTCATGAGCCATGGCTGGAGCGGGTAGGCGCTGTCCCCCAACAGGAACTCCCCAGGCTCAATACAAGAGCGAGAGGTTAGGCGGCGAGAAAACGCTGATTGCCGCCACACGAAGGCATCGTGGCAAGACCCTGGAAAGCGTGGTTCCACTGCCAAGATCTTGAGGCTGGCGTCGCAGATCTAAAAAAGTATGGAAGCAGCTTTTATTGGGACATCCATGAAACAGTACGGCGCTAGTTAATAGATTTTAACTTGATTCAGCATCGTATGATCTTTACCCAGCTTATGTGTAAATGTCACACTCAATTGTCTGGGGCTTCTATATCCTATCGCCCCCACTTATGCTAAAATATCATTATAATGCGAGCGGTTAGAGGTTATATTTACTTGCGTATTTTTATATATTCACAGCCGACCAACCAACCTTGCAGATCAGAAAGCGTGCTCTATTCTAGCCTTGTCTTTTCCTTCCTTTGCCTTGCCTCTGAACACCTCGGGTTAGACTCTACGATCACATAGATAGCCCTTGGGCCCAGTGAACATCAGCCCTGGTATGATGCCTGCCACTCGATACTGACACACGGTACGTTAGCACCACGCAAACACTAACATGGAGATACAAGAGCAGATACTGCTTGTCCAAGCTTTCACCATTGTGCCTCTATTGTTCGCAGCGCAAAACCTTTTGTAAAAGTAAAAATCAATGGATCCTCCTTTGCCTAGGTGTGACTTAGGTTTTGTGGTGCTGTTTTCCAAACTCTCCTTTTGGAATAAGTGGATCACAGCGGCCACCAATTACTCAGGTGGTGTGCTTGGAGGAACGGAGTACTAAACGATACTTGGACGGTCGTCAGCATTCGGCACACGCACCCACCGTCGCCCATTTTGCCACTCTACACCACAATAAGGAAGTGACCCACACACCGGCCGACACTCTTGTGACACTATAAAAACGTGGCCTCTGGCGAGCACGTGCACCAGAATGTTGGAGAAGAAGGAAAGGGCAACTGCACGGCTTCCTATATCGAGTGCGCATCATAAAACGTCCAGAATATATTTCTTCTGCACAGATTAAATACTATGGCGTGTGAAGTGGTGTTGTGGCTGTTTGACTCTACAGGCCGTTTTTTCTGCGAGCAATTGTGTGATTGATATTTGCTCCTACATTTTTTTTTGTACGTTTAAAAATCCCCGTCCTATGGCCCCGCCGAACACCCGCATGGTTACATCGATATTTGGCACACAGCCCTCGATATGTTTTGATTAAACGCGGCGAGAAGGGTACACGATGAGGGCCAGAATAAATGTGCCCCCACACGATTCTGCGCGCGCCTCATGACCAAATGCCGAATTCGGTACTTTTTTGTATTTTTCATGCCGCAACGACACAAACTGATGGGGTGCGGAAGATCAAAGTGATATCTCGTGGCTGGCGCGGCGTTGCGCTTGTTGACGTGCGGCGCGTAGATTCAGCAGCTTTATGTCCGGGACCGGCTGGCCTTCGTTGACTAGTTGTTTTGTTGTTGATGCCGCGATGGCGTCAGTGATGTTGGCCAGGACGTTGCCCTCGCTGTTGTCGAGTGTTTCACGGAAGGCCGACGAGCGAACGATGCTGTAGATCTTATTTCTGGGCTTGCCTCGGGATCGGGCGGTGAGTTTCACTGGGAGGTGATCTGATCCCCAGGTGCTCGGCTCAGTTTCCCAGTCGTACAAGCACCGCTCGCTGACCAGCGAAACGTCGATGCATGTTTTTATTCCCCCCTTCCTTATGAATGTATGGTCGCCTGTTTTGAGGGGCGCGAGGCCAGTGGGTCCGAATTGTTCTACTAGCAGTCGGCCTCGGGTGGTGGATTTGAGGCTGCCCCAGCTCGTGTGGTGGGCGTTAAAATCTCCGCAGATGATGGTGTCTCTGCCGCAAAGTTTGCGTAGCTCCCGGAGCTCCGCGGGGTCCCACTTGCGTTCGGGGGGGATATAGACGGACACCACTGTGGTGTCAGTGGTGCCGAAGCGGATGTTTATCCCCGCGCACTGTAGGTGTTCACTTTGGAGGGGTGAGAGGTCTAATTGAGAGTGCGCGCAGTCGCTCCGCACGTATACTGCTACACGGGGCGGGCGACTGGACCTGTGCGAGGGGTCTCGGCAGCAGGATGTGGTGCATGTTACATCCTCGCAGGTCTTCTCGCCGTGGTACGCCACGAAGCCCGGGAGTCTGCATTCGGTGGGTAGGCAGTGCGTTTCCTGCAGGCAGAGGATGTCGAACTGCCGGTTTGCCTGAAGAAAGAGATGAAATTCGGCATGGCGTTTCTTGAGGGACCGGCAGTTCCATTGGAGAATGTTGGGGCGGGGCAGCCTCCCGGGGGTCGAGGAGGGGGGAGGTTTAGAGGCCATTGTGAAGCAGAGCTACGGCCTCTTGCAGGGCCTGGGCTGCCTGCTGCAGTACGGCGGTGACAGCTTGGATGGGGGGAGGGGAGGCGGCGGCAGTAGCGGTTTTGGCTCTGGGCTCAGGGGGCAGTCTTCGAGGCGCAGGTATGGGTCGTTGGATCTCAGGGCCGCGTAGCACGTTGCTGTAGAGGCGTCGATCGGGCGGTGGCTGGGGGCGGGGCTGGTTGTAGTATCTCTGGCGCGCAACTCGTAGCGGAACCTCCTGTGACCGGGCTTGGGCGGCTATCTCCTTTTCGCGTCGCCACTGCCGGCAGCGCGGCGAGGAGTAGTGGTGTGAGCCTCCGCAGTTTGCGCAGCGCTGGGTGTGTTCAGTGCAGGAGGTCGTCACGTGCTCCCCGCCGCAGTTTTTGCATCGTGGGGCACTGCGGCATGCTGAGGTGTAGTGATTGAAGCGCCCGCAGTGCTCGCATTGGAGGGGGCGCGGGGGAAGGGTTTGGACCCTACATCGCACACCCGCGATGTTAACCGCAGCTGGCGCTTCCGGGCCGTCAAATACAAGGAAGACAGACGTGCCCCTGCGGGTGGCGTGTGCGATGGGCACTGGGGACTCTGTTAGGTTGGAGACGATGTCTTGGATGTCATTAGGCAGGTCTATGTCCCGGAGTACCCCCCTGGCGTTTCGCGTGCCCCTTGCCGGCTGTGCGCTTACTCTGACTCCGCAGAGTGTGCTCACCCTGAGCAGCGCGTCGCGTGATTGTTCGTTGTTTGTGTCGACTGCCACAGTGCTCAGGCGGTGATTGACGCGGCAGGCGGTGAGCCCAGGGATGTGTGCTAACTCTTTCTGAGTCGCAAAGCGCGTCACCGCCGCCAAGTTTCCCCTGCGTCCGAAGGGGCGAAACAGCACCGTAAGTACAGTTGTTTCAGGCGCGTTTGTGTTGCGCGGCGAGGTCAGCGGGCGTGCGGTGTTGTTTGGGTTTCTCTTTTTGAAGTTATTTCCTTGCCCTCTGCCTCTCGGCCGCTCGCGGAAGCCTTCCTCTTCGTCGGCGGCGGACGGGCTGCGCTCTTGCGGCGGAGGGGGGCGCGTACTCCTCGCAGGGGTCTCGCGTTCCTTTCTCGTCCGGGCTGGCTCCTCGCAATGCTCCTCGGCGGCGCGGCGGGGTGGTGAGGAGGAAGGGGCGGATGTGCTAGCGTGGGGGCGAGGAGACTCGGTGCGCTCTCGTGGTGGAGGGGGGGGGGGGGCGCATTCTTCGCGGGCTATCGCGTTCTCCTTTCCTCGGGGATGGTTTCTTTGCGGCTTGGCGGGGCGAGGGGGAGGGAGGAGAAGCGCGCGTCTGGGGGCGAGGGGGAGGGCTGTCGCCCCCGGGGCGCGGGGTGTCTGGCCGCGGCAGCGGCAGCGGGAGAGCAGCAGCAATGAGGTCTTGGGAGGGCGCGCTTTCGTCCCTAGCGCGTTGCGTTTTCTGCCGCCTGGTCGTCTGCGGCGGCTGCTACCTCGCCCTCGCTGTCGGAGTTCGTGGAACGGGTAGGCGCGAGCGGGGCATCTCTTGTAGTCTCCTGGTGTGCGCCCGCGGAGGGGTCGCTCGTCTGCGTCTCCTGTGTGCGCACGCTTGCTGGAGATGATGCGCTCGTTTGAGGGCTTTGTGTTCCAAAACCTTGCCCGCCGTGGAAGTGAGACACCGGCCGGTAGGACTCTGGCTCCGATGGCGGCTTGCCCACCTTCAGGATTGGGGACACCAGGCTGCCGGAAGGATGCCTGTTGTCCAGGCGCGGTTGAAGAGCAGCAGGAGCGGACCCAGGTGGGCGACGTTCAGGTTGCGCAGCATCTGGTACGTCACCCCATCAATTCCCGGGGCGCTCCTGCGGTTGGGGCATCGGTCCAGGGCGGCCTGCAGCTCCCGCAAGGTCAGCTCCGTGGTGCACAGGGCCACAACCCGGGGTTCCGGCAGGACAGCAGCAGCGACGTTCCACCGGACCGGGGGAGGAGGAGGGCGGTCTTGGACAGACTGGGCGAACTGGTCCGCAAGAAGCTCAGCCAGGCCCGCCTCGGTGATGTCCCGGGCGATGGCAGAAGTTGGCAGTGGGCGCCGACTGGTGGTGGCAGGGTGCAGCAGGGCCTTGAAGACACGCCAGGCTCTGGCTGGGTCTCTGCCCGAGTCCAGGGAGGAGCAGAGGGACTCCCAGCCCTGCGTGCGCCGCTGCCGAGCCCGTCGTCTACACTGGGCGTCTGCTCGTCGTTGCTCAGTCCAGTCACTTGGCCGCCCGCTCCTGATGGCACGCCGCTGTAGCTGGTTGCGGCGCGCCCGGAGCCGGAGGAGCTCCAAGTCTGGCAGTGCCGTGCAGAGGGGTGCCTCCCCTCGTACTGTTGCCTTGTCCGCGCAACGCACGACCGCTGCCAGGAAGACTCGAGGATCTTGGAGGCAGCGCTCGTGAGGGAAATGGGCCGATAGGAGGAGAAGAGCTTAGATTTGTTTTTCTTGAGGATTGGGGAGACCAGTTGAAGTCCGAATTGTTCTGGGAGGGTGCCGGAGATCCAGTGGTGATTGTAGAAGTCTAATAGGAGAGAGCGCTGCTCCTCGTTAAGGTTTTTTATGGCCTGGTAGGTTATGCCGTCCGCCCCGGGCGCGCTTTTCCTTTTAGCGTTTTGAATCGCCCGCGCCAGCTCGGCCGCCGTGAAGGGAGCGTCGAAGGCTGCGAGGATGTCTGCGGCGTGCTTCGGAGGGAAGGAGGGGGCCGGTGAGCTCGTCGCGGGGGAGGGCGTGACGTCAGCGTGTGACGTGGAGGCAGTCGCTGTTGCTGGTGGGCTCATCGGCGCGAGGGGGGTGGCAGGTGTGTTTCTTCGCTCGCCGGTGGGAGAGGGGGGTTGGGGGCCGGCGTGTCGCGTGTGTGTGCGTGCGTGCTTTCATCCTCTTGGGCCGCTGTCGCCGGCGCGAGGAAAGTGGCGAAATCTTCGGCCAGCTCTAGCGCGCTCTTGCCGCTTGCGATGGAGAGGGCGAGGAGAGGGTTCCTGTTTGTGGGTGTTGTGGACAGGGCGCGAAGCAGCCGCCATGCCCTGGACTGGCCGGCCGCTCCTTTGAGTGCGCCGCAAACGCCCTCCCAGCTGCGTCTGCGGAGCTGCTTCGCGTAGCGTCGTAGAACGGCGTCTAATCGGTTGTAAAGGGTCCAGTCGGATGCGGCCTCTGTGCGCATGGCGCGGCGTTGCGCCTGTTGGCGAGCGGCACGGAGGTTTAGTAGCTTCATGTCCGGGACCGGCTGGCCCTCGTTCACTTGCTGTTTAGTGGTAGAGGCGGCGATTGCAGACGACATGCGGTCTAGGATGTTGCCCTCTTGGGTGTCGATGCTTTTTCGATACTCTGGCCAGCGGACGATGTTGTAGACGCGACTACGTGGCTTTCCCCTGACGCGAGCTGTAATGCGGATGGGGTGGTGGTCCGATCCCCAGGTGCAAGGCTCGGGAGCCCAGTCGTAGAGGCATCTCTCGCTGACCAGAGTGACAGCAATGCACGTGCGTGTGCCGCCTCTACGCACGAAAGTGTGTTCGCCGGTGTTGATGGGGGTGAGGCCAGTCGGTCCCAGTTGCTCGACCAGTAGGCGGCCGCGGGTGTCATTGTGAGGGCTGCCCCAGCTGTGGTGGTGGGCGTTGACGTCGCCGCACATCACAACGTCCCTGCCGCAGAGCTTCCGTAATGTGCGGAGCTCGGAAGCGTCCCAGACACAGGCCGGGGGTATGTAGATTGAGAGAACAGTTGTTTCTGTGCGGCCGAATCGAATGATGACCCCTGCGCACTCCAAACGATCGCTGTCGAATGTTGACAAGTCCACCTCGGAGTGCGCACTGCCGCTCCGCCCGTAAATTACCACGCGGGAGCGGCCCGGCCTGTGCGTGGCTTCGTGCCTGTGCGTGGCTTCGTGGCATTTGCTAACGGTGCATTCATCTTCTAAGCAGGCCGTTGCGTTATGATAGGCCACGAAGCCTGGGAGTCTGCATTCGCTGGGGAGGCAGTTTGCTTCCTGCAGGCAGATGATGTCTATATCTTGATTTCGCTGCAGGAACAGGTGGAGGTCATCGTGCCCCTTCCGCAGGGAGCGGCAGTTCCATTGAAGGATGTGCGGCCGGGGCAGCCTCTCGGGGGTGTTGTTGTTAGTAGTTGCTGTAGTTGTTGCCATGTGGGAGCGTCGCGATCGCCGCGTTCAGCGCGTCGGCGGCCGTGGAGAGGGTGGTGGGGGTTGGCAGGAGGGGGGCGCAGGGGGGGGGGGGGTGGGCGGGTGGTTGGGCGCGGTGCTTGCACGGCCTGGCTGTAGCTGCGCGTGGAGGCCCCGGGGCGGCTTGGGAATTCGGCTGTGGGGCTTCGGCGTGGTGGACATTGCGTGTGCCGAAATATTGGCGTCGCGCCTCGCCGAGCGGCAGATTTTGTGAGGCAGCTCGGGCTGCGATGTCCCGCTCTCTTCTCCACAACCTGCACTTGGGGGACGAGAAGTGGTGTTTTCCCCCACAGTTCGCACATTTCTGTGTGTGTTCTGTGCAGGAGGGAGTGTAGTGCGAGCCACCGCTTCTTTCTTTCGAGGTTTTGAGGGGGGTGGGGGGAGAGTAGGAGAAAGGGACCCGAAACTGTCTGGCTTAGCGTGCCGACACCTCATCAGGTCCGAGGAGGAGGGGGGAGGGGGGGGGGGGAAGCGCCGTGTACATAGAGATACCTATGAGGCAGGAGAAGAAACAGCGGCGTCAGTAGTTAAAGGGGGTGGGGTGGTTGGCTCATGAGAGCACCTCAGCCTCATGCGGCGTGGCACAGTTGATCACACACGTCCGCGCAGCAGGATCGTGTGGGTGTTAGCACTGTTGTCTGTGAACGGGCGGGCGCAGATGTCTTGCGAGCGAAGGGGGCGGCTGGCGGGTTGCCTGGAGCTGTTGTTGCAGTGAGGAGTGGCTGTGGGCAGGCACGTAGTTGTCGCAGCACAGCACGAGCACCAAAGAAAAAAGGGGGGTGGAAAAATGAAGGTAAAAGAATAAAAATAGGTGCGGGGGGGGGGGGGGGGGGGGGGGCATCCGCTGCAGTTCGGTGGCCGCGATGGCTGATTGTTTATAGCACGCGCGTCGCGGGTCGGAGCGGAGGCGCGGCTATTTCCAGCAGCCGCGGGGCGCGGGGAGAGAAGAAAAGTAGGTCAGGGAGGAGACAGCGGGGGTTGGCCGCTGCAGCTCGGGGTCCCGTGGGGAGAGGGAGGAGGGGGAGGAAGCGCACTACAGGCGAGAGGCCAGGCCGGTCTCCTCGAGAAACGCGAGGAGGTGTCGGTATGCGCCGGCGAGGAGGGAGCGGGGGCAGCGGGGGAAGAGCAGCTCGGTCTTCGTGCTGCATGGTATTCCTAGGCGCTTGTAGGCCGCGCGGAGACGGGCGCGCTCGTTATTGTATGCAGCGCACTCGACGATGCAGTGGCCGATAGAATCAAAGGCACCGCAGTGTGAGCAGGCCGGTGAATCGCGCTTCTTGTAGAGGTGCAGGCGTGAGTTTGTAACGGCGCATCCCGTGCGCAGCCTGCTTAGGAGTGCGCTTTCCTGACGAGATAGTTTATTGGTGGGCACCCGTGGTGGTGGATCACCCGCAGCGACGCGTGGGTCTGGATGATCTCCGCGTAGGTTGTCTGTTATGACATTGCGGGCCTCGTCGATGCAGCAGACGTCGGTGGTGATCGGGGCGTCGGCCGAGTGCGCTGCCTTGGCGAGGGCGTCTGCGGCTTCGTTCCCCTCAATGCCAACGTGCGAGGGCAGCCACTGCAGGCGTACCGCGCTGCCCTGGGAGGCGACGGCGCACAGTTTTGCGTACAACAACGCCACCGACGCAGTATGCCCGTGTGGGCGCTGGAGTCGCTGTAGCGCGGCCTTATTGTCGCAGTAGATGGTGAAGCTGGCGTAGTTTGCCTGCTGATCTAGGGCCATGTCTGCCGCTAGGTGTAGCCCTGCCAGTTCGGCCGTGGTGGAGCAGGCGGGGAAGGGCAGGCGGCATTGTGTGTGCGCGTTTAGTTGTGGGGCGACGCACGCTGCCGCGGCGCTCTTCGGGGGCCCTGGGGTCACCGACCCGTCGGTGAAGAGGGCGAGCGCTTTGCCGCATCGTGGCCCGCTTCGGCACGCTGATGTTAGGTGGTTGAAGCGGCCACATCTTTCACATTGGATAGGGCGGGGGTCCAGATGTTGTACGCGGACCCGCACGCCGCGAATGTAGACGGCGTCAGGCGCCTGTGGGCCCTCAAATGTGACGAACATGGAGCTGCCTCGTAGGGTGGCCCGCAGGATGTTTATTGGTGTCTCGATTAGCGAAATGATCTCCGTTTCGCTGCCATGGAGATCGATGTCCCGGAGCACACCCCTGGCGTTGCGTGTGTTTTGGGCCACTTGGGCGCGCACCTCTATTCCACACAGGGTGCGAACAGCCAGGAGTGCCTCGCGGGAGCGCTCACTTTGGGTGTCCACCGCCGCGGTGTTCAGGCGGTGGTTCACTCTGTAACCTCCTATTAGTGGGATGTCAACCAGCTCATGTTCGATTTGAGTTTGAGTTTATTTTCTTGAAATGGTACATAAACAGGCAAGAAAATGTTGGGCCAATAGCCGAAGCTAGTGGAGGCCCATATACAAATGCGTTTGCAGCAAAAAACATCAACACAAGGTTTACGCTAGTAAATTTGAAAAGAGTAAATACACATCAGCATATATGTACTTGAATTCATTCTGCAGATTATACATACTGTAACGCAGTATTTTTGTTACCTACTGCCGCTACTGTAGCATGAAGATCGGAAGGAAGAAGTCGAGACGTCGAAGAAGTTTTAAGGTTAACTTGTTTACTTTACGGATGACATTGATGACATTTAGCACATACAAAGTTGAAACAATTACACTTATTACATAGATGAAAAAGACAGTCAATAGATTCAGAGTACTTAGCGGGACATAGCTGGCAGGCGAAGGGCTCCCGGCGGGAGGGCACGTCGACGGGTGGCAGAGTTTCTGACGTGAGCTGGTGCAGGCCGCCCTCTCCCGCTCTCAATCAATAGAGGGGCCGTGTTATATTTGCTTTGGGGGGACGCATTGGGGGAAAAAGCGCATCCTAGCGTGTGCGGACCGGGTGGAAAAAGGCTAAGGCACACCCGCAGCCAATCAGGAAGACGCTTCTTAGCTCCAATCAGACATGTCCCCGCCAAAGTGAAAAGGACCAAAAACACAGACACAAGGTTTCGACTCGAAAACGCGCGCTTGGAGAATTACGGGCGTAGAACAAGTAGTTAGACAAAACGCACTAAAGTAAACAGGGGAAAAGGGAAGGTCGTCGGAAGCACACAGCAGCCCGCGTAGGCGCGCAACGGGGGTCGGAGACGCCACGGCCGCGGTAACAGAAACCGAGGCGAGGGTTCGCTTCCCCCAACAGCCGCGACTCTCGGTTTCTCTCTCTCTCTCTCTCTCTCTCTCGGTCGGTAAGCGCGCAGAGACAAACTTCGCATGCTCTTAGAAAAAACGGGGCAGGGCCCAGCCGCGTCCGAAGCGCCTTCACACAAACACTTGTGAGGAAGAGCCCCGGCGGCCGCACAGAACTAAAAAACAACCAGAAAACATCAAGGGATCTCCTCTTCGCGACACCTTCCCCGACGGAAAAAAGAGTGCCCTCACTCTTGCACAAAGTTTAAAACATAAGAAAACGTTTTCGCCAACTCACAGAGATACTGAAATGACATGGCATGCGGACTCGAGAAGACAACAGGCTCGCACACATGTTGGTCGATGAAGTATTTAGGCTGGCTCAGTCACCACACACGCGTGCACCTAATAGAGTTCCGTTCTTCACTTCACGCACGCATAGTCTCTTGTCAAACACAGGAGAAACCGTTCCATTTACATATACGAACAAGAAAATAACAACACGGGCACTGGGAATAACACAGGAATAAGCATACACACTGTAAAAGTTACATCTTAAAGAAATCGACATCGTAAAAGCAGTTCCGCTAGCCAGCCCATGTACTGAGTTCTGGGGATTATGGCGCGAAAGCAATAATCTGCCCTTGGACAACAGGTCGCATAGACCATAACAAATCAAACTGCTAGCCCACGAAAAGTAATCCTAAAATAAAACCCAGAAATACTGTTACGACAATCGCCACTCCAGTAAATGCCTTACAGAAACGATTACAAACAATTCATAAGAAGGCACTACAAGATAGAAATAAAATTATATACAGGGGCTCACTGTGTCGAAGTTACGTCTGACGCGCTAGTTGAAATCCACGCACTCTGGGGCACTATACTCAACACATTTCCACTTATACTCAACTCTACTTGTTCTGCCGCCATACTCGTCCATTATGAAAAAAGAATACCCAAAGTA
This sequence comes from Haemaphysalis longicornis, assembly GCF_048455015.1. Classification (NCBI taxonomy): domain Eukaryota; kingdom Metazoa; phylum Arthropoda; class Arachnida; order Ixodida; family Ixodidae; genus Haemaphysalis; species Haemaphysalis longicornis. Next base: position 120,472,493 of record NW_027526445.1, read on the forward strand.
GATCTTCCCGTTCGTTCAAACACTCGAAACTAACACAAAGGAACGGCTGCGAAAACGAGTTGCAAGAAAACTACTAGACACCAACACAACAAAATGGCTAAAAAAACTACTTCCGAGAAAAACTGTCAACCATCTAAACATAACAGCTGCAAAAATAAAAACTTGGCGGTCGCGCATATGAAGTATGATACAAAATGAACATTGACGCCTGACGAAGCCCTTCAGAACAGTTCAAACGCTCCTAACCGCTCAATGATCCGATACAAACAATAAAACAAAAAAAAGAACATTGATACACACTTTTTCATGAACAGGAGCGGTAACGATATAGGTAGAACATGATAAAATAACAAAGAGGACGTTAAAGCTACATTACAGTTAGTGTTCATGCTTACAAATGAAGAAAAGATTGTCACATCTCAGCAGCGGTGAGAAACTCTCGCCAAACCGACGTATTCGCAAAACTGCACGCCCGCGAGCTCTCCCCGTCCGCGGCATCCCGGGCACCCCTGCTGGTGTCTGTTTGTACTTCGAGTAGCGTCGTGCAGAGTAAACATCTCGTCTGAACTCCTCGTTTCCCTCAGGCCCCCAACCCCGAAGTGGCTGCCGTATTTGCTTCAAGACATAACCTAACTCCGGTGGAAAGGAGCCGAGGAAACGGATATCAGCAGTCTCTAATATAGCGAGATCTGCGTAAAAATCAGCCTTTGCATAGGCGCGTGGGGGCTTATTCTTCGGGGCTCCTTCGCCGGGAGAGCCGAACGCCTGTGCCGTTAAGATTCTGATTACAAAGCTGTCCAACTCCCGCGCGAAGAGCCCACATACCCCACGATAAAACTGCTGCACGCTCATAAATGTTTGCCTCGGCATCAACAGCGGCTAGTTACATAAGCCGGCTGGTGCTGGCAAAGAAAATGAAGCAAAGACAACCAATCAGTGGGCGCCCCGGACACGCGGAGAAGAAAAGCCTACAGGCCCACAGTCATGCGGTGCGCCGAGAGGCGAAAATCTCTCACCTTACTGCATGCGCGGGAAGCTCGCCGCCGCGATGGAGATGGGCCGTCGCGGGGACGGTCGGTCGGCGTCTGGCCCGGGGGCTCTTCTTTGAAGGAGCGGGTGCCGAGCACGACGGGCCCGGCTTGCCTCGGGCTGGTGGCGCGGTGGCGGCCGTGAAGCGACAGTCTTTTACGCTGTCGAACATGTCGCTTGCACTTGCAGGCCACGGTGTCAGGACGAATGACGCGAATTTAGATGATTCTTGCTCGGCAGACTGAATGGAGAGGCCGACGACGAGCAGCAGGAAGATGAACGATGAGTGGGGGGAGCCCATGATGGCAGAGGGGGTCTTCGGTACCCCGCACCTATCACCACCTTTGTAACGTAGTATTTTTGTTACCTACTGCCGCTACTGTAGCATGAAGATCGGAAGGAAGAAGTCGAGACGTCGAAGAAGTTTTAAGGTTAACTTGTTTACTTTACGGATGACATTGATGACATTTAGCACATACAAAGTTGAAACAATTACACTTATTACATAGATGAAAAAGACAGTCAATAGATTCAGAGTACTTAGCGGGACATAGCTGGCAGGCGAAGGGCTCCCGGCGGGAGGGCACGTCGACGGGCGGCAGAGTTTCTGACGTGAGCTGGTGCAGGCCGCCCTCTCCCGCTCTCAATCAATAGAGGGGCCGCGTTATATTTGCTTTGGGGGGACGCATTGGGGGAAAAAGCGCATCCTAGCGTGTGCGGACCGGGTGGAAAAAGGCTAAGGCACACCCGCAGCCAATCAGGAAGACGCTTCTTAGCTCCAATCAGACATGTCCCCGCCAAAGTGAAAAGGACCAAAAACACAGACACAAGGTTTCGACTCGAAAACGCCCGTTTCTGGCAAAAGAATTACTGGGGAGAATAAAGTAAAGGTATACAAACTCGAAAAGGAGATAAGACAGGCGGCCGTTTGAAGGAGACCGAGGGAGAACATAGCGGCCCGCGTCAGCGCGCAACGGGGGTCGGAGACGCCAGTGCGTGCGGTAACAGAAACCGAGGCGAGGGTTCGCTTCCCCCAACAGCCGCGACTCTCGGTTTCTCTCTCTCTCTCTCTCTCTCTCTCGGTCGGTCTGCTCCCTGCGGGGGTCAAGGTCAGGCGGAGCGAGCGATCCTGTTCTTGCATTTAGGTCCCCGCAGAGAACATCTCTTCCGCAGAGGTTGCGTAGAGTGCGCAGCTCCGACGGGTCCCAGGCGCGGGAGGGGGGAACGTAGATGGATACGACGGTCGTATCGGTGCGAGCGTATCTCATCGTGGCCCCCACGCACTCCATGTGCGGGCTGGAGAATCCCGTCAGATTTACCTCCGAGTGAGCACAGCCGCTCCGTGCGTATATGGCCGCTTTGGAGCAACCCGGCTCGTGCGCTGCTTCTCGGCAGTTAGTGGCTGTACAGTGGGACTCCGCGCAGGCCGTGGCACTGTGGTACGCGACGTAACCCGGTAGCCTGTGCTCACTGGGGAGGCAGTATGTCTCTTGCAGACAGATAATGTCGAACTGACTATTGGCCAGCAGAAAGGTGTGCGAGTCTGCGTGTCGCATCCGCAGGGACCATCAGTTCCACTGCAGGATGTTGGGGCGGGGCAGCTTTTCGGGGGCAACGTTTGGACTATTGGCCGCCATTTGTTAGCAGAGCGATTGCCGCGTTCAGTGCGTTGGCAGTGGTGGACAGGATTTGGGCCACAGCGAGTCCGGGGGGAAGTGGTTATGTGCTGGTGGGGGCTGGGAGGGGGACGACTTGGGAGACTTGCCGAGGCGCCTGCAGAACCTGCAGAACTCGATCTTCTGGAGTGTTCTGGAGTCCGCAAGCACTGTACCCGCTCTTTCTAAGCCGACTGGGGTTCAGTGCTGTCCGGGATGGGCGCTGTGGGGGGGAACAGGGGGGTGAGCACTCACCCGAGCTGCTGCCGCTTCTGGATGTTGTTGTTGTTGAAGGCAAGATGGAATCCAGGGTCGTCTCGCCGTCACTGTCGAGTTCACTTTCGTCATCCCTCTCTCGAGATTGAAGCGCCGTCATCCCAGAGACGAGCGCCATGAGATAGGCTGGAGAAGCCATGGGGCAGGGAGGAGAGTGACAGTTTGAAAGAGGAGTGCTGGCGGAGAGAGCAGGGTCAGCGCATAAAGAAAGTAGGAGAAATTAAATTATGCAACTGAAAATGAACTATGGCTGAGCCCTGAAAAGGGCTTGCTGCGGGGAGTGGCCTAAGGAAAAACTAAATATACTGGGAAGAGAAGTTGCATAAGTATGGGTACAAATGGTGGAGCAGTAGAAAAACGTGACTTTCCGCCTCGGATGCTCAGCATCCACCCGAAAACTCTACTTGCTCGTGGTGTTCGCATTCTAGTTCAGCAGCAATTTCTTCCTCGGTCACGCTCTTTTTCCTCTGGTCCTTGTAATCCGATAGCCCGCTATTCCACAGGATGGGCCGCTTCTGTACAGCTGCAATAAATCTGTCGTTGAATTCGATATCTGGCATGGGTTACGAGACCTTGTGGACTTGGGCCCCGCTACTGATGTCTGGGTTGTGGACCTTGAAAAATTAGGCATGGTCAAAGTGCATGCTGAGGAGCCGAAGGCCTGCTGGGTCAACAAACATAATGGATCTGTTCGCTGCAACAGATCTCATCTGGTCGCAGTACGTCAGCCTGCTAACAAGCCGCAGCAACAAGATGCAGGCCCTTCAAACCCACTGTCCACAAGCAGTGACCATTCTCTCAGCAGGAGTGGGCAGTGCGTAGCTCCACCATTGAAGTTTGCACCACGGCCTTTTTAGAAAGGGGACGATGTAAAACACTCCGCTACACCCACATGTGTACACATGAAAATAGAATAATAAAGCACTCTTGCCAAGTGCCTCGCACCACGGCCCTGTCATGTGCTAGCCGATGGACAAGCATTCCTTTCAACTCAGCACACAAACGTGCTGTGTCAAAAGGACGAAACATGATCTCGTACACTGCTCGAAGCGTCAGAAACAACACACAATTCGTGGATTTCTGTCCACAAATCACACGGTGCTGGGAACACAAAAATGGAGTGGAAGGCTCCGCGGCACAAATAGAAACACCAACCACTAAACCACTAACAAATAAAACCACAGTAGTGAAGTGCCCTCCGCACAAATCAACGACTGGCAGCCGCGAACTGACAGCCACGTAGAATCAATGCCGCCGCCGCAACTGGCGGTTAACCCGTCGTCGTAACCTCTGGAAATATGCCACACGCCGGGCACGGGGCATGGCAAAGCGAGCAACAATTCGGTCGCGGATCAGCCTCCCCCTAATTAGCAGAAGCCTCTCCCCGGGGGGCGGATCCACCACGGCTGCCTCGTCTGCCTCACTGTGCTCGCCGTCACTGCCACTGCTGCAGCTGTCGTCATTACTGCTTCGCTCCTGAAGGCACAAGTTGTGCAATACGCAGCACGCTCCGATGATGCATACTGCCGGACGAGGCTGGTAACCGAGCGTTCTGTGCCGTTGTAGGCAGCGGAAGCAGCTCTTCAAAACGCCGATGCAGCGCTCAACGGCAGACCTCATTGTACCGTGTGTGGCATTGTACTTGCCCTTGGGGGTCTCGGGGCCCGGGTGACCGGCCACTGGTGTCATGAGCCATGGCTGGAGCGGGTAGGCGCTGTCCCCCAACAGGAACTCCCCAGGCTCAATACAAGAGCGAGAGGTTAGGCGGCGAGAAAACGCTGATTGCCGCCACACGAAGGCATCGTGGCAAGACCCTGGAAAGCGTGGTTCCACTGCCAAGATCTTGAGGCTGGCGTCGCAGATCTAAAAAAGTATGGAAGCAGCTTTTATTGGGGCATCCATGAAACAGTACGGCGCTAGTTAATAGATTTTAACTTGATTCAGCATCGTATGATCTTTGGACTTACCCAGCTTATGTGTAAATGTCACACTCCATTGTCTGGGGCTTCTATATCCTATTGGCCCCACTTATGCTAAAATATCATTATAATGCGAGCGGTTAGAGGTTATATTTACTTGCGTATTTTTATATATTCACAGCCGACCAACCAACCTTGAAGATCAGAAAGCGTGCTCTATTCTAGCCTTGTCTTTTCCTTCCTTTGCCTTGCCTCTGAACACCTCGGGTTAGACTCTACGATCACATAGATAACCCTTGGACCCAGTGAGCATCAGCCTTGGTATGATGCCTGCCACTTGATACTGACACACGGTACGTTAGCACCACACAAACACTAACATGGAGCAAGAGCAGATACTGCTTGTCCAAGCTTTCGCCATTGTGCCTCTATTGTTCGCAGCGCAAAACCTTTTGTAAAAGTAAAATCAATGGATCCTCCTTCGCCTAGGTGTGCGTAGGTTATTGAGGCGTTGTAGTTGACAGACGGCTACATCCAGCGGCAACAGCGTGAAAATGATCGTTGAAAACACGCTAAGGTCCGTCGCCGAACTATTTGGTGTATACGCTTGAAGGAGGTGCTTATACGCCCCATTCGTCACGCTTCTTTCTCCTTCGATGATTTGGGATCCTACTTTTAATTCCTGAACCGCAGTAAATTGGATTTATGCTAGGCCTCAATAAAGCATCTCATTAGGGCCTTTGTAAGCATACAATTGGAGCAGAAAAGGGCACAGACAAGAACTTGGCCATTGATTGCCACCACTAAGAGTGCTTGCCGCTGTTTGGCGAATTCACTTGTGCATTCCTTGACCCTGGTCGGCGCACACGGGCAATTCGGAACTGGAAAGTCTACCTGAGATGCCAACCCTGGTAGCAGATATGTTGGAGATGGGCTGGTGGCTTTCAGTTTTGGATCGCTGGCGCAAATCTTTAGTATACCGCCCGTAATAAAGAAAGAATAAAAGTAGAAAAAGAAGAAGAAATCCGAGAGAGAAAAGGCGAGGGTGTCGGAAAGGCATGCGCACATTCCTACTTTCAGGCATCTCCATGAGCTGCTGCGCACGCTGCTTTTGCTCGAGAATCATTCCATGCAAGGCCATGAGCCTCACGAGGCTGCGGGAGCAGTCGTAGCTGTTGGTGGTGCGGCATTGCAGTATATCCTTATGTGCTGCGGACACACTTGTCCAAGGTGGCGGCAGGCTGTTGCTCGAACACGTGGTCATGCGCTCTGGCTGATGAGTTGTTGAACTGTTCTTGGAAATGGTCGTACAAGAACAAACCTTTAGTACACTGCCTGTAGGGGTGTGGGTAGAGAGGGGGTATTTTCTTTGTGCGTCGCAGTTGGGATCTTCTGGCGCAGCCTGCTGTTCCCTTGATGTGGGCTTCTCCGCAGAGAATGCATGCTCCTTGCAGAGGGAATGCTTCTCTTTGGTGATCGATTACACGCAAGAATTTCGTGGTATATACGCCTATATATTTCAAGTAACAAAACTTTATCCCTCACTATCCCTCACTCTTGAAAACGTTAGCCTCAAGGCACTTTTTCTGCGAGGCCAAAAGTTCCAGGAGAGCCTTATTCTGCTTCTCCTACTGCAGGGTTCTCTCTCGACACATTTCCCCCTTTTTAATCCCTCTCATAGCTCAGTTTATCATTGTCGGTGTTTGCCGATGTGTCGTCCTCAGCGGCTGCTGAGCAGTCGCTCAGGCGGCTGCCAAGGAGGCGGCTGCCAAGGACTGTGAGAAGTTGGACAACTTCCTCAGTCCCAGGCTGCCAAGCGTCCTGCCACCAAGGAACGCCTCAATGTGCTCGACAACGAGCGGAGGACCAACTTTGAGTGCTGCCAGGAACTGTTCGACAAGGCCTCCGCAGCTGGTCGCCTGCGGAGGTGTCGGGGCGCGAGCGCATGTTTGCCTGCCCGGCGGAGCTGCTGGGCCAGAAGAGCGAGCACTCAACAGTAGTACCCTGCCGCACCTGCGCAGCCTGTACGAAATCCTCGAGTACCGCAACTGCTGCAGCAGCGACCAGCGCGATGCCCACGCGGCTGTCGTCAAGAAGGCGAAGGGCCCTGGTGTAACATGGGTGGACAAACAGCAGCCCAAGGACCCGTCGTCTCTGAGCTTGGGAAGCCTGCTGTCTGCTCCGGACTGGCGCTTGTAACGTGCACTTTTTTCACTGCATTTATTTTTAGCACATGCGAGATTGCTAGTATGTAGAAAAAAAGGAAGACAGTCATGTATTAAAAACTACACAAGCAGCAGTATGCAGGCCATCAAATACTTCCAGCTGGCATCTGTAACTAAAAGCAACTATGTGGCCATTGTTGCATTTGTAACAGGTCTAATTTTTTATTATACCGAGGCCACACTTAAACATCTACATATGAAGCAGTACTGCATTGTCCATTATTTCCAGTAGTATGATAATTAACTGATTACATGAACAAATATATATGCCCCTAGCATCCTTGCACAACCACTAATCCAAACCAATGGGACTAGAAAATTAAGATACAACAAAATTCTGGGGCAATTTCGGCCCCTACCAGGAATTTAGGAGGTTTTCATGCTCCATTTACATGTTAGGCAGACAACCATTTAGGCAGACAACCCTAGACAGTGCAGTTCCAACTCGTACACGAAAGGTTCTTTGAGACAAGTAGCTGGCAAGTGTGTTCATCATGTTACCTGTTATGCCGAAGGACTTGAGGTCACTTAGGATGCCATACCGCCACGCGGTATCGTACGCTTTTTCCAGATCAAAGAATACCGTCATACAATATTGTTTGTGGAGGAAAGCATCCCTTATATAGGACTCGAGCGCGACGAGTTGGTCGTTGGTGGACCGCCCCGCCCTGAAGCCTGCCTGGCAGCTCTCGAGAAGACCATTGTACTCAAGAAAGTACACGAGTCTCCTGTTTATCATCTTCTCGAGGAGCTTGCACAGGCAGCTTGTGAGGGCGATGGGCCGATAGCTAGCAGGAGAGGAAGGGTCCTTTCCTTCCTTCAGGAAAGCCACCACTATAGCCTCCCTCCAAGAGCGAGGAATGTGCCCCGAAAGCCATATGTTGTTGTATAGATGTAGGAGTGTTTCAAGAGTGTCTGGGTGTAGGTGTTGTATCATGGTGTATGTGATTTTGTCTGCACCTGGAGCTGAAGGCTTACATGTGCTGAGAGCAACCTTCAGCTCATGAATTGAAAAAGGAGAATTGTAAGAAGTGTGCGACTTGTTGTTATCACGCAGACTTCTTTTCTACAGATGTTTTGTGTTTCATGAAAGTGTTTGTGTAGTGTGCTGAACTGGACACGTGTTCGAAGTGTTGTGCAAGTGTGTTAGCCTGGTCTTCCAGTGTGTCCCCTGTTGTACTAACCAGGGGCAGGCTGTGTGTCTGTTGTTCTTTTAGTTTTCGTATTTGTGTCCAGACTTTGTGTGTGTCAGTGTATGAGTTGATGGAAGTTAGGAAGGTGCGCCAACTCTCCCTTTTCGCCTCACGACGCACTCGCTTCCCAAAAGCCTTTGCCCGTTTAAAAGAAATGAGGTTATCTGACGTGGGGTACCGGCAAAGGACACCCCACGCCTTGTTCTGGGCCTCTCGCGCCCGCCTGCAGTCCTCGTTCCACCAGGGCCTCCTTGGGGTGCGGGACCCACTGGAGGCCTGGGGAATGGACTTTTCGGCGGCGGCGAGGATGTGCGCCGTTACGAGTTGGGCGGCTTCATCCACGTGTAGGTGTTTTAAGGATGTGTGGTGTAGTTGAGATGTTTGTGTGAATGTGCTCCAGTTTGCTTTTGATTCATTAAACTTTTTATGGGAAGATGGACTGCTCGGGCCTATACCTATATACGTTAATGAAGTGGGGAAATGGTCACTACCATATGGGTCTGTGCCCACACCCCACTCAAGACATGGAAAGAGAACTGCGGAACCAATCGCCAAGTCAAGATGCGAGTATGTATTGTGTCCTAAGTTATGGTATGTAGGCTGTTTTTTGTTGAAGAGGCATGCTCCGGAGGATGTAAGAAACCTCTCTATCAGGCGACCTCGGGCATCCGTTCTGGAGGAGCCCCAAAGAGAGTTGTGCGCATTAAGGTCGCCTGTTAGTATGTATGGTTCGGGCAGCTGGTCGACCAGCGCTTCGAAATCAGAGCTCAAAAGTGCATGATCAGGAGGAATGTAGATGGAGCATATCGTTATCAACCTATTAAATATTATCGTACGGATCGCTACAGCCTCGAGGACAGTGTTTAAAGAGAGAGGGTGGCATGCTAATGATTTCCGGGCGATAATGGCCACACCTCCTGAAGAGTGGGTGCAGCCAACCCTGTCCTTTCTGAATACCATGTACCTATTTAAGAAATTTATTTGTTTAGAATTGAGGTGGGTTTCCTGGAGACACATGATACTTGGCTGACTGGCATGCAGAATCTCATACACATCGTCAAGATTTTTAAGGAGGCCTCTGCAGTTCCATTGAATGATGTTTTCTGTTCCCATTATTTAAATTTAAGAATGACTGGAGTGTGTGTGTTTGTGTGTGTTCATGTGTCGTCTTTCGGGGCTGTTACTCTTGGATTAGGCTTTTTAGGCCTTTCTACTGGCTTGGTCGTCGGAGGCCACTCCTTGCGCTGCGTTGCAGGCAGGAACGGCCCGACATCCATTTCGTCGTCGGATGTCCGAGGGGTGCCCGACGGACCGGGCCCCCCGGACTTGGTCCCCCTTCGGGAGCCCTTCGTTTGAGCCGCCACCGCCGCGGGCGTCGGGGACGCCAGAAGTGGCACGGGCGGTGCGGTGACGGTGGGAGCCGATGCGGGGCCCCCGATGTCCATCCCCTCGACACCCTCCAACGCACTGGAGGACGGGGAGGAAGCGGCGGGAGCGGCACCGGTCCCGACAGAAGAGGTTGGCACCACAACCGCTGCTGCCTCAGCAAGCTGCATGGTGCCGGGTTGGGCTGCCTGAGGCAACCCAGGGAAGGGGGGGGGGGGCCGAAGAGGGACCAGGTCAGACTCGCGTAACTGGGTCCCTGTGGAAACCAGGCGCCCCAGGGGGAAAAGAGGCGAACCTCTTCCGCGCCTCTGGGAAGGTGATGTTCTCGGTTACCTTGATGTTGATTATCTTTTTTTTCAGTTTGGAATTTTTCGCACTTGCGGGAGTAGGCTGCATGCGCCCCCCCCGCAGAAGAGAGGGTGTCGGATGGACAGTTGTCGCTGGGATGGTCATGCGATGCGCATTTTGCACAAGTCGTTCGGCCACGGCAAGAGTTTGTACCGTGCCCGAACCGCTGGCACTTAAAACAGCGCCGCGGGTTCGGGATGTAGGGACGGATGGAGCAACGGATAAAACCTGCATTTATATGTTGTGGAAGAACTGCGCGGTCAAACGTCAAGATAATGTGCTTGGTGGGAATCTCCTTGTCGTCTCTGCGGGTGGTGATGCGTCTCACGGCAGTGACGGCGTGATCCTTCAAGCCGGCAAGGAGATCCGCATCCGTTTCGTTCAAGAGATCCGTCTCGGATATCACACCTTGCGAGCTGTTGAGGCTCCGATGGGGTGTGACCCTGATGTCTAGATCAGCCAGTCTAGTCTGAGCTAGAAGCTTCGTGGACTGCTGTTTGTCATTTACCTCGATTAGTAGTTCACCAGACCTTTGTTTTTTGCACTTATGTGATTTTCCTATTATGGCTTCAAGATATTTTGCGATCAAGAAGACTGACTGCGATACAAGAGGTTGGGTTGCATTGAGCGATTCCATCACAGAAATCGAGAAAATTATCCGGTTCAGGAAATGTTAAAGATGGCAATGAAGGAAAAGATACTTCGGTGCGGCCATAGGGCGTACCGTAGGGCGTACTATAAAAGCAGGGAGACTGGGGTACTTTCTTCTTTGACCTTACCCTGGTAGTCAAAGAGGTCCAGGAGCTCCCTGCCTGGTAGACAGACAGGGAGCCCATCGGCCGGAGCTTGACCAAGGCTCCGACGGCCACCGTTTACGGCTTCTACCCTTCACCTGTAAACACCTCGCCACGGTTGGACACGGCTTACGTTGGGAGCTCGGGGTCCGCGGTGTCGCTGCTCACCGTCACCATGAATACTCAAGGTGCCCCGTGTGGGGTGTTGCAACATGAATAAGCATATCTCATAAAAAGAAAAAAAAATATTCTGCTTATAGTTTCTAAAATACAGCTTTGTTGCCTGTGGGCAACACTAGGCACGAGTCATAAGGTAGGCTTCACTGCGTGCTTCTTACGGGTTAGTGTGGAATTTGTACATGCAATCCTTTCCTGGAGTGAAACAGAGGTGTATGTTGCATTTCCTGCACATGACGCGCGTGGTTCCTGTGCAGTTTGGGTATTTACACCGGCCTTTCTTTGGAGAAAACATCGGTAGATGGTCAATAGTATCGAGCCTTATCTCCTTGCATGGAACAGGAGCTGCTGGCTCGCGCCGCTTCTTCGCCTGCAATTCATTCTCGACTTTTGATGGGCCCAATGGTCGCTTCCTGGAGGGGGTTGATACCTTTCCCTGTTGCTTCAACGCGCAGGCAATGTCTGCTTTGAATGATAGCAGGCTCATTTGGTCCTTGCAAGGCACGTTAGCCAGTGTGGCATCTCGGCGGTACAGGAGCCTGCAGTTGACTACTACTACATCCAATAAATGAAAAAAACAGCCTCCTGTACCACTTTGATCTTATGTCGATGCGGTAGAGTGCCACAAGCATGTCCATTAGGTCAACACCTCCCATGCATTCATTGTAGATGCCGACTATAGCAGGGCGGGGTATGCTCACCGTCGTTCGGGTCTTCTTGTCAAAGTGCTTCACAGCCTGCTCGGGTGACGCAGAAGCAAACGTGGACAGTAAAGTAACGGGGCGGTTGTCAAACCACTTGACAGCCCTCAGGCACACCCCTTCAAATGTGGTCTTCATTTCCACGTAAGAGCCACGCCCTTTCGTTTTCAGATCTTTGTCGTCGGATGGAAATTTGCATCCTTTTAGGCGAGCCTCGCGTACTGTCCCTACGGAACTGATTCCAACCTTCTTGAGGACTACTTGTAAGTCCACACCGCAAAACCAGTTATCAAAATACAAGATGTAGTCTAGACCGCGGGGCACGACACTCGCCATTCGCAGGACGATGTTGCCACTTGCGCCGATGTCAGGAAAACCTTGCTGCTGAAGAATTTTGCTTGTGTAGACTTCAAAGTTGTACATTATGCCGCATTCGTCACAGAGAAGGAAAAGCTTATAGCCCCATTTTTTGGGCTTGTTGGGCAAATACTGCTTCAATGAGCTGTGACCTTTGAATGGCACCAGCTGCTCATCAACGCATAGCTTTTGAGACTTTGGTATCTCGTGGCATTTGGCGACCAGGTGGTCCAACAGGGGCCGCACTTGTACAGCCTGTCACGTTCGGGTCATTCTGGTCTGGTGCTTCCTGGTTGTCACTAAAATGCAGTGACTGCTTGATTTCATCCCACCTGTCTCTCGTGATGGTGTCGGCGACTTGACTGACTCGGAACCTCTGCGACCAGTACATGTGTGTTTGAGGCAGCTTCATAAGTGACATAGTTAGCACTGCATCGATAAACTGCTCTAAATCATTGACTGTCATTGAAGTAACTTTGTTGGGATTCCTCTGAGCGCTATACAGGGAGGACTGCTCACAGATATGAGACAGGAATGTCACGTCAAAGAAGTGTCTGAAATAGGTAATGGGAGACTCCACCGGAGATGGGTAGGGTGGTACGTCTTTCCACTCAGGCATGGTATTACCCGAGGAGCCTTGGACAGCCTTAAATGTGGGAGAATCCTTCAAAGGCTTGGGGATTTCTTCAGGTGCATTGTCGATACTGCCGGTGCTCAAATCTCTTCAGACCTCTTCATCTTGACTGTCAGCTGACGGTGCTGTAAAAATTGCACAGAAAACGGTTGCGATGTCAACAGTGCATGAAAAGCCAAACAAAATTAAAAATAGTCTGTGAATTACTTTTGTAAATTTCATCAGTGCTCCCTGTGTTCAGTACAATCAATTTTCTGCTAACGAAAAAAGTTGCGGAATTACTGTTCCTCTAGCTGGCCTAAACAATGATACTGTTTGAATCACAGAGCCAGGTTTGCTGCGAAGCGTAAACAGAAGTACAGACTCTATAAGCATCCCACGTAGAGCTGACGAACTTGGGAACGCCTAGAGCCGCCTGCCATGAGAGACGCTGGCAGCCTCAAGTGGGAGCGCCGAACCACACGGCCTTTGTACTACAAGCCACCCCTTCCATCACCTCATCCCACTCCCCTTTATTATGCAAGAGACCTTACTTCATTCGTCAATCGAATGATAACGTAGTTCTGACTGACACAACAAAGTTAATGCTTACCTGTCCGGGCTGAAGCAGCATTTTCAGGCTCTTCGTCGCTCGTTGAATCCAGGTCAGAGTCAGGGGGCACTTTTTCTGTAGTCAGGGGGCACTTTTGCAGCAAATTTCCCATAAAATGCGCCCGGGTCCATTCTTCGAACTCGTTGCTGAGTCTACGTGTCCTGCGTGAGGTCGTGCAGCGAATATGGTAGCGGTGCAGGCAGCGGAGCGCGCTACCAGAGAAAATTGCACAGCGCAAACACAGCGGGATAAGAAACACAGCATAGTGCCTGATGTTGCCTGTAGGCAACAAACATTTCACCTGCCCGTACGGGCACAAATTAGCAGCGCCGTTTATAAAATTTGATAACGTGCAATATGAGGAATTCTTCTAAGCAACTGAGAAAAGCCAGAGAGAGAAAAATGAATGCAAACCCGGAAATAGATGTTTGAATGCTGAAGTCGCGTCGTCGAGCGCTCTGCAAAGATTTGCGCGCCAAACTTCTTTTTTCTCTTCGTTGCTTTCATAGTTATACATCAGATGGCGCCACACGTCCATGTGTCAGTAACATGGGCAGACGTTGGAGGGAAAAAGAAGCGTGTGAAACCGAAAGTGAACCGCAAAAAAAAAATATTTTCTGCTATGTTGCCTGTGGGCAACGTTCGTCAATAAAGGGTTAAACGTGGTACTGCCACATTAAGAGGTTGATTTTGTCCAGACAACAAATGCGGCTTGGTTTCGAATATATACGTCGTAAAAAAATGTTTCATGGATGTGATTACCAGAAACCTGACAATATCTTGTGCCTTTTATGGGAATATAAGCTACACAACAATTTTAAGTATATTCCAAGGCACTCCGTCATTACGTACATGCACACTAATGCCCTATACCAAGAACCAAGTAAAGTTAGTGAAACCATAAAAAAATAAATGGTCTGCAAGCCGGACGAAACGGACTAGCTTGCACGGGAATGTACAACCCAGTGAAGCCTCGAAAATGCTAAAGAAGTTCCCCTAAACGTAAGCCAAGTAGGAATCACAACTGGCTTTGTAGATAGCGATCTGCCCACGCGCGCTGATTCTGCGTGCCCAATTTGTTATTGCTTGTTTGGTTCTTTTTAGTTCTTTGGCTCTTCTTAGCTGGCACTGGTTTTAATTCTCACTTCTCCGCTGAATACGCGTTTTCTTTTTTGCTCGGCTTGCCATTGTTATTTCATCTTTCTCTCGGCCCGTTGTGCTCCGTCGTTGCCGATTCACAATGGGGGTAGTGCAAACTTTCTGTGAGATCGGGAGTGTGCTGAAATATGAGTTTTTTTAAACGCGAAACTGTTACATGGATAGGCTGGCGAAAGCACGCACTCGGCTAGGGTCCACTGAACGTGCACCCACCCGGATATCGTCTGCAAAAAGTGTCCACGGCAGATAACCCTTTGCTAATGTGTTCAATCTAATTCGATGGCGTGCGTACATTCACAAGGATAAAACAAAAAACATATCCAGTGTAGTTTTATAGCATGGAATAGACAAAAAGGAACAGAAAGAAGCACTTTGCGTGCAGCTTCATATAGTGTGACAAAAGAAAAAGAAAGAAACCGGAAGAAACATTTGCCGCGTGGTAAACTCCCATTGACTTACAACGCATAGCACGAATATTACAAAAAGAAAAAATATAGCGGCGTCAGAAATTTGCCCTTGGCTGTTAGCTACCGAGGCAGTGTTGGAGCAGCATGAATAGTTATTGTTGAAAGGGTAGCTGCAGTGAGTCTGATGCCAAGGTTGTAGGTTATAGACGACTTAGGCAGGAGGCGCTTCGACAAAGCTAACAAAAAAAAAACATTCACGAAAGAATATGTTGAAAGATCCTGCAATATTTTTGCACCATGCTTTCAGTGAAGATATTGTACGTGATGTTCTTTGTTGCGTACAGCTGAGCAAGCCCGGCATGTGCACGGTAAATGCAATGATTGATTGATGAAATGATTGACTAGCAAAGCTGTGGCTACATTGCCTCGATCTGGACCATGACAGCATGTACGATTAAGTGGTTGATCTCCTCCCTTTCTTTTGCAGTGGATGGAAAAATCGTAAAAGGGGCTATCATCCGGCTCCTCACTCGCATAATTCAGTTTGACGAAAGGGATCAGCCATCTTTGCTTCAAATGTGAAAATGGAAGCCGTAAATCCTTGTATTGGGAACACTTGAGGTACAGAAAAGCATACAAAAAATAGGAGCGTGAGCTGGGGAGAATTCTGCAGAGAAACGGCAGTGCCGGAGGAGGGTTCTGAGAAGCAGTAATGGACCGCAGAACACTGTGGATGCGCCGTGTATAAAGCGTTGCCGCGTGGTGTCAGAGCTTCATTGCACATCCCGATGGGTGACGGCATACAAGGCCCAAGTCTCAAGCGGTGGAAATGCATGGAAGTATCCAACGGCAAAGGAGGCTAGAATGGCCTGAAATGCAACTGCCATAGGGAGGAAGCGGCTATGGAAGCAACTTGAAGAAGAAAGTTGTAAACATCCCCCACAATTTCCGTTCTGTCTGCAATGACATGAAAAAGCTGTAAAACTAGAAACCCTGTTAAAGGAAGGCGTATGCATTTTCCTTAGTAGAAAAATCTTGCCACACTGTTTAGTCGGGACTTTACAGCTGATGTCATGGAATACTGAAGAGTTGAGGATATCCAGAATCTCTGTGCATGTCATGTATTTCCTCTTCAGATAGCAGCACATTTGTGGCTGCCGTTTGTCGCTGCACTTTGGGGTCCACAGGGGCCAGTTGAAGATGGGGAGTCATTTCGTCGATTTTGCAGAGCTGTACATTGCGCTTGGTTGCAATGCGGCTGCAAACGCGCGCTTCTCCTGCCATGCAGGTACATCCACCTCGCAACACTCTTCAACACACCTCCGCCAAAACACAGGCACGATGGTTTGGTCTGTTCACACTTTGGGAAGGTCCTACCTTGGCCTTTAAGACGGCAACCTCGGCGTTAACATTGTGCATCATGACCTCCCCTGTTGAGCGACGGCAGTGACTTGTAGCAAGCTACATCTTTTAGGTCGTTCGTCTTTCTGCGTGGTAGGTAGTAGGTAATGTCAGGTCCTCTGACGTCTGGCCAATCCCGCATGTCGGCTGACCATTCATGGATGTTGACAGGGTGGGTGTAGACAAGGGTTTCTGCAAAGGAAAAGAGAAAAACAGGTTGGTAGGATCAAACTTACCGAAACAATTCAGCTTTTACGACAGGGAGATGTTGCGACAAGCTGGCAGCAGGCCAAGCAGCGGCGTCAAAAACTGCACCGGTCTTGGCCATCAGTGACATATCTCACCTCACACTAACACTACACTACAGGTGACGCTACAGGTGACAGCTGTACTGAGCTGGTTGGTTCTTCCTTACATGTGCCAGCAAGCAAAAATAATCACTGAAATGTTCAAAGAACTAGAACAAACCCACAGATTAAACGATATTTAGGACACCAGAACACTTTATTAAAACAACGTGCCAGAGGAGGAATCGAACTTGGGCTCAAGTGCTCTAACATCACTTCCCTGTCGCGAGGAGTTAAAAAAAAGTGATGGTACACACATACGTGTGTATACCAGATAGTTTCATCTACTTTGTTTTCCAACACCCGGCGTGGGCGATACACATAGACCAAAACCAGCAGCTGGCCAAAATCGTAGTGCGTAATTTCAGCGCACCATTTTGACAGTTGTGTGTATGTATTCCAGCTATAGCAACATTCGTAATTGCTGAATGCGAATGGAACAACGGATGAAGCCTGCATTTACATGATCTGGGAGTGACGAGCAATTGAATGTTAGTACAATATGTTTGGTGGGTGTTACCTTGTCATCTCTGTGCATTGTGATGCAGCGCATGACTGTGATGCCCTGTTCTTTCTATCCTTCGAGAAGGTCGGCATCTGTTTTGTTTAGCAGAACTGTCTTGAAGATCACACCCTGCGAAGCTGTTTAGGCTGTGGTGGGGTGTGACCCGGACATCTGGATTGACCATTTTAGTCTGCTCAAGAAGTTTTGTGGCCTGTTGCTGGTTCTTTACCTCAACAAGGACTTCACCTGTTTGTTGAGTATCTGCATCGTATTTTTTCCGAATTTTTCTTTCGAGATACTTTGTGGCCCAAAATACATATTCTGAAACATTAAGGCGGGCTGCATCCAGCGATTTGATGACCAGGAAACGGGAGTAGTTGTCAGGCTTTGGAAAGGTTATGGTTGGGAGTTTGGAGTTGAGGAAACGAGACTTCGGTGCAGCCTCTTTTCAGAGACCAAGCACGTTTTGAGGGGGAGCGTAGGAAAAAAGCAGGGGACGGGGGTACTTTCTCCTCTGACCTTACCCTGATCGTCAGAGCAGTCCCAGAGTCTTACAGAAACCAAGATTTGTACAGAATATGTGTACCGTCTTGGTTTGATCAACTAACCTACGATTAAGGCCCCGCAAAGTTACGACTGAGTGCAGAAACACAGTTATCTATGCGGGATTATGGGGGCCTAAACAGTACCCAGATTATGCCACAAAGTAGTTAGCTAGCTACTGTGTCTGCCTCAGTCTTTTTTTCTAGCACTTGACAAACAGGATGCATGAATGACTTTTTGTTGTAATTAAACTTTCCTGCATGAAGCCATAAACAGTACATTTTTATAAACATTTTCATGAACATTTTTTTTGTAAGTACGCTGCTCAAAAGCAAAATAAGACGTGTCACCTTTAGTAGGCTGGCACATTCAGCTTTATGCTTTGGGCTGAAAGATGATTCTAGTGAAAAGTTCCTGTCTGCCATAATCTCGTCACCAGGGAAGGGACACAGTACTCCTGAACACCACAATCCTTCACAATGAACTTGTCTGACGCACGGCCCCCATTATCTTTCGACACAGACATAATAAAGCCATTTGGGGCAACCGCAATCAGGAACCTGACCCTGTTAGCCTTATATTGGCTGTAGGCTTGCGCTCTGGCCTTCGTTTTTGTTCCTTTGCAGTGAAACCTTCGTACAGTCAAGGATGCACATGGTGCGCTCATAGCCACTTTTGATGAATGACTGTGGCATGCTCCTTTGTATTCATGAGCTCGGTATCCACACCACAATGTAGCTCATCATTTTGTGAACCGCCTTTGGCACCTTGTGCAAAATCTTGCACATGCCAGAGGACGAAATTTAAACCCCCCTGTCTGCCGCAATCTCGTCACCAGGGACACAGTACTCCTGAACACTGCAATCCTTTACAATGAACTTGTCTGAAGCGCGGCCCCCATCATCTTTCGACACAAGCATAATGAAGCCATTTGGGGCAACCACAATCAGTAACGTGACCCTGTTTTTAGCCTTATATTGGCTTTAGGTTTGCGCTTTGGCCACCTGTTTTTTTTTTTATTTGGCCTTTGTGAAGACCTCCTGAGGTCTATCCAACTCCACCTTTTTGGAGACCCAGCCTCTTATCCGACCTACCCGGAAACACATTACACCGGCCAGGCAAATGATGAGTTGGACGCACCTTTTATCCTCGCCGAGCTCCATGCTGTACTTGCCCGCTTGAAACGCAATACTGCACCAGGCAAAGATCAGATAACATATCGCATTCTCCGAAACCTGGACGAAGACACCCTGCACGCGCTCCTGGACCTGTACAACCGCCACTGGGTTGAAGGCACCTTACCTGAACAATGGAAATATTCGGACATCACTCTAATCCCAAAGCCAAACAAGCCCGTCTCCCCCACGACCCTTCGGCCCATCTCCCTGACGTCCTGCCTCGGGAAACTTTTCGAACACCTGGTCCATCAACGTTTATCTACGTACTTGGAAGATCACAATCTGTATCCATTAACAATGTTCGGGTTTCGACAGCATTTCTCTACGCAAGACGTACTAATTCAGCTCAAGGAACAGGTCCTAGATCATCTGAGCAGAGCCACTCCTAGGGCCATCTTAACACTTGACGTCAAGGGAGCGTTCGATAACGTTACACATCAAGCCATTTTGGAAAACCTCAACACGACCAATTGCGGCATCAAGACTTTCCACTTCGTAAAAGCTTTTCTCCGAAACCGGACCGCAACACTGCGACTTGGGCCCCTTCGATCCCCCATCTTCCACACTCCGCCCAAGGGCACCCCACAAGGCTCCGTTATTTCGCCATTGTTATTTAATATTGCCCTCTTTCACCTTCCGAGTCGCCTACAAGCTATCCCCGGTCTCCAGCACGCTCTTTACGCGGACGATTTGACCATTTGGACAACGCAGGGCTCCAGCGGCGCACAACAAGACGCTCTCCAACAAGCGATCGACACAACTATCGACTATCTCTCGCCCAGAGGTTTGACATGCGAACCTAACAAATCGGCTCTCCTAGTCCTTCGCGCTTGCACGCGAGGTCGGCCTGCTGTGGCTACTCCCGATCCGCAAGTTACCATCCAGGGCTCACCTATTCCCCAAGTCCCCACTCTCCGTATATTGGGTGTGCCTATCCACTACGATGGTTCCGGCGCCACCCTCCTGCCACAGCTACAGAAAACGGTCACACAGCTCACTCACCTAATACGACGAATAAGAGGATCCACTCACGGCCTCAAAGAACAAGACACCTGCCGCTTGGTCCAAGCACTGCTGGTCAGCCGTATAACCTACGGAACTCCTTTTGTCAACCTAAAACCACAAGAAATCAACAAGCTGGATGCTCTAATACGGAAAACGTACAAAGCTGCCCTTGGACTCCCAACTTATACTTCCAATGCGCGTCTGCTTCACCTCGGCCTGCACAACACGCTCAGCGAACTACTAGAAGCACAGCGGACGTCCCACCTCCATCGCCTCGCCCTCACTCCCTCAGGTAGACGCGTTCTCCAAAACATTGGCCGGCCCTCCCCTTCCCCTCAACACGAACTCCAACGCATCCCCCTGTCCATTCGTCAACGCCTGAAGGTTAGCCCGGTACCCAAACACATGCACTCATCTTTCAATCGAGGACGTCGCGAAGCCAGAGTGAAGATGCTTGATAAACGGTACGGCGCCGACTCTCAAACCCGATATACGGATATTGCTACAACTCCCGACCGCACGCGCACCACCCTAGTTACTGTGGACTCGAACGGACATCTGGCCACAGCCGTCGCCTATCGAAATCTGCCGGTCACCTCAGCCGAAGCGCTTGCCATCGCCCATGCAACTACCACACACCAGCATCAACCATACTTGACTATCATTACGGCCTCCCAACAAGCCTGTCGGCTGTATCAAGCTGGCCTTGCACCACCCCAGGCCCTCCCTGTGCTCCAACACCTTCCCGAGGACATTGAAATTTCTATCGTCTGGACCCCAGGCCATGCTGGCCTTGCCGGGAATGAGGCGGCTCATGCCGCAGCCCGCGATCTCCTTACCCGGGCACTCCCAACCGCAAGGACCGACACCGCCGGGCGCCTCATCTCTGACCATGAAATCCTAACTCCGCTGGACTCTACCTACAGCTCCCTCCTCGCGCACTACACACACACACCAGAAGAACATACCCTCCTCCACACCACAGTCTCTCCAACCACCAAGCTCACATATATCGGCGTCTACAAACAGAAACCTTCTACAACCACACTATCCTCTCCCACATATCTCCGTCCATTTTCCCCCACAACTGCCCACAATGTGACATCCCTCTCACAACCTACCACCTTGTGTATTCATGTCCCCACCACCCCCACCCCATTCACTCCCCCTCCCTTGAGCAGTGGGAGTCTGCGCTGACCAGCTCGGCGCCGGAGCATCAAATCGCCCTGGTGCAACGAGCCCTGGATTCGGCGCAGGCTCGCGGCCTCCTGGACGTAGGAGGCTGACCACGTCCCTTTCCAGCTCCCTTGGCTGCTCAATAAAAAAATGTTTTTTACCACCACCACCTTTGTGGAGAAACCTCTGTGCAGTCAAGGATGCATGTGGTGCACTGCGGCATGCTCCTCTGTATTCGCGAGCTGGGTAGCCAATGTAGCTCATCATTTTGTGAAGCGCCTTTGGCACCTTGTGAAAATCTTGCATCGTTGCATCCGTGAAAAATCTTGCACACGCCTGCTGGTGAAATGGAAAAGCTACAATCAAGGTCTCCATACAGAAGGCCAAGCCTTAGCTGACCTTTTTCCAGTAGAGATCTGCGCATGCGCGACTCTCGCACCCAGTGCCCGTGTCGCCATTTTTGGCAGTAATGATATACAAACCGCTGCCATTTTGCCGTCTTGCTTTTCTGTCAGTACTCACTCTCGCAACCCAGCCTCGTACCCTAACGTAGCACGTTTTGTTTTAAGGCATCTGATATGCGCAGCGCGGCTTGTCGAGCCGGGAAACCAAACGCAGCGCGCACGATGAAGCTTATCTGTCGCGATTGGGCTCTCGCCCAAGGAGCGGCAAGGCCGACCCTGCTACGTTTGCTATCGCTAGTTCCGTTCTGAAAGTAACGAAGGAAATAATGCTTACCCTGCTGGGCATTCGCAGTACGCTGCGAGAACGGTCGCAGAGCTGGACTCCAGGAGCGCAAGCTGCTTGTAGTGCCCAGATTTCATGGACGGGGCACGCATGTGCTCCGCACGTAGATGCCAGCTTCTGCCTCCCGCCACATCGCGTTTCTGATAAAGTACTCGACTTTAAAGTTCCACCCGCGAGACCGTTGCCGGTCACAGAATCCGGCAGCCACATCGCCGAAGTTTATTTTTACTAAAATGATTTACTTTTACATTCATGTCACTTAAATGAACAACCATTCTTTGGCGCTCTTTTCCCTCAGTCGGCCTTGCGCCACAAAAATCCAAACATCATCATCATCACAGAATCCGGCAGCCACATCGCCGAAGTGCCGGTACAGCTGCGTCTTTGTGAACTGAGGCACCTCGCGGAAGTCACTGTTCCATTTACCTTCATTGTACGAACTACAAAAACGTCTGGCACGTCGCAGAGGGCAGGCTGCTTGCGCATGCCATCCTCGCGGTCGCAGGGATGCGCAAGAAAAACGTGTGCGTCAACTGCAAGGAGAAACACATACACACGAACCGCGCTGCGAGGAATGGCCGAATGGCGGTCCGGGCAGTGTGCATCGGGATCCGTGAGGGGGCGGGGTTGCTGCCAATTTTAGTTCATACAAACGGCCGCTAGACGGAGAGAGAGAGAGATGGAACTTTATTCAAGCATCCGGCGTGCAAAGGACACGATTCCCGGCCACGCAGGGCTCGGTCGCGTCCCCTCTATCTAATCACCCTAAGTCGCAAAAGTCCTAGGGCGTCGGGCTTAGACCCCGAGGTGGTTGGTCTCGGCGTCCGCTCGAGCTACTCGGAGCGCTCCCGGCCGCCACCGTCGGCCCCCGACCCCCACCTCCCGCATGGGAGGACGGAGTGCCAGGAGGGACGGGCGGGCGCGGGGCCCCCTTTCGCCTTTGCAGAGCCAGAGCCGCCTCGAGCCGCTGGATGGCCCTCCTCTGTTGTTGGGGCTCCGCAGAGCCCACGCATTCGCGCACGTCCGGTGGGTACGGGTCCTGTGGGTCCTGTCCATCCCCCCCCCCCCCCCACCGTCGCGCACTGCACAGTCACAGCCCCACATGATATGGGTCAGGGTCGCAGTTTCGCGTTCACACACACTGCACCGAGCACTCTCGTAGAGGTCCGGACACACGTGCCGCGCGAGCGCCGGCGTCAGAACAGTCTCTGTCTGTAATTGCCTGAGCTTCACCGCCTCCGCCCGAGACAGGTCCCGGTGCGGGAGCGGAAAAGCACGCCTCTGGTCCCAATGCCAACGAAGCACCCCGCCGTAGTCGGTGAGGGGCTCCGCTTCTTCGTCGTCGTCGATGTCAGTTGTTTCACCGCAGTCCTCGAGGGATGACGACAGCGGACGGGCTGTCGCGACCCGGCACGTGGCGAGACCACGGGCCGCAGCGTCCGCCTCCTCGTTGCGGTTGCATAGTCCGGGTGCCAGCTCCCAGCCCGCGTGGGCCGGGAACCACTCGATGATCGTAGTCCTCGTGACCCCCTGCGCTGCCGCCCCCGTCGTCCGCCAGGACTCCAGGAGCCGCGCAGTGCCACCACATACCACGCCACGCCGCGAGCAAAGTTTCAGATGGCCGTCTTTGAGTCACTGAGCACCATGCGCACACCCGGCAGGCCCAGGGCCAAGGCGATCGCCGCCTCCTCTGCCTGGCTCACCGACCGGGCGCACACGCTGCCCGCCGTCAGTAGTTCACCGGTGACCGGTACTGGAAAAAGGTCCATTGGTCCTCAAGAGGCAGTTGTGCCGATGGCTGCAGCACTCTTTGCAGGCCCACTAGGATGCTCTCAAACATATCTTTGGACACTCCTGTATAGAGCAGGTTTTCAGCAGGTGACATCTGTGATTTGACATATGGGCGTACACTGTAGTTGACTGGTTTGCAGTAACAGTGGTCTACCATTGTGGGGTTCTTCCACTGGGTGGCTTCCTCATGTTTGCAGTTGGAAGGTCAGCTGCAGCAGAGTGCTGCTGTTTCTGCAGTCAATTTTTTTTGCGATGTCAAGTGTGGAAACAAGAAATTTCCAGTGCCTTATTATGGCTTATTTTTTACTGTCGAAAATTTCGTAAAAAAATTTTTGACAGTAAAGAAAACTCAATGGTTTTGGACGTACCTTCGTCTTACTGAAGTTAGAATACCTCCAACCTGTGCTGAGGTGTCTGTAAACATTCGGATCCATCGGAGCAACGTTGCATCAAATTCTCCTGGTGGTATCAAAGCTGTGCAGAGGCAAAGATGCGCTCGGCAAGAAAACTGCTTAGGAGCATAAAAGTAGCAACAAAGGAGGTGTAGTCATTAATGCCCCATGAGGATGTTTGCTACTGGGTGCAGCTTTTCTGAGTGCTTGTTTTGGGGCTGGGTCTGGTGGTGTTCACTTTATTGTTGAGCAGCCAGCCAACAATTAATTGTTAATTATTTTATTTGGACTCCTACTTGTTTGTCCAGATATGGGCAAACTAAATCTCTTTCTTGCTTTTATTCGTTCTTTCCACATCATGGTGATCAGGCTGTTGATGAGAATTCTCTTGGTTCGTCCATTTACAGTACTCTGTGTTCGGGGAGTTGTGTGTGTGCTTTCTTTTTGCAGGAGCTGAGGTTGTGGAGTTGCAGGCATGGGCCACAACAGGTGTGAACAGGGGTGGCTGGAAGCAGTGATTGTTCCTGTTTGGTGCTCTCTGTCCCAGCTGGCCTCTTGCACGGACAATGGCAATAGACAATGGTGCATTTATGCCTGACTTGAAGACATGACGGGTTCCAAAACTGTTGTTAGCCAGCAAAGAGTGGTACCATTTCCTAAGTAATTGTCTTTTGTGATTCCAACAATTACAAATTCACTTGACTCTATTGCAGCAGTTGCATCTTTCTCACATGCAAGCAAGTCTTCTTCTGCCTGACCGTTTCGTGTATTATACACATTAAACTTTGCATAAAATGTGGTCAAAAGCACATTGCTTTGTTTGCCATGTAGCAGCAGCTCCTGAATTTGTCAACTCCTTCGGGTTCCCTTTAAGCAGCTTCATCGTCTGCTCCCACAAATGCTGGACTATTTGCTGCATATCTGTATGAAAATAAAAACGAATAAAAAACAGCAGTATGCACTGTAAGTGGATGTCATGTTACAAAGTGCTTAAACAAAAATAGATCACCAAGCCATGTTTAGAAAATGAAGGAACGTGTCTCAAGAGGCATTACAGGAAGAAATTGAAAAAATAAAGCATGCGCTTTAGCTAATGCACTTCTGTACATGCCCTTAAAAACTTATGCAAATACATATTAATTTTTTTCAGGCATGCCTGCTGAGGTGCGGACCAGTCAGGACTTGCGTGAAGAACCAGTGGAGCCAGACATTACCATCTGCAAGGACCTCCTGCTCCTAGAGGCTTGTGTGCGGAGCTGCTCTACCGTCTCGTCTCATTGCATGAGCCGTTGTTATAACAAAGGAATAAACGTTGTTTAAATGAAATCTTGCTTCAGTGTAGGCTCTTTAATCGATTGCAAGGAAGGCCAAACGGCCGACCTTGTGCGGCTCACTTATAGCCCGAAACGTTTTAATGCGAAATAGTTAACTCGTAGGACAGAAATTTGACAGTGGGGCCAAGAGGTGGCGCACAAAATGTCCAGCATCCCAGACTAAATAACAGGTGGCATGGTGAAGACTTCAAATTTCTTGGCTCGTTGCGATATCAACATTCAGTTACCAGAAGTACCAGTGCTACTTAAAAAAAAACACGGGTTGATATTACGATGGAAACTGAAAAAGTGTTAGAGGTGAGATAAAAGTCAGAAGCGACAGGTGTCTCCCTAAGATGCCCCAAGCGCAGGAGAGACACAAGATAAAAAGATGTGTGCTAAGCAGTATCAATGCAGGGAAGTTAAGTTAACCATAGTAAAAAGGCTGCCTAAGTGGTGAAATGGAGGAGTGGGATAAGAGTATTTACATGTGCATGAGGACAGGAAAAGAATGACAAGACAACACGTTTACCAATTTAATGCGCCTTCGTTCGCTAAGAGAACCTCACAATTTTGTTTGCGGTTTACAATTTGGCTCAAACGAAAAGTTGGCTGCAAAGTGGCTAAGCAGCATTGCCAACAATCTGTTGGCATCAGGTAAGTATTGGCAAACCCATTCCTAAATCGGCATATCTTAGCCAGCTTGTTAACAATGGAGCCGTTCTAGGGCCGGACTTGGCGGCAGTCCGTCCTGGTATCGTGTTACACTCCCTTGAAAGCAAGTTTCTCTGCCCTACAGCAACGGGTTGCAAGTATAGAAAATATTCAAAAAATACAGGATGGTCCCAGGGCCTTCTTATTTTAACGTAAGACTGCTTACCCCTGGAAAAATATCTTCCCAGCAATGCAGTTGTAGATGTGAGGCCAACTTTAAGCAGATTGGTGTAAGCTTGGTTCTTGTAAACTGGCTTTCCCACATTGCCTGTTGCGCAGTGCAGTACGGCCACCTACTGAGGGAGTGTGACTACAGCAAAATAAAAGTATCTCGAACCAAATTATGTGACAATTCGCCACGAAGGGGACTCTACCATTCCGCACAAGAAAGAAGCTTTCGCACTGGGTAGAAGTGGGTCTTGGGCATGCTGCTGTAAGGAGCTCCTCTTTGATCGTCATGGCTCCAAAGAGGTACTGCTCTGAAACATTGTTCAAGCGACGCAGGGTCATTTTATTTGCTGGCAGTGAGAACTGAGTGCCATTGCGCATACTTTCCTTGCCAGAGGTAGGAGGGAGACCAGCGTAGGCAAGGCAGAGCCATATTTTAATGCGAGGTCTTGATGAAAGGATTCAGTCTCCCACCACAGATGTTTTTGAGAACTTGGTGGATGGACGGGGAAGCATAGCGAAAGCAAAGCTCAAACTACAAGCCTAGTTACAAACCATTAAATGGTTTGTAACCTTCAACTTTGAAATGTGTTCGAAACGTGTACTCAGTACCACAGAAGGAATTTGAACACGGTAACTATACAAGTAGCAATTAGACTTATGTTAGGCTAACAAGGACCTCTTGGTCATACTGAGAAGAAGAAATGCTACAAAGAGAAAAAGATGGTGGTGGTGATGATGTGGGCACGGAAGCAACTGCAGGTACGTCGTCATTGTGTGTAGAATGGATGCGTAGGCTTTCATGTGCCACTTGTCCAATCAGTTTCATTGGTGCGGTAGCGATGAACTCTGAACCATCTACATCGACAGCAGCTGTGAATAATGGCGGCACACACAATACTGGTATGTCCGTTTCACACTTCAACACCCAACCTTTTATGCTCACTACATCGCGAGTGCCCTAGTGAGCTGGAATTAGCATTTTGGGATACTCATCAAGCAGTTTATAGTCTCCTGATATTCCTGTCACCATCTTCTGGCATCATCAAATCTTAGCGCCACCTATGAACGAGAGATGACGTATTTAACTGCACACACATTCTGTACGAGATCACCAGAACGTTTGTAGGTATACCCAGAAGTGGGAATTATCAGATAGGGCTGAAGTGGTTCGGGGCACTCATTTCCATTCATATACCTCTCCGCATGTTCACTTTGGAGGTCCTTATGTCAAAGGGCCTCCCCGTAAGGGGCACCTTGAGCAATCTTGGTGGCGGTAGTGGCGACACCGCGGAGCCCGAGCCCTCATACATAAGTTGTGGTCAACCGTGACGATGTGTTTTAAGGTGAAGGGTAGAAACCTCAAACGGTGGCCGTCGGAGCCCAGGTCAAGCTTCGGCGGATGGGCTCCCTGTCTGTTTACCAGGCAGGGAGCTCCGGGACCTCTCAGGCTATCAGGGTAAGGTTTGAGAAGAAAGTCCTCCCGGCTCCCTGCTTTTACACGTATGGTATTTTCAACCCCCCCCCAAACGTGATAGATCCCTGAAAAGGGGCGCACCGAAGTATCTTTTCCCTTATTGCTATCTTTAACATTTCCTGAACCGGATAATTACTCTCGATTTCTTGTCATGGAGTCCCTCAGTCTATCCCACCCTCGCATCTCAGTCAGTCTTCTTGATAGCAAAATATCTTGAAGCCATAATGGGAAAATCGTATAAGGCCAAAAAACTAAGGTCTGGTGAACTCCTCATCGAGGTAAATGACAAGCAGCAGTCCACAAGGCTTCTAGCTCAGACTACACTGGTCCAAGCCTACAGAAAGGCCCAAAAAGCCAAATCCTAGAGTAACAGCCCCGAAAGACACATGAACACACATAAACACAGACTCCAGTAGCTCCTAAATCTCCATAATAGGAAGAGAAAATAGCCAATGGAACTGTAGGGGCCTCCTTAAAAATCTTGATGATGTCTATAAGATATTGCATTCGAACCAGCCAAGCGTGATGTGTCTTCAGGAAACACATTTGAATTCCAATCACACAAATTTCTTGAATAGTTACATGGTATTGAGAAAGGACAGGGATGGATGCACACACTCTTCTTGCGGTGTGGCCATAATCACCCGCAAATCGTTAGCATGCCACCCTGTCCCATTGAACACTGTCCTTGAGGCTGTAGCAATTCCACAATAATATTTAATAGGTTGATAGCGGTATGCTCCATATACATTCCTCCTGATCTTGCACTTTCGAGTCCTGACTTCGAGGCTCTGGTTGACCTGCTGCCCGAACCATACATCTTAACAGGCGACCTTAATGCGCACAATTGTCTTTGGGGCTCTTCTCGTACGGATGCCCGAGGTAGCCTGATAGAGAAATTCCTAACATCTTCAGGAGCATGCCTGTTCAACAAAAAACAGCCTCCATACCATAACTTAGGATTCAATACGTACTCAAATCTTGACTTGGCTATTGGTCCTGCAATTCTCTTTCCATGTCTTAAGTGGGGTGTGGGCATGGACCCATATGGTAGTGACCACTTCCCCACCTCACTAACATATATAGGTAAAGGCCCAAGCAGTCCATCTTCCCAGAACAGGTACAATGAAGCAAGAGCAAACTGGAATACATTTACCGAAACATCCAAACTACACTACACATCCATAACACACCTACACGTAGATGAAGCTGCCCAACTCCTCACGGCGCACATCGTCAACGCCGCCGAGAAGTCCATTCCCCACGCCTCTGGTGCTCCGCGCAACCAGAGGAGGCCGTGGTGGAGTGAGGACTGTAGGCGGGCACAAGAGGCCCAGAACAAGGCATGGGGTATCTTTTGTCGGTACCCAACATCGGGTAACCTTATTTTGTTCAAACGAGCCAAGGTGTTCGGAAAACGTGTGCACCGTGAGGCAAAAAGAGATAGTTGGCGCTCATTCATAACATCCATAAACTCACACACAGACACGCAAGGTATGGACACGTATACGCAAACTCAAAGGACAACAGACACACAGCCTGTCCCTGGTAGTACACCAGGGGACACACTGGAAGACCAGGCTAACACACTCGCACAACACTTCCAACACGTGTCCAATTCAGCACACTACACGAACACTTTCCTGAAGTATAAAGACTCTAGTGAAAAGAAGTCCCTACACGACAACAACAAATCACAGACTTCTTACAACTCCCTGTTTTCAGTACATGAGCTGAGGGCTGCTCTGAGCACATGTAAACCCTCATCACATACTCAATGTTACAACACTTACACGCAGACATGAAACACTTCTACATCTATATAATAAAATATGGCGTTCGGGGCGCATTCCAAAGTCTTGGAGGGAGGCCATAGTAGTGGCTTTCTTGAAGGAGGGAAAGGACCTGTCGTCCCCCTTAAGTTACCGTCCTATAGCCGACAAGCTGCCTGTGCAAGCTCTTCGAGAAGATGATCAATCTTTTTTTTATGAAACTTGACAAAAATCGGCTACCGCGAGCTGCAATACTGCAGCACTTTCTTTGCAGTTTAAATACACATGTCCAGAATTTCAGTGACGCTTCTAAAACCTCCACTATGGTGTCGTGCGCTTCTTATGGTCCAAATTTCAATGCAGCCAGAACCATGAGCATGCACACAACAATTTTTTCAGCAGAAGCGTATGGAATTTTACTGATTGTACGACACATTCTTGAAAATCAAATTCTCAAATCCATTATCTATACAGATTCCTTGAGTGTTACTCGCGCACTATCATCGCAAAAGCCACCCAAAAACCACATAGTTAATCTTGTATTCAACACTATCATGTCTGTGTATGCGCAAAAGCATGAGCTGCTCCTCTGCTGGGTCCCAGGACACGCTGGGATTGCTGGGAACGAGTTGGCAGACGAGAGGGCCACTGCTGCTGCACTCGGGAACACTGTAGACATTACAACGATACCCTACACAGACCTCAAGCCACACATAAGACAACACTTGCGTAGAACATGGCAAACACACTGGAGTGAACAGTCAGACAACAAACTACATGTAATAAAGCCACACTTGGGACGATACACAACTGCCTCACACAACAGACACACCGAAGTGACCTTAGCAAGTTACGGATAGGCCACACACGGATAGTGACCTTAGCAAGTTACGGATAGGCCACACACACGTAACACACTCCCACCTGCTCACTGGATCGCCAAGACCCATGTGCAGCGGGTGTGGAGAGGCCCTATCCGTTATCCACATGCTCATCCCATGCAAGGCACTTGACAGAATTATGACAGAATCCCGGCGTGACCGCACCGCTTTGTGCGGACATCAAAACACTGCGGAGGCCGGTAGGGGCGTTGTTTCGACCACGGCGCTGCGGGAGCTGAACGGCTGAGCTGCCGAAAGGTGCTAGGCCTACCATTGCGGCAGAAATTCGATGACCGCTTTCAATAAAAGTCCTGATGGCGACTTCTATTGTGATTCCGGGCTATATTATCGCTTTCTTTCCCGTGTGTGGAACTTTATTTTTGGCAACAGTGCTTTTCTGGGCAGCGGTTATGCCTGTAGCTCGGGGTACGTGCACCCATTTGTGAATGTGCCGGCGGCCCGGCGCCCGCTCGCCATTTGCGGGGCCGTGCACGTGAAGTGACATCACGAGTTTTGGACAAGCGCTGTCGCATCACTTCTTTTGGCTTTCACAGGATGATGTCACGCTGATGTCCATTTGCTGATTGTTGCTCCGCGCACTGCTCCGTCGGCGCGATAAATGACATCCAATTGAAGTATGTTCTTCGCGTCGCAGGCCGCTCATATTTCAGCCAGGGTATTCTGTTGAGTAAAGGAAGTAAACTGTGCAATAATATTAATGCCAAAAATTGGTGTCAGCATTCCTTTAAGCGTTTTGTTGAACCCGAACATTTTGTCCCTCTCAGAAAGCGTGCATTTTAAACTGAGAGGTGAAGAAAGCCTGCCATGCAGGGAGCTGAAGCTCCCAAAATACCAAGCACTCGGAGAGTTAAACTCAAGATACAGTTCAGAGAAAACAAATGCAAAGCTTTATTCCTCACTGCTCTAATATTTACACCGTCGATTCAAATTCTTACACACCCTGTGTACATTTGAAGAGATTTTCGAGGAAAAAGAAACAGTATATCCGATCTTTCGAAGCCACACTATTATTTACACCATTGATTCAAATTCTCAGGAGCTCTGTTTTGCCCCTCTCTTTGTCGGCTCTCCGGTATCCTCTTCCGCCCCCTCTCCAGAGGCGATGTTTTCTTCCATCCTCTGTGCCTCCGGTTGTCGGTCCACAAGCTCTTCCTCCTTCCGCTCAGGAGGAGGAGGGATCTCAGAGTCCACGTAGCTGATGCCGAGCACCTTGCATCCAGGTAAGGCCTCCTCCAGCATCAGGGCAACCAACTTGAGGTGTGGGACGTGTGTCAGGTGTCCCAGTGTCAGCGTCTTCAGCTTCCTGCATCGCAAAACAATCCGACCTCAGTAATTGCAGCGTACAACAGTGGCTGTGGGTGTGTGGCATGCACGTTTCTTTTCTTGACTCCAGTAAAATTGTACCCACAAGGATTTGAACATGGTTCCCTGACTAAAAAAATTTTAAGGCACATGAACGTTTGATTGATTGTAGGGTTTAACGAGCCGACGCAATGCAGGCAATGAGGTGCGCCGCAGTGGAGGGCTCCGGGTTAATTATGGCCACCTGGGGATCTTTAACGTGCACCGAAATCTCGTACACGCAGGTATTTCCCTTTTCCCCTCCATAAGAAAATCGGCCGCCGTGGCCGGGAATCGAACCCGCGACCTTGTGCTCAGCAGCACAACGCCTAAGCCACTGAGCCACCGTGGTGGGTACATGAAAATTTGGTTGATTAAAAAAAAATTGCCTCGTTAGAATAACTGCCACTTTTAATGCAAAATTCACTAAAACAAGCTATATAATGAGGAAGTCAGAGAATGTGGCTGTGGCTCCTTAGCTACTTTCCCGCACTAGAGCTGTGACGCATTATGGCTCACTTGCGTGATTGGCTGAGGCCGACAAAATCGAAGACAAGTTAAGCGGATATCCTGAGCTATCTGTGCTTAAAACTTAGCGCATATTATTTAAAGCACTAAGAATTGTTGGCTGAGCAATTGAAGTTACGAACGAGTGGTAGTAATATGTATGTGTTTACGGCACAAGGGCATCAAGCCCAAGAGCGCCATGTCAAAATGAGTGGTCTTTAAGACAGTAAAATACTATTGGGATGCATGTGAAAAGGCTAAAAAATAAATAACTGGTATGGGGTGTACGAGGCCCTTAGTCTAACGTGTGAAAACAGTCACGGTGAAATGATGATGTCAACACAGGACGTAAAGAGTTCCAGGAGCCTTATAAATGTCCCATGCGTTGTCAAGAAATAACTTGGTCCTGGCGCATACCATCTTGGAATTACGCGCAGTAGGTAATAAGTTTTAAAAATCCAATATCTCGGACGTAAGATAAAACGCAATTCGAGGGAAATATAGGGTTCATATGCTAAAAATAGCGATAGGTGTAGAGATATGGCATGTTTATAAATCTCAGAAAAGTGTCGGCATCCAATGTTTTAAAATCCTGTGCATCCAATTCACATATAGAGAACTGAGAGCTGCCCCCCCCACTTCTGTTGCATACTGGTGGTTGTGTGCTCTTTGATAGATAAGGATGAGTACCATATGTGTGGCCGATTCTCTGCGTGCATATATATATTTCAGTAAATCTGTTTCATTTTTCTGAAGTATATTTACCCGACTGCAGCTCTATTAAATGTAATTTGTTAAGTGTTTGTTCATTCCATTCCTGTGGTCATTGTTGATGATCGTTAGAGTTTTTGGGCGCAAGGCCAACTGGGGCAAAGAGCGCCAAACAAAAGTATCTAAAATAAAATATAGGCTACTAAAGCCAAAATAACAATAAAATCAATTAACGGCAATGGTGATGGCTGGTGTATAGGGCCAGATATGATTATGCGTGATAGGAGATGAGGTTTAAAAACTTGACGTCGGACAAATACTCAAACACACGTTTCACGGAAACAATGGCATCATCACCTAGGAAAAACGATGGATGTAGGGGAATATGTTGTCTGTAGAGTTCTCTGAAGTGTTTGTGTCGTGTTGTGTGAAGTGCCTTGCATGTGATTAGTATGTGCACTACGGATAGGGCCTCTCCGCACCTGCCGCACTGGGGTCTAGAAGATCCCGTCAGCAGATACGAGTGCGTCGCATGGGTGTGCCCTATCCGCAGCCTACCCAAGGCGACTTCCGTGTGTCTGTTGTGTGAGTCAGTTGTGTACCGTCCCAAGTGTGGCTTTATTACATGTAGTTTGTTGTCTGTCTGTTCGTCCCAGTGTGTTTGCCATGTTCTGCGCAGGTGTTGTCTTATGTGTGGCTTGAGGTCTGTGTAGGGTACCGTTGTAATGTCCACAGTGTTCCTGAGTGCAGCCGCACCGGCCCTCTCGTCTGCCAACTCGTTCCCAGAGATCCCTGCGTGTCCTGGGACCCAGCAGAGGACCACCTCATGCTTTTGTGCATACACGGACATGATAGTGCAGAATACAAGATTAACTATGTGGTTTCTGGGGGGCTTGTGCGATGACAGTGCGCGAACAACACTCAAAGAATCTGTATATATGATGGAATTGGGAATGTGATTTTCAAGGATGTGTCGTACAATCAGTAAAATTCCATACGCTTCCGCTGAAAAAATTTATGTGTGCACGCTCATGGTTCTGGCTGCATTGAAATTAGGACCATGAGCAGCGCACGACACCATAATGGAGGTTTTAGAAGCGTCACTATAAAATTCTGCACATGTGTATTTAAACTGCAAAGACAGAAAGTGCTGCAGTATTGCAGCTCGTGGTACACGATTTTTGTCAAGTCTCATAAAAGAGAGGTCACACGACACAGGGCGAACTTGCCAAGGCGGTAAACTGTTAGAAAAGGATGACCTGTACACATCTAAAAACGAAGCACTGAGATCCGAGGCTCGCTCTCTCACTCTCAGTGAAAAGGGCAGAGGAACGGATGGGCGATTTGCAAAGAGCAGAGATGTTGATGTATCGTTAAAGACAGGATAAAAAGGGTGATTATTCAGTGATGAAATTTTAAAAGCATATAGCAAGTCCATGTACGTTCGTTGGTTCTCAAGGCTCCACTTATCACACTCGACATACAGACTCTCGACAGGGCTAGTGCGAAAAGCACCCGAGGCGAGACGGAGCCCCAAGTGTAGCACTGGGTCAAGCATTCGCAACGCTGTTTTAGTCGCCGACCCATATACCACACTGCCATAGTCTAAACGAGACCCAACCAATGCAGTATACAAGCGAAGCAGGAGTTCTTTGTCGGAACCATAAGATTGATGGGAGAGAACCTTAAGTATATTCATTGTTTCCAGACATTTATGTTTAAGTTCCTTGATGTGTGGAATGAATGTGAGTTTCTGGTCAAACACAACACCTAAGAACTTGTGCTCCTTGTTCACAGGAAGCGACACGCCATTAAGAGTAATGTCTGGGTCCGTATGGACCCCGCGCTTCCTGGAGAACACAACGCAGGAGCTTTTTACAGGATTTAATTTAAAACCATTCTTGTCTGCCCAGCCGGCAAGTTTCTTTACACCAAGCTGGACTTGACGTTCGCAGATTGACATATTGCATGATTTATAGGATATCTGCACGTCATCTACATACATGGAATAAGAGATTGTAGGTGGCAGTGCCTTACCAAGAGAGTTCATTTTTACTATGAAGAGAGTGCAGCTCAACACGCCACCCTGTGGCACGCCATTTTCTTGCACGTAAACGTTTGAGAGTGCACAACCAACTCTTACTCGAAACGTTCTGTCTGACAAGTAACTAACAAGAGTGTTTAACATGTTACCCGAGACACCGAATGACTTGAGGTCCCTAAGGATCCCATAACGCCAAGCGGTGTCGTATGCCTTTTCAAGGTCGAAGAAGACAGTTAAACAATACTGCTTATGCGCGAAGGCATCCTTGATGTACGAGTCAAGAGCTACCAGCTGATCGTTCGTCGATCGCCCCACCCTAAAGCCTGCCTGGCAGCTCTCGAGAAGACCGTTGTACTCGAGGAAGTACACGAGCCTGCGATTTACCATCTTCTCGAAGAGCTTGCACAGGCAGCTCGTCAGGGCTATAGGACGGTAGCTTGAGGGGGACGACGGGTCCTTTCCCTCCTTCAGGAAAGCTACAACTATAGCCTCCTTCCAAGAGTTTGGAATGTGCCCCGAAAGCCAAATCTTGTTATATAGGTGTAAGAGTGTTAGAAGAGTGTCTGCGTGCAGGTGTTGTATCATTGTGTATGTGATGTTGTCTGGGCCTGGAGCTGAGGGTTTACACGTGCTTAGAGCAGCCCTCAGCTCATGTAGTGAAAACAGGGAGTTGTAAGAAGTCTGTGATTTGTTGCTGTCGCGTAGGGACTTCTTTTCACAACAGGCTTTATGTTTCAGGAAAGTGTTTGTGTAGTGTGCTGAACTGGACACGTGTTGGAAGTGTTGTGCGAGTGTGTCAGCCTGGTCTTCGAGTGTGTCCCCTGTAGTGCTGACCAGAGGCAGGCTGTGTGTTTGTTGTTCCTTGAGTTTACGTATTTGTGTCCATACTTTCCTTGTGTCTGTGTAGGAGTTTATTGATGTTATGAATGTACGCCAACTCTCTCGTTTTGCCCCACGGCGCACACGTTTTCCTAACGCCTTGGCCCGTTTGAACAAGAGGAGGTTTCCCGACGTGGGGTACCGACGAAGGACACCCCACGCCTTGTTCTGGGCCTCTCGCGCCCGCCTACAGTCCTCATTCCACCACGGCCTCCGCTGGTTGCGCGGGGCACCAGAGGCGTGGGGAATTGACTTTTCGGCGGCGTCGAGGATGTGTGCCGTGAGGAGTTGGGTAGATTCTTCAACGTGTAGGTGTCCTATGGATGTGTGGTGTAGTTTGGATGTCTCTGTAAATGTATTCCAGTTAGCTCGTGTTTCATTGAACCGATTATGGGAAGATGGACTGCATGGGCCTTTAGTCATTAGTTCATTCATTAGTTCAGCGCTGCACGAGAATACTGAATGACTTTTAGCGGCCAAATGAGGTTCGGCAGCTCATTCAGCACCCAAATGAGTAGCCTCCACAGCAGTGGCGCGTCACTAGACACGGAAGTTCAGTAATACACCAAAGAATACTGTTTCTAAAAAGTGTCAGTAAAGCTATATTTTCCCCTTCTTATTGCTTTTCAAACAAAAAAAAAAGACAAACAAGTACTTAAAAAAAAAATCTCGTCCCCTATACACGCGCTACCCTGATAGGGATTTCATGCGGACTTGTCTGAGCATGTGATGCCAATTTATGTCACCTAAACGATGATTTTCTCCTTTTTAACTTAAAAAAAATTATCTGTTTCGTTTTAAAAAAGCTAATATGTATGAAAAAATTCTAGATGCACTTGAACTACAATTTTTCGACCTTGATAATCGTCACTGCAATCACTATCAAATGACATTTGTTTCACCATGTAGACCCGCACAGCCAAACCAAGTTTCACTAACAGCTAACGTCATTTCCTTTGAATGACATTAGATTTATCTAGTGACAGGGGTATTACACCAGTTCAAGGCTGCCTGTGTTGTAGCAACACCGAAGTTAAGCCAACAAGTCCCAGTTTTCAGGCAACTAATCATTTGTGCAACCCCCTCCCACCCTCTCTGCAATACATGGCTTGGCGACACACGACGCACACTTGACACGGAGTACGTTGCGTGAAATACTAACGCAAACCCAAATGGTCCGACAGCACGAGTTTCTTGGGATAGATCAGACCACAACATCACCACTTAACCAGTTGAAAGCAGAATTACCTTGAATGTTTTTTTTCTTCCTCCTGCACTAAGTTTGTGCAGTTTACAGTAACACATCATTGCCACCCTGACAACAGTTTCTGATTGGGGTAAAACGGCCTCCTCACCGAAGCCTGTAGAGTGCAGAGAGGCCCCGCTCGGTAATCTGCGGGCAGCCAGACAGGTCCAGGTGCTCCAGGGTTTCCCGGAACTGGCTCAGCCGGTCCAGGAACCAATCGTCCACGTTGGGGTTCCCACACAGCCGCAGCGCCTTCAGGCCTTCCAGGCAGGCTGGGGGGAAAAAGGGGGTGGGAACACTACAGGGCTTGACCTAACGCCTACGCTGTTCACTGTTCTTCTTAGGCCCACGACATCTCACTACCCAATTTTAAAGTTTTGCGCACAATTAGGTGAACAGTTTTAAGGCATGTCTCAAAAATGAAACAAATTCGTCAGTCCACCCAGGCCCTACAAGTTCTAATGTGAGAATCACGGCCACTATCCTCCAATTCATTTCTGATAAAAGGAAAGCAATTTCGGGGTTTTGTACACAAGTTGTGGTGCCATTAGGATGTCTGCGAGGAAGAAAAATTCATCATGACTCTTATAATGCGCTTCGACTGAAACGAGAAAAGGCAAAAATACAAGACATCGCTAAAATCTCGAGGTTCATCTAGTCGTCGACAAAAAAGAATTAGTACAGTAGCAGACTCGCATCCAGTTATAACTCATACCCACGCGGGGTATTGGCCAAGGCTAATGGTCATTGTTGAGGAAAGACTAAGACAACAAGCTTGTATAGGGCACCATCACCACCATCAACCAAACCAGTAGAAGAGGAAGTGGAACAAAGGCGTTCTGAGCGCTGCCCCAGGTCCAGTTTTTCAAGTCGCTACACTGCATTCTATTCTACGATGGGTGCACGCCCTGCACTTTCTACACAATGCGGAATCTTATTTATGAGCGGTGATCGGCTGTACTACCATACCACAGCGTCAAACAATTTAGACCATGACAAACCACTCCAGGGCAGAGTGGGCTGAGATAGCTCCAGTGTGAACTCCCGCGTGGCCGCAAGATTGACTAAGTACTTTCTAAAGTGTTACTGCAACACCCTAGTGTGGTGCACAGCCCACTCACTGAGGTTATCCAGGCCCTCGTAGTACAGCTCCGTGTCCGTGGCGTCGATGGCCTCCAGGACCCACCCAGGCTCGTACTTGTACGGAAGGCCCGTGTCGTCATCCTCGGTCTTCGTGTGCCAGCCATCCTTGCCGCGAAACTTGACGCGAGCTCCCCGGAAGACGAGGAACGAGGCAGCTGCCAGGTCCGGGCCAAGGATGCCGTGCCGCTCCGGGAAGAACCTGAGCAGCAATGACCACAGCAACCGTTTTCCTCACAAACGCATCAATGTGGAAGCTAGACGGGAGGTGGAAACAAGGGGGAAACCTGGTAGCGGTTCTATCGTACGCTATGACGCACTTCTACCGTACCATATGATGTGTTAGAGGTGATGGGAAGAACTAATGTGAGACAGAGTGCTGAGAGAATGATGGCAGCGTGGCGTGACAGAACGCTCAGAGGCCACAAAGCACGCGGCGGGCGGGCGGAAAGTGACAGTGAGAAGCGTGGGGTGTAGTATGTGTGTAGAAATGAAAGAATCTTTAAAAAGCCCTTGTGACAGGCCTAGCAATGTATCCGTCTGAACTTTGACAGGCCTGGTTTAAATTAAAAAAAAAAAAATACTCATCCATCTGTAACAAGTGTCGCACCATCCTGAATCTTGCTAGTCATTCTCTTTCCAGATTTGCAGCAAGCAGCCCAGCTGCGCATTCCGTGTGCCACATCTATTTAACAGAACAAGTGTGAAGTGCTAAAAGTGAGCTTCCAAATTATCATGCAAGCAGGATCATGGAATGCTTAAAAAGAAAAAAGGCGCTGCTGTTGCTCATTCTACTTCTGCCAGCCAACATGCACTGCCGCTCTTGCTCCAAGAAGATATAACCCTCGGTTTTAAGCTGCGTTACTCTCCCTGATTATCCTGACAGCACCTGGATTGGCAGCAAGCTGCCATCGAGTGATGGAATCGGTGTGGAGAGCCTGCGGATTGAGAACACAATTGAGTCGTAGAGTCAGAAAACATAAGAAACACAGCACCGTAGAAAGCTCACCCAGCAACGAAGAAGCCTAGACAAGGTCAATTTCGCAGCTGTGTGCAAGTAGCAACGGGGAGCAAGATTGACGGAACAGGGACATAAACTTTCTGATGGAACAATTTTTTTGTAGGGTTTCCTCAACACGATTAAAGCATTTTTTTTTTTAAATTCAGGTTTACATGCTATTCTGTCTGCATGGGGCCTTAGAGATAGAAAAAATTAACTTAGCACTCCTGCTTTTTTGTGTACATTCTGCTCTGCAGATGCGCCTTTTCAGGATCAGCTTCAAAAACTTTAAACTGGCTGTAGCAGGAACATACACCATTAAGATTTTCCTAAAATAGTCGCATATTTTCATGAGTGGGAATGGGTTGAAAAATTCGGGTAGTCTACCAAGTTGACATTTCCAAATTCCCTGACTTATACAAGTGCTTGTTTTAGGTCAAGACAGGCTGACACCATGTTGCCAGATGCTGTAACTCTCTAAAATAGCATGTTGTAAAAAAAAAAAACACATAATACAGTTTGAATGGTAACGAGTAACTTTTATTTCATTTGAAAAAGTAGCAAAATTCACAGTAAATAAAATATTAAAAACAAAAAATCCCGGGCCATTGCCCCTAACGTGAAACCTGGGGAGGGGCGAAGCATGCAGTGCATAAGTATATTCTTGGCGCCTTGGCGTTTTTGCCAACGCAGATGAAACCTTTGGGGGGTACAGGTATACAGCTTTGCTGTAAAAGTCTCATGTCTGAAGCATGAAACGGTCCCGCGCAAGGTGTAAATGAGTGTCCCGGTGTTTTTTTAGTACACGTTACGTTCTAGCACGAGGCGCAAACGAGTTTCCCAGTGTTTTAGCACCGTGACTAAATGAGACAAACGAGGATTACGATGATGATGACGACAACAGGAGACGCCGACAGCACCAGCCCCTAAGGGGCTCCGCTCCTACAAAAAGTGTAAAACTGTACTACCGTGTTCTCAGCTCAAGCACAATGCCTCAGTGCTGTACTTCACTGCTTCAAAGAATTTATTTTGGTTTCGATGAGGGACAGCTGTAGCTCGGCATCAGCCAACACTTTGTTTTTTGAGCTCAAGCTCCTTCAATGCAGCGGTGGCACATTTCCTTTCCTGTTGATTCCTCAATGCGTCAGCCTTTTTTTTTCCACGTCCTCCCCATCTTTTCCTTCCACCACGCCTTCGCCCCAGACCAGATTGTTCCTTCCGATTTTTGACTGGCTGATAGAATATCTCTGCTCAACGGACACATTTCCATGCAAAAGAGAGAGGATCATCTCGACAAAAGTGGACAGGTCCTTGTTCGCACCACAGACGCCTGCCCAAAGGGCGTCCAGCCGATGCGTGCCCCTGTCAAAACTTTTCAGTGCTGCCTGCACATGCTTGTAAGATTGCAAAGCACGATCTGCTTCCGTTCCGGTCAACCAGTGATGTTCCGTTAAAACTTCGAGTGCATCACCTAAATGTCTTTCCGCGAGCTCAGACATCAGCGTGCACGCGAGATCTAGACATATCGATCCCCTCGTCAGTTTGAGCTTCAAAACACCGCCCTTTCCGCAATCTTTTTGGCGCAGTCCTTCACAAAAGGGGCACAGTCCCTCCTAAATGCGAGGATAGCCAAATCTGAAAGTTTTCATTTCCTTTCAAAGTTTTTGCTTTAAACTTTCAGGAAACTTTAAAGTTTCCTTAAAGGTTTCACTCCCTTTGTAAATCACAACTAATTTTCTCTCATAGAAGCACAAATTCCCTCAGCTTTTTCAGGTTATTCAAAGAGCCTGAGAATTCCCGGTTTTCCCACTTGGCAGACGCCCTGGTTGATACGCGTATGCTCGAAGCAGAATAGTGTATCAGAAACAGGTTGAACAGTGACGGATTCAAACGGAGAGGGTGTTTCGGGACAAATTGGATGAAGACGGGTCCAAGCAATCTGAGTGTTCAATTAGCGTGTACCACAGCCTTGAATCTTTTGAAAGCCATAAGCAATAAAACCGAGCCATCTCCACCAACATGAAACCTGGGGAGGGGCGATGCATGCAATGTACAAGTGTACGATGCGGTTTCAGTGCATGCTGTGTTTTTGAAGTTATAATAAAGCGTATAATGCAGTTCCGATGCTGAACGCTCGGCGTCTTAGGCTTTGGTGTTTTTGCCCACGGAGATGAAACCGGTGGGGGGTAGAGGTACTTTGCTGTAAAAGTCTCGTGCCTTTGAAGCATGAAACGTTTTAGCGGAGGCGTTGGAAAACGAGTGTCCCGCCGTGTTCTTTTAGTACGTGCTTTTGCCCATGGAGATGAAACACTGTACCGCGAGGGATTGGAAAACGAGTGCCCGGATGTTATAGTACCGTGACTACATGAGATGCCAACAGCCCGAGCCCCTATGGTGCTGTGTCCCTAAAACGGCCTCTTTAACACTAAGCAGTCGCGAAAAAAGCATGCCAGTTTTTACAACTCCCAGTGTGCATGAATTGCCCAATGCATAAAAAAAAAGTACGAATGCGTACCAGTGCTTATAAAGCTTAACTGGCCTTAAAATTTGTGTGCGTGTATTGCGTATGTGACCTAAGCAACTCAATTTTGGGCGCGTGAATTCGTGGTAGCGCTTTTCTTTGTGCTTTTTTTTTCAGCCTACAGAAAAAGTCACACTAAAAAAAAAAAAAAAACGCCTAGAGCAGGCCATTTCTCACCAACGTCCGGAAATAAAGTTCTTGACGCATAAAATGAACCTGGTCCGACATCCTACCCGTTTTTATTATTACTTTTTTTTTTTAGGCAAGGACGCGACATGCGACCTTCACTGCCCTCAACCCGTCACGCGCAC
This sequence comes from Haemaphysalis longicornis, assembly GCF_048455015.1. Classification (NCBI taxonomy): domain Eukaryota; kingdom Metazoa; phylum Arthropoda; class Arachnida; order Ixodida; family Ixodidae; genus Haemaphysalis; species Haemaphysalis longicornis. The sequence goes on from NW_027526445.1 coordinate 120,514,475, forward strand.
AACGGTCGAGCTCAATAAGCACTGGACTGCACAACGTTTTAGCACACTTACCTCTGGCTAGCGGCGCGCAAGTTGGCTTCTCTTTTCAGCTTCCGCTCAAAAGTGGCTTCTCGGGTGAAGTAGGTTGGAATCTTGTGCATGCCAGAGACAAAATCCGGGCTGAGGCCCTTGAAGAACGACCCGGCAGTTTCCAGAATATTGGGCCGCGAGTCGATGGCCACGTAATCGTCATTCGTGTTAACATATTTCGCCGTTTTCTCTGCTGTCTTGTCGCTGCTCATGAAACGGCTGCCATGGAGCGGGAGGTTGGCACGCGTGGCCTCGAGGCCCGAACCCAGGGTCCGTCCCAAGTGCCGCAACATCTCACTAAATACGTCGAACGAACGGGGAAATACGTGTGTCCAAGGCGCTACTGGCGCTGGGTGTTCCAGTCTCGAAATAAACCGGTCAGACGTCCCAGCAAGCTAAAAACGTGCCGGCCTTCAACAGATGCGCACCGCAACGTTAGGAATACCGCGACACAAATGAAGGTCGCGCCTTTTTCGTACGCATACAAAGAGGAACTTCAGCACGTTTTCATCTTGTAACTTTTCTTTCCGCTTGCACAGAAATTCACCGAGCGCGGTGCATCACGAGCATCGCACATAGACAAAATGGGAAAAACAGACGTGAATACACGATGGACGTCAAAATAAAATGAAGCTGTGGAGCAAAAAAAGTTGGTCATAAAACCGAAACTGCACTGGCGGTCAGTGAATGAAGCTGTCAACGAAAAATTTGCAAAAAGCAAGCGAAACAGTGCGAGAAAGCTTGTGCAGTTATTGAAAAAAGATATTTTGTATGCGTTACGCCCCTACGCCAGCTTGATAAATCCGCACGTCAGCGATGTAAGGGGTCCGGTTTGTTTACAATTATTAAACGTATTTCGTCAAAAGAAGTGAATATCGCTTTAACTAAGTGACAGCTGATGTAAAAAAGGCGTTTGTAAATACAAACGTTCTACTAGAAATGTGTTGACGCATCCTACCGGGGAAGTGGACATGTGCGTCGTTACCCTGTGCTAATAAATCGCACATTTTCTGCTAACTTCACACTGCTATTCTGTGCGAACACGTAGATCGAACGCCAATTCCACAAAAAAAGCATCCAATCCCCATGAGACACGAGTTGTAACACCAGCCGCCACTCCGGGCTATTTGTGATGTTTGTTGATCTCCGGCCATCTAGCGTAGCCAAGTGAAAGCTGCCAGCAGACGTAAAAATCATGTAATTTTGGGACCCGCTACTCCACACCTAAACGGCGAAATGCGGGCGTTCCTATTAACTTTGGGTAGCGTAGTTTTAACTACTGCAGTTATTGGCAATGCGTACTACCAGAAGAAACAATTTTATCCCTCAGTGGTCTATTTAACCAAGTCAAATCCCAGCATGGCGGTGAGTGGCGTTAATCTACGTAAGCCTTTGCACAGGATGTTTTGCTAGCTGTCTTTCGGCGTCTCGGTCAAGGACTTGGCGTCTCAGAAAACACCGATTCGAGCCCGAATTGCTACTTTACCCACCCGCGGTCCCGCAGCCTGACTGGCTGGCGTAGCGTGTAGGTTTCACAAATGTTTTGCCAGCTGTTGTAAGCACGGTATCTGACGGGTTATCGGGACGCCTTTGGCGAAGCTGTTGCTTTGACAGGACTTGGACCCTGTGAGCGTCGTGTCAGGAGTACGCAGTTTGGTACTGCGTCTCTAGAGAGTGTCCGAGGTTTCTCCAGGGAACATCCGAGCTACTAACAGTCAGTTGATGCCGTAGTGCGCGTCCAAATACGTGTTTCAGAGGCGACAAATAGGTCAACCGGTAGAATCGCGCTTGCTTGCTAGTTTCGTCTTGTGACGGTCGAGTTAGCTGTATGTGCGGTAACAAGTCAACTGTAGAGAAGTGTGTTGCCACTGTAGTGGGAATCTACAAGAGGCGCAAGCTGTTATCTTTGAAATCTTGAAAGTTTACGACTACTGGCACATTTAGGTAGTGCCCGAAATCTCTGTTGTCGTTGATTGTAGTCGAGAATTTACCGCATTCAGCACTTTTTTATCCGTAGCCTGCTGTAGTCGGCATTTTATAGACGATCAGAGAACACTTCGCCCTAGGCATATCAGCTGTGCTGACGTAATCTGTCGCGAGTCGTTCTAGCGTGTGTTGTCCGAGATGAGAAATGTGACAGGTAACTAGTTGTAGCCGAAAACTTGCAATATTACGCACCTTCGCTTCCACTCGCGGTAAATATAAGGAGTTCGATGTCAAGCCAGCTGACGCTCAAATTGTACTGCTTGCTTGTTGCCACTCCTTGAATTGCTCTTTGCTATTTCAAAAGAAAAAAGAAAAGCAATCAACAGCACCCATGTAACACACACGTCTCCAGCATCTTTGCTTTAAAGGGACAATAAAGTGTAGAAACTAGGAACAGGTTGGCCCCGGTAGACTACAGTGCTGCGTTTGCAACCATACCGCTCTCAGCAGAAGCAGTTGCTTGATTATGCAAGAAATGCCAGACTGGTGTGGGAAAACTGGTGTGGCTGCCCCATTCGCTTTCCCGCAGTGTGATTTGTGACATCACACATCGGAAATGGTGAAACAGGATTGGTGGAGCTTGTCTAGGCAGCTTCCTGAAAGAAACATGAACGAAGGTACAGGTCCGTGCAGAAGTAAACGGAGCACGCGAGCGGTGGCCGAATTGCATCGCTGCGCCGCGTAGGAGTGCCAGTGGGAACCAAGGAGTGGCGCTCCGCGGGAACGCTCGCACTGCCCTCGCCACCCTATCTGATATGCTTATTCGCTGCTATGCTGGTGTGACAGCTTTGAAAGGGCAGCGCTGGGCTGTCTGGTGGCACTGGTTACATTACCGGCAGCAGTGACCGAATCCGCCGCTTCTGGGTTCGCACAAACTGCACCCGCTCGAAAGCGTGTCTTGTTGCGCTCAGAAAAGTGCAGTTATGCAACTCTTGTTCACAGGCGGCATAGTATTGCCTATTTTCCTGGTTTCTAGCGATGCATGAAATCATAACTCCTGGGGTGTTTTCTATATTCTTGAGGTACACTTTGCTGTCGCCTTATATATGTCTTGAATCGCATGGATACACCACCAGAAACAAAAAAACAGGCAATACTATGTCGCCTGTGAACAAAAGTTGCATAACTGCACTTTGCTGAGCACAAGAAGCCCCACTTCCGAGCGTGTGTAGTTTGTGCGAACAAAGAAGCGACAGATTCGGTCACTGCTTGCGGCCATGTAACCAGCGCCACCGGACAGCCTAGTGCTGCCCTTTGAAAACTGTCACGCCCGGTCTGAAGCGCAAGCAGAACTGCGATTAAGCATATCAAAATAGGGGGGTGGGGGCAATGTGAGTGTACCCGCAGAACGCCGCTCCTTGGTTCCCGTTGGCGCTCCTACGCGGCGCAGTGATGTAATTCAGCCATGGCACCCATTCTCCATTTACTTCAGCGCGGACCTGTACATGTAAACGTAAAATAAACACGTTATCTCCTGTGGATCACATGTTGCGAAAAGGCGTGAGCTTTTGCTCTTAACCATTATTTCGCAATACTACAACTGCTGGTGACATTTGTTTCAGTTTTGATTTTGCTCCAATGTCTTCTGTTGTCAGCCATCAGAAGACTTGCGCGACTGAATGCTAGAGCTACGTCCATGTTTATTTATATGGGAAAACCAGCGGCAAGACTGCGACATTGCCGGTGCAATCGGCTAAATAACGTGTGGCTGCTGGGCTGGGAAATCGCACCAGTAGTTTCTCCTAGATGGTAGCAACTCTCTCGCTGGAAATGCTTCAAGAAGTAACTTTGTAGGCAGTCCCGATGTGTGGCATGATCTTAAGGGTCACGTAAAAGTGGAAGAAAAAGAAGAAAGGGATATGACAGCTTTAATTATCATTACTACATGATTAACACGTGGAGCATGTTGGTGAATATTTTGCGACGTCCATCCGTGGATGCAGACCAGCTGAAGCATTGCGAATGACAAAGTGCATGTAGAGACAGAGGCATCAAGCCGATCGCTGAGCCGGCAGCAATAGTGGCTGCATTTGCAGTGCCTTCCCACCGCTGCCTCTGCCCGACGGGGCCATCGTCTCTGGCTTCTCGGCACATTCCGTCATCATTTGTACGCAATGTGAAATGCAAGGCCGAGCACGCAGCAAAACAGGGTGGAATCAGAATCACGGTGATGAAATTTCTTTACTGGTGGATACAAAAGAAGCAACAGGCTGACAGTGGCGATGCTAGACATAACAAACATGATCACCGGGAAAGTTGCAATGCAAAACACTGTTTGCAGAGTGTGCGTGAGACATACAAGAGGGGTGCAAAAAATGCGTTGTGGGCTTCTAAAGCCGGAGCAAAGGGATGCCATAGGCCCGAGCCTCGTGTTCATGAGGGAGAGGGAATAAACGCTCGCACATTCTTAAAACACACCAATGAGTCATCTATTCATTTTTATAAACGCACTACATATTGTTAGCCATTAAAGAGCCAAAGAAACTTTGAACAGGGTGATGTTTCAGTTAAAACGAGAAGTTATACAGACAGCCTTTTGTGTCTCTTTCGAGTAATGAGTGACAAAAGGTAGCACTCCTTTATTAGTTTTCCTAATGCTTTTGTTTAGGATTACGTAGCAGTAAAAGCCCTGTTCATTAAAAGTGAAGTACAAGGAGCTGGCCAGAAGAGAATGTTATTGTTCTTGAATGCTGATTCATTCCCAGTTATGGCGTTTTCTTTTAGAAAACGCCATAACTACGTTATGAAAACTTGTTCCCACTGTCCCCTCTTTTGTTCCACTTAAGTCCAGATAATGCATGTTCGCATATCAAACAAGTTTTAAAGCAAAGCTTTAGTGCTCTCACTGATTGCATCTGTAATGCGAAAATGGGTGAAGCGGGAAAAAAAAAAAACTTTTCCCCTGGTGGGAATTGAACCTGAGTCCCTGGTGCTATGAGGCCGGCGTCTATCCGATCACTCCATTTTGACATGGTCGAAGCAGTTTGAGCTTGGAGAGGGGTGAATGGACATGCAAAATTAGACAAAAATCCTGCACCCCACCGTGCAAAGACGACGACGATCCGTCACCAGAAAGCTTTGTGTCCAGCCATTGTCGTCGTTGATTGAACGCAAAGGGAGGGGTGCCTGATTTTTATTTTGTGGTCCCCTGAAAAATGTACCGTATTTATTCGAATATAAGGCGAGGTTTTTTTTTCTCCCAAAATCCTTAGTCTCAAAGTTATACCCCTCCTAATATTGAAAGCTCAGTGTATTTATATGGCGATTTTTTTTTTAACTCTCCAAACTGCACCCTTGCCTTGTAATCGGGACCGCCTTATAATCGAATAAATGTGGTATATACAGGGTGTGCTAAAATTGCTCACTGTCTGTCTCACTTGAGAAAAGGTTTCAAGGCTGTAGCACTAACAAGGCCACACTTAAATGCAGTGTTTTCACAGAAGGTCTCTTTTTCTCTCTTTTTTTTTTCCCCCCACGTGTCCCGCAGATTATTTACCTCCAGGCATTCGTCTTCGTAATTCTCATGGGAAAGCTAATGCGGAAAGTCTTCTTTGGACAGCTGAGGGCGGCTGAAATGGAGGTAAGTACAAAGTGGAGTCGTAACTGCGCTTTCGAGCAAGGAGGATATATTTCTTCTTCTTTTCTCATCGCAGCACCTCATCGAGAGGTCGTGGTATGCCGTCACGGAAACGTGCCTGGCATTCACCGTCTTCAGAGACGACTTCAGCCCCAAATTCGTGGCCCTATTCACGCTCCTGCTGTTTCTTAAGTGCTTTCACTGGCTGGCGGAGGATCGAGTCGACTACGTAAGTGCGCTTTCCGACCCCAAACGGGAGTGGTTCTGCAGTGGTTGACTTTGGTGCAGGATGGTTTTTGGGGGAGGGGGTTACTGGACACCGATGCTTAGATGACTCTTTTCGGTTTCAGATGGAGCGGAGTCCGGTCATATCCTACCTCTTCCATATGAGGGTCATTGGTGAGTAGGTACTTTACACCCAATTGTCATTGAGGGAACAGAGTGGGCGTTTGAACTGCTCGAATAGCCGTATTCAGTCATCCCGTAGTGCTGAAAGGAAGCCACTTGGATAGCCTGAATTGCATTCGATTGTTCGTTTTGTTCAGCTAGCCGCGTTAATTTGTTGTTATCAGATTTTGGGTATGCCTGTCACCGACCTTTGCTGCGAAGTTAGGGGTTGTTTTGGGAGCCCCTGAGAGCAATCAAGTTCCATTTAACCAACATTTAGAACCATAGTTTAGGTCAAGTTCTCTTTAGACAACATCTAGAGTGTTAGTTTATCAGTAACGGGCATGAGAAAAGAAAACACCACAGGTCGTTTGCAGCCACTGCATCAACTATAGCACAGACGTTTTGGCTTCCAGTGCATTTTTATGCCGTCTCAGCTATCAAAATTTAGCTTTTTGCCAGCTTCATAATTAACGTCAGCTTTTAGTTTGTTCACGTTTAGTTTGTTAACATTGAACGTGTCAGCAATCCGTTGCTTGTCAAACGTGCCGGTAAGCATTCGTGGTGACAAATGAGCGGAGGAAACCTCGACCTCTTCTTTCCCCTTGCCTCCTCCCCTTCTGGCAGCCCTGCTCCTGCTCTTGGGTTTTCTGGACCATGCATTTGTTGCCCATGCCTACCACACAACTCTCACCAAGGGGGCGTCTGTGCAGGTGGTCTTTGGCTTCGAGGTGCGCTGATTGTCTTTCTTTCTTTTTTTTTTTTCTTTTGCCTTTGGTGGTAGTTGTTTAAAGGTACGATAAAAAAGGTAATCATTCGATTGAAGCAACGTTGTGTAATGAAGTGTGATGTTGGGCTAGCTGGTCAATCATACTTTCGTGACCGTGGAAAAATCAGTTGTTTTTGGGTGGTCCAGGAAATATTTTTTTGTTGCCACAGAAAATGGTTGAAGCTGAAGTGTAAGGTATGAAATGATAGAGGAACGATGGGTCTTTCCAACAGTAAAAATTTCAAACAACAGATGTATTACGAATTGTAACAAAAAATTGATCAACACAAAATAGTAACAAAAAGGAAAAAGAATTGATGAAAACATCAATGCTGCTTTGCACAGGGTACACAAAAAAAGATTTGAAATACACAATTTGATCGTGAGGCCCTTATAGAAAATGCTGCGAAAATGAGCTGTGTAGGTACAAAAGTTAATTACATACAAAAATATAAACACTAGTGTTTATCATGCCACCATGCGAAGCAGTTTCTCGATGCGGTGAAACAGAGGTTGCCTGCGCATGTTTTGGAGACATTTGTTTTCTGCTCAACCTTCCTTTCTTTGTAGCATAGTTTGCAGTTCTGGTATTTTTCAATTTTTTTGTGGTTGGTACTGGGGACCCTGAGGTGCAGTTTTAGGCGACACAACAGGGGGGATGGTGGTGGGGCCCATGAGATGTTGCTCATCATAGCCCAGCAGCTGTTCAGAGAGCTCAAGTCTGAAAGTGAACTGATCGAAGTGCAAGCTCCGTGACAGCTCCGGAACTTCTCAATGCTCCTGACGAAATCGACGACTATGACGAACCGCCGCGTGTTACTCTGGCGTGTCCTTCGAGTCTTTGGTTTCACTACTTACCCCTTAAAGTTGTACGTTGTCTTCACGGTCCCTTCAAAGGGACCTAGTAAAGGTAGGTTCGTTGTAAGGTGGGTGGTGTCGTCGTGGATGGGTGAAAGTATTCGATGACTTAGACGCAGGAGATAGATGATAAAGAAAAGTCTATTTACATGTATGTACAGAAGACGATGAAGCATGACGTAAAACGAAACGAAAACTGGGTTACAATTAAAAGGCGCCGCAGTGCACAAATGGGGGTATCGCGGCACGATCCCTGGTGGGGGGCCAAAAAGGTGCCAAACCGCCGCACGGTTGGCTGAAAAGGTGCGTGGGGTTCTGGCGCCCAGAAACCGGCACGGGAGCGAGTCTTCGTGGGACCGCTCGCGGTTGCAGCTCTCTACTAACTCGTTGAAAGATGCCCGAGCAGGGTGCAACCAAAGCCGCCTCCTCACTGCAGCGCACCTGCCAATTAGGGTTTTGACCTCCACTCCTCCCTCCCCTGTCCGTCGCTGAAGGTCAGGAGGACAGGAAAGCCTTCCCCGACGCTGTGTAAAAGGCCGCCGGCGAGGCCCATACGAAGGGTTGCAACTCGCTGGCGTCGGCGGTGGCCACCCATCGCTCCTGCCGAAGGTGGGGGACACAACAAGGCCACAAGAAGGGAGGGGGGGTCATCGTCCCGACAGGGTCTGTTGGCGCTATTATCATTACAGATTTCCTGAGAATTTTTCTTCTCCCAGTGGAAGGTTTTTCACCCTCTTCAGTGTTGAGGCAAGCAGAGAGGGCAGTGCTTTAGTTAAGACCAGAAATGTTGCAAAAGAAAGGAAAAGGAAAGGCAGGGATGTTTGCCAGTGCAAAATTATTGACCAGTGCCATAAAACTTGCCTTAAAGCTGGTGTAAAACAGCCAGGAGCTGTCTTTTCTTTCGGGAAGTACTCACAGACTGCCGCCGTGTCTCCTCCCTCCCCTGCCCTCGCAGTATGCCATCCTCCTGAGCATCGTGGCCAACATCTACGTCAAGTACTTCCTCCACACGATGGACCTGCACAGTGAGAATCCGTGGGAGAACAAGGCCGTGTACTTGCTCTACACCGAGCTCATCATCAGTGAGTGCAAGGGCCCCTCTTGCTCTTCAACACGGTGCTTAGTTTGAGCTCGGGCAGGGGGGCTGTGTCAATTGATGGGGGTATCCCGAGTTGTGAAAGTATTGTTGGGTTCAGTGACTTTACGATAGAGATTTCGTAGTTTCTCTCGCATTTAGACTTCAGGTAATCTTGGTCTGTTGTTCTGGAGAAACAAATGTACTAAGCATATTCTTTGCGTTCTTTGTGCCTCTCTTTTAACAAGCCACACATTTTTGGTGAGGTGATGATTGCCTCTCGAGTGACAAGATGCTGAGGGGTCCAATCAGTGTTGTTTTTGGGGTAGACCTACGAGCCATGGTGGGGGTTGCAGTGTGGGTGGTTAATTGTGTTGCATGTCCTAAATGATGCATTCGCTGTTAATCAGCGAACTGCATGGTGGTCTGAAAGGAGATCTGCTGTTCAACAACTGTTTGGAAAATGCGCGGTTTAGTTGCCAGGGATGCTGACATTAAAAGATAGGAGTGGCATTTAATTAAAGGTGAGTCACAACTGTGCAAAGACCATTCTCGAACTATTTCAGCATACCAAACATAGGTCTAGTACATGGCTTTGTCTGCCCCCACGCATGGGAGTTGCGGAGGGAGTGGTGTAGATGAGGTTTCCCTAATCTGGGCTGCATAAGTAGTGATGGGCACCGATGGAGGGATGAACTACAAAACTTCGGGGCCAAAGGGTGGACTCGGCTAGCACTCGACAGATGTGGCTCTTTGGGAGAAGCCTTCGTCTTGCAGTGGACACAATCAGGCAGATGATGGTGACTCAAAAAAAAAAAAGAGGGACATTTTATGGAATAACCTGGTCAGTCCTGATTTTTCCAGTACCACAGCAGACCGAGCCCTGACGTTTTACGTTGTGTCATGTTTTCTGTCAATAGCGGTAGGTTTTATTCACTCAGTAACCTGGGAATGGTCGGTGTTTGTCATACGAGTGCATATTGTTATGAGAGTGCAATAGAGAAAAGATGGGCATGTTTCAGTCTGAGTGCATTCTTTCGCTGCTTCCGGCAGTTTATCTCCGGCCTGATAATAAAGAAGAAGAATCATGGCTGAAACTGGTTATAAGGCGCTAAAATGGGCACGTATATACTGCATATATATAGGGTTGTTCGTTTTCGGGTAAAACCCGATTTTACCCGATTCTTGCACCCCGAACAAGTTTCAGGAGAATCGGGTTAAACCCGATTTCTCCCCGAATAAACCTCCCTGTAGCGATCTGCACAATCGTGAGTTGCTGCTAACTCGTGTTGATGCTCTTCCCCTTCTCTTCTCACCACTACCTGTCTCCTTTGTCACCCCTTTCTCCTCTCTAATCTTTACATCCCCTCCTCCTCCCCCCCCCCCCCCCGCACTGGGTTGTATGCAGGTGAGCCCACATTTGGGCTCAATAATATCCCCAGTGCACTTCCTTTCCTTTTCACCCGAACCACTTTCTCTCTCTTGACGGTCTGCCGTTCTCTCCTGGCGCCCCGCTCACAAACAAACGGGTGCATTTCACCCTGCTGCTTGGAGAGTAGCGCTGCAGTTTTTATCCACGCTTTCTAGACAGGTCGCCGTGAGGGCGTACATGCACCCCCCCCCCCCCCCTAAAAAAATGCTTGCAGAAGAAAGAAACACAAAATTTCGGGTAGTATACTGTATTTGCTATAATACTCTGGTGTCTGTCCCAATTACCAGCTTGAAACACCAAATTTAACGTGTTATACTTAAAAAGCCCGTGATACGTTTTGATAAGCTCAGTGTAAGTTCTGATAAGTACAACCGTATATTTAACCCGAAAAAACCCGAAGTAAGGAATGGTTTCGCAAAAAAACCGATTTTTCCCCGAATATCAGTTTGAAAAATACCGCCCGATTTTTACCCCCCGAATTTGAAAAAATATAAAACCCGAAAACGAACAACCCTACATATATACTGGCTATGGCAGAAAGCCAATCTTGCGGCTTTCTGCCACAAAATCTGGCTCTCAGCCACAGATGAAAAAGGGCCTCGCTGACAAAGGAGCGAGCTGCTGGAGGAAACTGCATTGCGACTTTGCTCTGCCATTTCGTAATGTTGCAGACGTCGCGCGTAGTGTTTCCGACTAATATTTTTGTTGCTTCCTTTCCAGGCTTTGTCAAGGTGGTGCTGTACCTGACATTCATGGCAATCATGATAAAAATCCACACATTCCCATTGTTTGCGATCCGTCCCATGTATCTGAGCATGAGGTAAGAGGTCGCTGGAATCGGCCGACAGTATTCTACGCTTTTGCATGGAGTTTGCCAGAACGAACGGTGGCACTGTTATCTGTGCAGTTAAACTAGAGTGTGCATTTTTTTATGTGCAGTACTCAGTTTCTAAACTGTTGAATTTAGGAAGTTCAGTAGCATCAGCGGCTCAAAGTAGCTGGCATTTGCATATTTCGTATGCACTTCTGTGTTGCTGACGTAGACCATTTCTTGAGTTTATTCTAGCCTGTGAAACACACAATTACTATTTTACTGATTATTGTGCAACTGAAGGTTTTATGCATTAGTGGAAAGTGCGTGAAGTTAGCTACATGGCTGAGGGCTGTTGGTATTGTGAATGTGTAAACTGCTTAGGCTCGAAATATTGGCGAACTTTGACCTTTGTGCTGTACACTCTTTCGTGCAGGGCTTTCAAGAAGGCTTTCAACGACGTGATTATGTCACGACGAGCTATAAGAAACATGAACACCTTGTGAGTAGTTTTTTCTCTCCTTCTCTTCCTTAGCTAGCTAGCCATAAACTCCTCGTTGCCTGACACGTCAGTTTAATCGGGCCTCCTTGCGTAGTTTCAATGGTAAAAAAAGCTGTTTGGTGTCTGCTGTAATAAATGAAAAGCCCTCAAACTCGACAAGAGCCTGATGATGATTATTCAGGGTTTTATGGTGCAGGGTGCCAAAGGCCAAGAGTGCCACGACAGTGTCGACACCAAAGTCTGTCCTTGCACAAGGATTGGGATAACACTCTCCTTAACACGGCCTCGTGATTGTCTTGGCGAAGTCTGTGCATTTACTTGTGCAAAAACATTATGCATTGAAAGTTGCGCATGTGACATCAAACATAATATAATGATGATACACGTGCTGGATTTTGGGGATCTGCGGATGTTCACAGGACATTCTCCACTCGACTTGGTTTCACTCTTCACTTGACCATTGGTTGCACACCCCATACCGACGCAAAAGCGGCGAATGAACATTTCACATTAACATGGGTGGAAATTTGATAAGAATGGAAAACTGGGCTAGTTGGTACACATTCATCTTTCTACAAACAGCACTAAACAGACGAAATGCAGGGGTGAGAAAGGCACAGGAAAGGGTGATGAGAATTGGAAGTTGGCGCGAAACACCGCACTGGTTATGGTGCTTTTGTGGACTCCAGTCCGCCAGGACGTGGGTTCGATTCCCAGCTGCGGCAGCCGCTTTACCGATGGAGGCGAAAAGCGAAAACGCCCGTGTGTTCGAGATTTGGGTGCATGTTAAAGATCCCCAGGTGGTCAAAATTATTTCGGAGCCTTCCACTACAGCGCGCCTCATCACCTGTGTAGTGTTGTTGCGTTAAACCTCATAGTCAATCAATCAACTCCAGTCCGCCACCTCTGGTTCCAACTGAGGACCCACTGCTGGAAGCCCTCCCCCGACAGCAGCTCGTTGTCCCCCTTAGGTACCCGGACGCGACGGCGGAGGAGCTGGCGTCGGCGGACAACGTGTGCATCATCTGCCGGGAGGAGATGGTGGGCGGGGGCAACAAGCGTCTTCCGTGCAGCCACATCTTCCACACGGCCTGCCTGCGCTCCTGGTTCCAGCGCCAGCAGACCTGCCCCACCTGCCGAATGGATGTGCTCAGGCACCCGCCCGCTGCAGCCGCGGGAGGGGCAGCAGCGCCAGCCGGGGCTGGGGCACCCAACAACGCAGCGGCAGGGGCGGGGGCAGCGCCCCCTCCCGTCGCGGGGGCGCTGGGAGGTGCCGCCCAGGGGGCGGCGGCCGCCAACGGTCTTCCGGCGGGCTTCCCACAGTGTGAGTGCTGCTTCAGCTCTTCTTTTTCTCAAAGCAAAAATGAAAAATTAAAGCAGTTCCGCTCAACGTCAAGTGCGATGCAGTGGTTCGCCAAAGGTGCTGCGGTGCCCTTTCTTAACTAGTTTCGGTACCAGCCGTGCATTGATACAGCAAGTAGTCATGAGAGGTCACTCGAGAGCTTCTCGAGGAGATGATGAACAGGAGGCTCGTGTACTTCCTTGAGTACAACGGTCTCTCGAGAGCTGCCAGGCAGGCTTCAGGATAGGGCAATTGACGATCGATCAACTTGTGGCACTTGACTCGTACATCCAGGATGCCTTCGTGCATAAACAGTATTGTGTAATGGTGTTCTGGCGTTAAGCTTGGCGTTACGTGATCCTTAGTGACCTCAAGTCATTCGGTGTTTCGGGTAACATGTTAAACGCCCATGTTAGTTACTTGTCAGAGAGAATATTTCGAGTGAGAGTTGGTTCTGCACTGTCAAAGGTTCATGTGCAAGAAAATGGCGTGCCACAAGGTGGAGTGTTGAGCTGCACTCTTTTCATAGTTACAATGAACTCTCTTGGAAAGGCATTGCCACCTAAAATCTCTTATTCCACGTATGTAGATGACGTCCAGATTTCCTTTAAATCGTGTAATATGTCAATCTGCGAACGTCAAGTCCACCTTGGCGTCAAGAGACTTGCTGGCTGGGCAGACAAGAATGGTTAGAATGGTTTTAAAATTTGTCCTGGAAAGAGCTCTTGTGTTGTGTTCTCCAGGAGGCGTGGGGTCTACCCAGACCCAGACATCACTATTGAGAACGTGCCGATTCCTATGAACAAGGAGCACAAGTTTTTAGGTACTTTATTCGATGAAAAGCTTACATTCATTCCTCATATCAAACAGCTCAAATGCAGGTGCTTAAAAACAATGAACATTCTTAAGGTTCTCTCGCACCAATCTTATGGGGCCGACAAACAACTCCTGCTGCGCCTTTACATTGCCTTGGTGGGGTCTCGCCTTGACTACGGCAGTGTCGTGTAGGGGTCGGCGCCAAAAACAGCACTGAAAATGCTCGACCCAGTGCTGCATCTTGGCCTTCGCCTCTCATGCGGTGCTTTCCGCACTGGCCCTGTCGAAAGTCTGTATGTCGAGTGCGACAAATCGTGCCTAGGGCATCAGCGGGAGAGTATGAGAGTATGTTGCTGCTGTATGCATCTGAGATCGTCTCTCACCAACCATCCTTTTATTCCTATCATGAACAATACATCAAACTTGCAACTCTTTTTAAACAGGCCATCTATTTCCTTACCTTTCTCTCTCAGAGTGAGGGAGGGGGGTTCTGCACTCATTGTCCCCCTTTCAAACACGTACAAGGCGCCCATCCATAATTTTATTCCACCATGGCATCTCGTCCTATATCGTGCGACCTGTCATTCACGCAACTAGAAAAAAATAAGGTACCCAGGAGTGCAATTCTGCAGCACTTCCTGTTCCTGCAGGATAAGCACAGGTGCGCAGAATTCTTCAGCAACGCGTCGAAAACTGCTTTTGCTGTCTCTTGTGCAGCGCACGGACCAACTTTTAGTGTTACTAAAACAATGAATTTTCATAGCAGTATTTACACGGCAGAAGCATATGGCATCTTACTGGTTTCAAATCACATCATCAAACATAAAATGAATCAAATATAAACTAAAACAATGAATTTTCATAGCAGTATTTACACAGCGGAAGCATATGGCATCTTACTGGTTTCAAATCACATCATCAAACCTAAAATGAATCAAACATAAACTAAAACAATGGATTTTCATAGCAGTATTTACACGGCAGAAGCATATGGCATCTTACTGGTTTCAAATCACATCATCAAACATAAAATTCCCAAGTCCACCGTGTACACAGATTCTCGAATCGTTTTACAGGCACTGTCATCAGGAAGGTCGTCTAAAAACTATGTGATCCATGCTGTTTTCAAAGTACTAATGACTGCATATGCCTCAAATTTTCAAATAACTATATGCTGGGTACCAGGGCACTGTGGAATCCCTGGCAATGAGGCCGCCGATCAAATGGCTGGTGCTGCTGCTGTCATTAACTCAGCAGTACCTTACGCCGACCTAAAGACACACATCAGACGACAGCTTCGTAACACATGGCAACTACACTGGAGTCAACAAACAGACAACAAACTACACGTAATAAAACCACAAATGGGACACTACACAACTGACTCACACAACAGACACACAGAAGTCGCCCTGGCTAGGCTGCGGATAGGCCACACACATGTAACGCACTCCCACCTGCTCACTGGATCTTCTGCCCACTGCTCACTGGAGCAGGTGTGGAAGGGACCTATCTGTAGTCCACATACTAATCACATGCAAGGCACTTGACACAACACGATGCAAACATTTCCCTGAATTACACAGACGACACATTCCACTGCACCCGTCATACCTTTTAGCCGACGAACCAATGTTTTGTAGTCAACGTGTTTTTAAGCTTTTAGCTGAGGTAAAGTTTCTGCAGCTCTTGTCATATCACGTGTAATCATCCTGGCCCTATACACCAGCCATGTCCATTGTCTTTGGTTTTTCATCGCTTTTACTTTTACTCACGTTTTAGTATTTACGGTCTCATCAACAATTCAGTAACTTCTTCTCTGGCTCTCTTTGCCCTTGTTGGCCTTGCGCCATTAAGCACCAACCATCATCATCCGTGATTCGCCAGAGAGGGCTGTGGTGCCCTCCCTTGACTAGTTTCAGGATCCGCCTGGCGTTGATACTGAAAGTAGTCACGAGAGGGTGCTCTAGCCCCTGAAAAAACCCATAAAGAGACACTAGATTGAGTGTTCATTAATTTGGAGTAATTAATGTGTTGATTTGGAATTTTTTTCCCCTGATATTATTATGCGCTCATTTGCGGCCTGGCAACGGCAGCCTCTGTGATAATGGCACAGCGCAAAGATCACCTCTAGTACTTTGCATATGAGCAACGTGTGCGTGTGGGGCACAATGGGATTGAGTGGGCTTCGTAACACGAGGGACCCAGGTTCACTCCCAACTGGGGAAAGCGTTGATCTTTTCGAAGCCTCTGTTTGGATGCGTGACGCCGCGTGACTGCGGTGGCTAAATATTGCGACTCCAGACAAGCTACGACAGTAAATGCTCCGCACTTGAAAACTGCTTGTGGGGAGTTTTCTGCTGGGTGCCTTCATTGAAAAGGCATGTGCAGCAGCAGCCATTGGAGAGATATAAAAGAAATTTATGGAGAAACCTGCTCGGTGAGGCAATATCAGTAGCGGGCATGCCACTGCGTTCATCCTCTCTCCCCCCTGCTAGCAGCCAGAGGGTGCCCACAAAAGTGGGAAAACCTGCTTTGCAAGTGTTTTCTCTGGGTATGAGGTCATTGCTAAGGCGTATGCATCAGGCAGCAGTGAACCAGTTTTCTTGTTTGTGGGGCAGCTTCATTGAGCAAGTTTTCATTTGTACAACTTTCGTTCATGCATCTCCATTGCGGTAGTGTTGAGAGGTTTCTTTATTATTTTTTGTATAAAAGTGATGTTGATTTGAGTTACAACCGAGGGGCCTTGTGCAACGGCGGGGCCTTTGTTCTGACAGCTGTGCTGCCACTTGCGGCCAATGTTTATCTATTGATTAATTTGTTGATTTATTCAAAGTACGGCTACATATCCCCATGAGAGAGTATTACACAGGGGGTTAACATGCAAAGCACACATGTATGGTATATATATGGAGATACAGAACTTTCTGCTTGGTCCATGTGTTAAAAAGTGTGCCTTGATTTGCGTCCCCTGGGTTGGGAATTGTGGATTACCCTGCCATCTGTTGGCAGGAAGTGTAACCAGCAGATGATTCGCCATAATGCTTTGCATGTCAACTAAGTCACTTGAAATTGTGAAAATAATTGAAATGGCCTGGTTTTCAATGCTTAAGTAAGTCGTTATGTGGGAACAAGTCCACACGAATACTTACCCAGCTGTACAACTCCCTTTCTTCATTTTTTCAACTGCAGACATCATGTCAATGCATTATTCTCCAATAGGTGTGGTCGTGTGTGCACAAAATCGCGAGGCTGACACAACTGGCGTATATATCAGCACATGCTTGGTCTGCAACTGGTAGTACGTACTGACGAACTCTGTTCATGCCAGCACTTCAGCGGGCCCTGGTGGGAACAGCACAGGGTTTAGCAGATGAGATTTAGTTGAGGTGGCGTTATTGCAATTGTGTTATCGTGTATAATTTTGTCAGGTGCAATGGCTATTTGAAGCATCATTGATTTCGGCGCTGATTGAAGGGAACTTGAGTGAAGTAAAACTGACAGGGCATGTAAAGTGACCTTTGTAGTGCAGGGAGCGCCTCAGCTCTTGTAATGTGTTGTCGGAACTACGAGCCGTGACGTTACTTCCCTTTTTTTTGTGGCAGGGCCGGGTCTTCCGGGATTCCCGATGTTCCCGCCCTTTCAGCAGATGCAGCAGCACTTTATGCAGCAGCAACAGCAACAGCAGCAGCAACAGCAAGGGGGCACGCAAGCAGCCAGTGAGTCTTGGCATCTCGGACAGTTCCACGGGCAACAATCTCTGCATGTGCTCTGAGTTGCGAAGCAAATGTTGTGACATAAGGCTAATGCGGGGGCGCATTGCCAAATTTCTAAGGCGTATGTGTGATATGTTAATTGGGGTGAAAAAAGGAAATTCAGGGGTATCGGCTAGTTTTGCCACGAAGGGAGTAGACCTGTTCAAGTGGCATCAATGGATCAAGAGAGTTGGAGAATGCAGGAGAATGCTAAAGCTATTTTAGACTGTGTCATGTAAGCGTGCATAATCTACTTTATCGGCTGTTATATTTATGTTTCGTTATGTGTTGCTTAAATGTCGTTATATCTTGTAATTGCAGTGAAAGTGTCGGTGGGCAGTGCTCTGCCCATTCATTGAATACTCAGGAGTGAGTGAGGTTCTTAAATGAGCGAATACATAACATTGTCTTGATAACGCATTTGCATTTTATACTAGTTCAGTCGTGACACTGCATGGCAATGGTATTTCGTATTTGTCACGTGACGGTGCAGGTGCCACATTGTATGGACGCTTCTGAAAACGCTTCAGAAGTAAATGGATGGGACAGTGCTTCTGTAGCTTTCAGTGCATGAAGGAGTTCAAGGTTGAGCTATGTTGGATGTTTACACTACAAGTTGCAAAGAACGTTTACGGAAGCCGTCACTATGGCTCAATAGTTAAACCGTTGTCCTGCAGGGCACCTCAGAGGGAAGGGGGAGCAGAAACACCTGTGGGTCACTGGTATGGGCATGTGTTGAAAATGACTGGGCTCTGTCCAGATTAGTTCGTAGCCTTCCGCTATAGTGCTCCTCCTGATCCGGAAGGTGCTTTGGCATTTCAACATCTCAACAGCGAAGCTGTTCTTATTCGAGCTTTTCATGGGACGAAATATGGTAACGCGGTCATAGCGATGTCGAGAAGGGTATAGCCTAGAGAGGAGGAGAGCAAGCTCCACGCATGCATGCAGCAAGTGAAGAGAATGCTTGAACGAGGGAGGCGCTTATATATAGGCAAAGCTTTTTTAGACTACTAAGTCTAGTGGTAGTGCTTATACTTGTCAACATTGTTGAGCAATAACAAAACTATACGCATATTTGAGGCCAGACATCAATGCGTAAGTAATATTTGCATTGTTCTTTTAATTAAGAAAACATGGCTGCTTGATTTCTGTGATAGTGAACAAAAAAAATGCACTGTGAAAAAAAATTCAAAAAGCGCTCTCGGCGCCCTCTCGGGGCAGTGTTCCAAGTTCAAAAGTAACAAAAAGTTCCAGTGGATGGCAGAAGCAGTGGAACACGGCAAATATGAATTGGCTTCAACGGGAGTCGATCTACTGTCTTTGAGAAGTTGTATGAATCTTTGCTTTGTGATTAGGGAATGCGAGGCAGCTTCCCTGCAAACATCAGTGCTCGCGATTCCTAATGCACCGTTGACGCACTCTTGCTCTGCAGGTGCACCCAGCCAAGCAGCTGCTGGGGCTTCCACCAGTCAGCAGCAGCAGCAGCAACAGCAAGCGCAGCAGCCCGGTGCTTCGGAGGCGGCTGGGGCGGCGAACATGGCTGCTGGCGGCGCCTTCTTCCTGCCGCCCTTCTTCCCGCTGCGTGAGTTTCACACCCGTGTCCCGTCTGTTTTTTTGCGCGTCAGTGTTGCTGCCTCACTACACACACAACACACTGCGTAGGAATGGGGCGTTGCAGTCCAAATTCTTGGGGTGAAAGCACTGCAGTGGAGGGGGGCAGTAGTTCTTGATAGGGAGCACAGCAGATGAGTGCCAGGGGACACCTAAGAGGAGTTTGGGGGGGCTCAGGAGCCAGCAGTAATGCCACAGGGGAAGCAGACACGAAGGCTGAAAAGTTTTGCATCAGTTTGGCTGTGCAGTATTTATTAAACAACTCACAGAGGGGGAAAATAGCATGGGGTTCATTTTTGTTCTCTTCTCGAAACCATCACATTTCCTGTGCCACAATAATGCAAACTAGAACTGAGGGAGCGACTGAAGCGAGTGGGGAATCGTGTTGACGTTGGAGCGCACCTGCCCATTCAGGGAAAGGCTTGTGGGCTTGTGAGAAGCAAAGATTAAGTGAAGTTTTGCCGTTAAACCTGTGCCATCCTACCTTTATCGCGAGTTCGCTTACTATTGCAAGGGGTGTGCCATCGTGCAGTGTTGAAGAGTATGAGATAACAGGCACAGCCCCTGGCACAAGTGTGAAAGGAGCTTTTGACAACCTAGGAGCTCTCGAATGAGTAAACAGGTTGGTAGCTGAACCTTTCGTACAGCAATGTCTTTTCTTGGCCGCGTCCCCCACCCCATACCTCCTCACCCTGCAATGAGGTCTTTACGCACAATAAAAAAAGCTTGATGACCACTAGTGTGTTCGTTATCTGGATAAACATAACGTGATTGTATGATAGTCCTTTCTTTTATGAAGATTGAAAAGTTCATTGCATTTGTCAGTAACACGCCCAACGTATATTTTTGTGTTGCTTTTCCCAAAGCATAGCATGAGGGTGTGGAGGCCATATGCATGGATGGGATATACAGTCAGACCCAGCAGTAATGAAGCCGCCGGGGAAAGCCAAAAAATTCCCTTTTGCGAGAATTTTGTTGCCGCGAGAATGAAACACAAACGACAGGAAAATCACCCGCAGACTAAAAATTTATTTCGGAAAGTCAGTTATACCACTTCGCGAGCCTTACCTTGCAGCAACTTCACTGCTCAGCTCTCACTCCACAAGAAGTGGTTCATGGCTAGTCGCTGTGCAGCGTGTGCGCCCAAGGACAACTGAATTGTGTCAAACGCATCCTAAACATCCCGCAGGTGCACTTCTCTGCACATTTTTCTCCTTGGTCCTCAGCATCGAGCATGTCTGAGCATGCAGAGCAAAGTCCAGCAGCTAAATATACTTGTTTGCTGGATCCCTGGACAGGCGGCCGCTTTTCTGATGGAGGCGAAAAGCAAAAACGCCCGTGTGTACGAGATTTCGGCGCACGTTAAAGATCCCCAGGTGGTCAAAATTAATCCGGAGCCCTCCACTGCGGCGCGCCTCATCGCCTGCGTTGCGTCGGCGTGTTAAACCCCACAATCAATCAATCAATGGATCCCTGGACACAGTGGCATTTCGGGAAATAGAATTGCCGACCAGAATGCCACTGTGGCGGCTCTTCGTACTGGTGTTGACATACCACAGGTCCCTTACCTCAATTTGAAATCAGTGATCCGAAGAGAAATCCATAAATCCTGGCAGCACGCATGGGACACACAGGCAAATAAACTCCTCTCAGTAAAACTACACCTGGGAAGATACACAACAGAAAAACTAAACAGATTCGTGTAAGTACCGATTTGCAGATCGCGCATAGGTCACACTTATGCTACACACGCAGATCTTTTGAATGGCACACGCCCACCAGTTTGTGACAAGTGTGGGAAATAGCTCTCTGTCCTTCATGTATTATTTGAGTGCACATCCTGCAATGAGACCAGAAAACGGCACTTTCCTAAAATCTATAGCTGCAGCATTCCCCTAAATTTTTTTTTATTGTGCCATTTTGCCCGAAGGCATCAAAGGAATTGAAAAAAAAAAAAAGAAAACGAAAGTGGCGGGAGGCAAGCGGCTTCTTGGACTACAGAATGCCGTATAGGCCAATTTCAGTAAGAAAGTCCAAGAGCTGCCTCCCTCACTGTTTTTAGCAGGGGAACCTATGTTTACAAACAAATCTCTTTTAAGTTATCTTGCAGACGTCAAGTTTTTGAAGCTCGTCTCGTATATGACCTGAGAGCCTTCAAGCATTGAGCAAGGCCCTGATGTTTCCTTTGTTCGCACGGGGGAGCCCGCTCATGTAGTGGGCTCTTCAGCTTGAGCTGCAGTCACGCTTCCATCCATAATCCCCTTCATCAGCAATTATGAACATCTTCATGTTCAAATTTTGGCACTCATCGATCTTAGATACCCTTGTGCCAATAAGCGTAAACATACATACATACATGCATTCTTCTGCTGAAGAAGTTTGCCAGAGAGTGGTGCCTTGTTTTTCCAGTGCTGTTCACAATGGTTCACAAAATAAAAGTGAGCATCGCTTTGTTGACGTCCGGGAAGAGCGAGTTGCAGGCGGTTCCAAACTTGTCGGCGCTATCCTACCTTCTTCCACTTGGGCCACTGACTTGGGCTGTGATGGCTGCGTTATCTTGTAGTGATAAATACTTCCGGTTTTGGGATGGTGGAGGCAGGCATATTAGTGAGTTTTAGTGCGGCTAACGTATGCTAATGCTATGGTGGCAGGTGCTGGGACCAGACTGGGCTGGTGCACATTCGTTGTGCAAGGATGGGCACCCATGCCTCGCTGAGCTCCTGCATTCGTTCTGGTGAAGTGTGGCCTCCTCACCATCCTCGAACGTGCATGCGCAGTTCGGTTCCGGTAACCTGCCGCTGTAGCATCAGCAAACGCTAGCCGCAATGTAAACTCTCTATTTTGAGAACAAACGTGTTGATCGCCACACAGGCAATGAACACGTGTGCTGTTCAGCGGTAGCCGGCCAGCGTAGCCCAAGCCAAAGCCGTGCCGTGAGTCACCAAGTGTCGCGCTCTGGAGATGTCACTGCGAGGCTGCCTCTATGGCTGCCTTCTGCACGGCCTTTTTTTGTGAACAAATATGGCGGCAGCCATGCAAACATGCTGTGGCAGAAGTTTACGCACTTTGACCTTGAAAAAAATGAATTTGAGCACTTTTTGGACACTGCTAGCCTGAAATGGGTAGATAAAATGGCGACCGGACTTGCAGCAAGCTTCGTTAACGCGGGGTCACTTTCCAAAAACATTTTGTCGCCGCAAGATATGAAATACATGGGCTTCTGTGGACATTTGCCGGGATCCGAAAATATTTCATTGCCGCAGGGATTTTGTACTCGTGGGATTTCGTAATTGCGGGGTTTGACTGTATGCATGACAATACGGTATGTATGGATTCCTGCTCCTGACTAACGTATAAGCGGTGGAACTGTGATCCAGCAGTGCCCCATGTACCACAAGGAACTCATGTTCCACCTTGTTAGAGAGAAGAGTGAAAATACCCTGCAACTGCCGTGATGTTTATCGTTCCGCTGTGTGAATTGTGAATGGCTGCAGTGCTGCCGCCGCCCCCTCCGGTGCCCCCTGAGGGCCTGGAGGCCCTGTCGGTGGAGGAGCTGAACGCCATGGAGGGCCAGGAGAGGGAGCAGGTGGCGGCCCGCATCCGCGCCCTCCGCAACATCCAGACTCTGCTCGACGCCGCCGTGCTTCAGCTGCAGCAGTACAGCGCCATCGTGGCCAGGTGAGCGGGCTGTTTGCACTGCGTGGTGGCCACGAGGTTTGGCCTCGGCGAGGACAGTTTGCCCGGGAAGCTGACGGCTGAGGTGTCCATTTCAGTTGCATGCTCTCTCCCGTAGCATGGCCGGAAGCAAGTGAGATTACATGCCCATCTTACGGCATCTTCTGCAATATAAAAAATTTTCGTAATTGACCAGATTTAGGGGAAATCCCCAAGGTGGAGTAAGATTATGCAATGGAAAATTTGACATTCCCCTGAAAGGCAGTTATACGGCTACAAGGGAAAGCTGCACAACTTTCTCAGGAAGTTTGCAGGTGAAGAACAATTCATCCTGGTCCCGGGTTTGAATTCTGGACCAGGGTGAATTGTTCAACTGTGGAATTCTTAAAAAAGCCGTGCAGCTTTCCTTTGTAGCTGTATAACTGCATTTCATGTGGAGGTCAAAATTCTTTTTTGTTAAAAGGCTTGCAAGTTCAGGCTTGTACTTCAGGCTTGCAAGTATCTGCATCCCTAACCTGCTGCATCAGTTTAGATTTAAAAATCAAAGCACAGCAGGATCGAAAACAACTCAGTTTTCATTTTGTGTATGGTGGGATGCTGCATTACCGAGTCTGAGTCTGCCGATCTGCTGAGCGTGGCAGCAGTGTCGCACCATGGTGGGAAACTGAAAAATGCCTCGTTCTCATGATGATTTCAGGTAGAGTTTTACTATTGCAATGCATCTAGAAGTGTCGACTAGTGCTATTGCAAGACTAATTTGCCGAACTGGCTGATGCAGGCAAGAAGCAGCTGCAGATGGAATTAAGTTGAATGTGAACGTCTTCAACAGAATTCTCTCTGTCAGGTCGCATGAAAACTTTACTAAGACAAATATCCCAATCAAGGGCTTTAGTTTAAAAGAAAATGCTTCAAATAAAGCTCTTGGTTGGGGTATTTGTTTCCACCTAAATGTAATTAGCGTTTTGGGTTCGTAACTTGAACCTTTTGTTGGTGAAATCTGAAATAATGGTATTTTGCGACGATAATGCACTTAGCAAGTTTTGTTGCCTTAAACATGCGGGTAATGCACGTGTTTTAAACGTTGAGTATAGCACCAAAGATGTCATGCCATTTCCAAGTGGCTCTCTTAGCTGTGGCAAGGCATTTGAAACAAAATGGTTATGAAAACTGAAACCCGCATCTGTTTAGAAGAGCACTGATAATTCAACCGCGTGCAAGTCGTCTGACCCTAGCCAGTTATGTCATCTGGAAGAGTGAAGCCTATGGCTGCACCAGTACGTCACATACCATATGCTATTACATGACGCAGTGGCAGTATTAAGCAGTGAAAGGCCTTGTTAGATTACACAGGGTTTTGTAATGCCTGGCGGTGGGGACAGCAGCTCTTGCAATTAGCCATTTTGATGCATGGCTCCTGTAGAACTCGTTAAATTCATCCACCACCCCAGCATGCCTAATGCTGCACTGTTTGGACGTAGAGACTTTAGCTCAGCCGAAGTTCATTATCAGGCACATATTCTGTCCACTGCAGTTACCCAGCAGCAGGCACATTTTTAGCACTATTTAAAGATCAAGCACTGGAATGGCATTTGCATTATATAAATGCCTTTTAATAGTGGTTCTCAGGTTTTCTGATCTCATTTCTCTGGTTTCTATGATCAGTTGTGCCGGCTTTGTCTTATAGTAGCTCCCCCTTTTCTCCTGGTAACACTGGCTGGTTACGGAAAATTTTCAGGTCTTGTCTTCATTAAAGGATGCAGAATTTACTCAGTGCTTACTAATAGGGGTGTGTGAATACTCGAATATGAATTGAACAGTGCATCCGCAAATAATTCGATTCGCGAATTTAATATATACTATTTGATTTTTCGAATAGTCGAGTGGATTTTCCGAGTGTGTCCGGATCTGTGAAAGCGAAAGATATCAGCCCATGCAAACGCACTGCTGGTGCACCATCTGCTCGGCTAGTTTCACCGAAATCGTAATTTCGATGAGCGTGTCTTAAGGGGGGACGTGGCTTTCAAAATCAACTTTTTTATTTCTTTGTGGATTTTGATGAAAATTGGCACAGCAACTGGAAATGCTTCCGTGATAACACCATAAAAATTTCAAGCTAATATTCTGAAAACTTTTTTATGTATTAAATTTTCTTTCTGTTCCGCTTGTACCGAGCTTGAGCGGCTTATAAAACATGGTAGAAAATTTGTTCGAAGTGCTTTGCATTCCCAAATGAATGGATGAGGTCGTGACAGTTTTAGAATTTTTTTTTTTACAACACAATGTTTTTTAGTTTTCATTTTTTTAGAGGTTAATGTGCAATAGGCATGTTGACTGTGAACGATTATGTGAATAAAAAAATCACAAAAAACAAATCTGGAAAACCAAGAGTGTCACGACCTGAACTGTTCATCAAGGAATGTAATGCAAGAAACGGAACCAAATAGACCCAGCGGTCACAAAGAAATCCCTGGTACAAGCGACACAGGTGGCAAAAAAAACTGTTTTGAGAAAACGGCTTCCAAAGTTGCAACATAGGTTTCACTTATCAAAAGTCGTCACGGTTGTAGCCTTTCATGTCCTTTTGAACATGGGGCTTCTGGAATGCCTTGCCTTGAAATTGGAGTGCCTCTCACAGCCTTTCTCTTTCCAGAAAATATCATTTTCAGCTCCTCTGTGAAGAGTACATACCCCACTTTGCAGATCAAATGAAGGGGGAGATAGGTTTCAATGGGCTTTCAATGCAAAGTAGGTTAGCTGGTTGGCTGTATCGCACTGAACAGCCTCCTTTTGCAGTGTTGTCACCATGGCAACAAGTTAAGCATTTTTTTTACTTAAATTTGAACATTTTTGGCTTTTTTTTATGTTTTATCATCTTGCCTGGCACAGCAACTTAGTACTCATACGTGCAGGTGTTCATTGCCAAAAGTTTGCATACCACAAGGATGAAAATGAGCTACTTTGAAGCTTGGTAGAGTATTCTGCATAACTCCCAACTTCAATGCAAGAGCATATTTTTTTACTACTTTTGACATTCAAGGCATCCAATATTTCTCGCAGCAAAGCCAGTATGCCCTGAGCAATGGAATCAATAATTTCACTAAAAAATCACTGTTAAATGCTGCGACAAACGTACATTTTTAATGCAGAGAACATATTTTTATTCCTATATTACTAACTCAAACCTGTTTGCATGAAAATTACAAGTGCACGGGAAACGTTGCGCAAGAAAGGCGATATGGCTCGCGCGCATCTTAGCGCACGCTTACCGCGACATATCGAACTTTGATTACAGCTGATATGGCTGGTCAGGTCGCTTTTAAGATTAAATCTAACGACGCAGGCATTAATTACAACTACTGGCGTTCAATCGTAACCGGTTGCCCAGTCATGTGCTGCCCCAATGCGCGTCGGCTATGCCGTGCGCGCCGCAGCGTTTGACGCGTCGACCGTTTCTTTCTCAAGGCTAGCGAGCCCACAGTCAAAACACAGCAATAACTAAGCGTGTAAACATCGCAAACCCGACCAAAAGTTCACTTCACGAACCGCTATTGCAAGCGCGCACACCGCGTCACCCTCCGGGGTCTGGCGACGGTAGAGTCACGCGCACCACGAAGCGTTCGATGACCTCCTCCTTTCGAGCCACACAACTTCCCGTAATCTGGCTCGTTATCTCCGGCATTCCCACCGCGATAACGTCCGTGTTGAATGCCATAGATTGAACAGAAACTCGGCCGAGCGAAGCGGCGAAAATGAACTCAACCCGCTCGCTACGCAGCTCAGGCGGCCGCCATCTTGCATTGCGCCCGTGACATCCAATCAGGAGGGTCGGTGTTCCGCGCCCCGACCGAGGACCAATAGCGCTTCAGCATCTATTTCTAGCTTCGTTTGTGCGTCGTTTCTTTTCTGCCGTTTGTGCGTTTGTGAATGAACGAAGATAAAAGAGGCGAGCAGAACCGGAAAGACGATCGCTCGGCCGATCTAACCATATCAAAATGGCCGCGCCCGGTGGCACCGGTGCGGAGATAGAGCGCTCCGAAAATTGCCGTTTTTTCGCCCTTTTGCGCTGATAGTTTGTCACCGCGCCTGACAAAAGTATTTTTTTATGCCACTTTGCGACGCTTTTCAGCCTAAAAACTTTGCAGACGCATAGAATAGGAAACATAGAAGCCGAATATGTGGGTTTCAAAAAAACGATGTTTTGGTCATTTTTCCGAAGTTGAAAGCCGCGTCCTCCCTTAAAGAGGCCTTAAATTTTATCCTGCCGCACAGAATTTGTGATTACGGTGATAGGTTCTTTTCTTCGTGCTGCTGTTGTTAGAGTTCCTGTATATAGCTCCCCTAGGGGAGCAGAGTTGCGTGTCCATCCGCCATCTTGAGTTCCAGGTCGTGCGGGAAAGCCACCCTTCTCGCATGCAGGAGCTGCCGCTGGGCCGCCGCGCCAGCGGCAGCTGCGAGGAGGAGTGGCGAGGATTGCCGCGTACAAAAACTGGCGCTCGATTCTCAGATTCTCGGGTGCTTATCAGCTGAGCCTGAGCGGCCGCCGCTTCCGCGACCGCCGATGCTCAGTCGAGCAAAACTGACTGAATACGGGGCCTTGTGCGCAGCACTGAAAGTGGGTTTTCCTGTCGAACTGGAACCCGCGGCATGTGGCGATCAGACGCGCAACTCTTGTGCTATGCGATATACAGGAACTCTAGCTGTTGCCGACTCTTGCTGCCATTTTGAAAACAGTTAAACCTCGATATAATGAACTTCAATATAACGAAATTCTCGATATAACAAAGTTACAAGGCATACACAACTTAATTCCCATTGGAAACCATGTATATTTTATCTTGATATAACGAAGCAAATGTTGCTGTAATTTCATTACAATGAAGTCTCTGAACTTGAAGATAATTTACCCACAAGGACAACTTCCCCGTGACGACATCTGAGGGAAAGCGTTGGCAGCGCGAGCGACTTGGCCGCGAGTTACCCACGCGGCCGGGCCTTCCGGGGCACGCGGCAAGCAAGGGAGAAGCAGCGAAATCCTCCCGCTGTTGTGAATGGGCATGCCACCGCAGTCACCAAGGTTGCAACTCGCATCCCAGCTTGTCACCGATGTTGGTTATCAGCCATCCTGACGCTGTCTCCGCTGTTAGGACTGGGCCCGCTCACCGCAGCCACCACTGTTGCGACTGGCCATCTGAACGCAGCCACCGGTGTAGCGATGTTGCCTTGATCCGTCCGCTATTGACGTGGCATAGAGCAGAGCGATGAAGTTCTCGAGTCGACGAAAAGTTGAAGCAACATTTATATACAGTATGTACAAGGGTAAGCAAGCGTTATTAGGCTTGCACAAAGGCGACAGCACCTCTCCACTCGGTGCCTCCGAAAAGTGCCGCCGAAGAATGCCGACGATAAGTAATAAGTGCCTCCGGGCGGGTTTCTATACCCCCGGAAGTTCGTTGGAGCCCCGAGAAGTTTGAATCGCTCCAATCAGGACTCTCGATGGCTGAAGTTTGAAATCCAACGAATTGTAGCGAAGCGACGTCCACGCCGTCTCCGCAAGTCGGTCGTTCACCCGGTGCAGGATTCGGCTGAGCCGCCGCGACGCTGCATACCTCCTCCCCCTATGCTCCCTTGCTGCGACCCAAAGCACCCAAAGTGGTCTCCCTCTTTCTCGTGACTTCGCATCGCCTGGTGCGTTCTCTCGTCGCTTTTATTTCCCGCGTGCGACGCCGCCATGAGTAGCTGTAAGCGGAAAGCTATTTCGCTTGAGCAAAAAGCGGCGATCCTGGAAGCCGTTTCGAAAGGGGAAAAGAAGAGAGATGTTGCAGCTCGATTCGCGATATCACAAAGTACGCTGTCAACAATTTTAAAAGCTAAGGACATCATTCTCGGCTCTGCAAAATGTGGCACGGGCGCCCAGCGCAAGCGACTGAAGATGGCTACATACCAGGATGTAGGCAAGGCCGTATTCTCCTGGTTTGACGCCAGAGCGCAGAATGTGCCAGTGAGTGGTGCAATTTTGCAGCAGAAAGCGAAGGATTTTGGTTGCCTGCTCGACAAAGATTCCTTCAAGGCAAGCAGTGGTTGGCTCCACCGTTTCAAGGCCCGGTATGGGATTGTCGGACGTGTGCTGTGCGGGGAGTCAACATCGGCCGACGCGCCTGAAGCCGCTACTTGGCTGGAGAAGGAAATGCCGAAAATATTGACGCGATACCAGCCATCGGAAGTCTGCAATGCGGACGAAACAGGATTTTTTTATCAGATGCTGCCGAATAGGACGCTAGAACTGAAAAGGGATCGGTGCCACGGCGGTAAGCAGAGTAAGTTGCGTATCACGGCTCTTCTGTGCGTCAGCATGGATGCCAGCGACAAGCGGGTGCCACTTGTCATTGGAAAAAGCAAAAAGCCGCAGCGCTTTAAGAACACTTGGAAGCTGGAAGTGCAGTATACGTCGAACAAGAAAGCGTGGATGTCCCGCGACATCTTTTGTGACTGGTCGGGAGTTCGACAAAGAGATGAAGAGCGCCGGCCGCAGCGTGCGCCTCTTGGTGGACAATTGTTCTGCCCATCACGTGGATGACGTGGAGCTGACAAACGTCGAGCTACAATTTTTCCCACCGAACTGCACTTCGTTGGTTCAACCACTTGACCAGGGAATTATCAACAGTGTGAAGTGCTTGATCGTCGGCGGCTGATCGACAAGCTGCTGTTCGATCTCCGCTTGAAACAGCCCACCAAGGTGGACATTTTTCAAGCTCTGGAGAGGTTCTCTGCATCCTGGAAGGTGACATATAAGGAAGTAATCCACAACTGCTTCCAGAAAGCCGGATTTGAGCATGGTTTGGCTCGAACAGCAAGTACCCCCGAAGAATGTGACAGCGCTGAGGACAGTGAAGAAGCTATGATTGCTGCTCATGCACTGAGCGAGGAAAACGATCAAGCGAGGCTTTAAGAAGCATGGAGGCACCTGGAAAGTGATGGGGCCGTTCCTGATGGTGTCACTCTGGACGACTTCCTTTACGCCGACTCTTGCGTTGTCGCTACCGAGGAAGTGACAGACGACTCCATCGTGCAGGACTTCTGGGAAACACGCAGGAGGACCCAGGCAGTGACACTTATGCCGAGGACATTGAAGCCCCAAGCAATCGCGAAGTGCTTGATGCAACTGACGTGCTTCGGCGCTACACGAGTTCGACTGGGCAGCATGATGCAATGCAGTCCCTGTGGACCTATGAGCGCACTGTGAAGCCACATCTGATGTCAAACCAGACGCAAAAGAAGGTCACGGACTACTTCCAGAGGAAATAAAGGACTGATTGCTTTGGTAGGTACGGAATTTCGATGCAACAAAATTTCATTATAACGAAGCAAAGTGCCGATTTTTACGACTTCGTTATATCGAGGTTTAACTGTACTGCGACTGGATGTTTACATTTTAGGGCAGCTTCCGGTAAGCGCCTCCGTGTTCTGGCTTTTTTAACACAGTTGGTGTATGTTTGTTGCATATTGTTGTTTTTTTTACCACAGGGGATAAAAACAATAGACATTTTTACTGTAGTGCAAGATTTCCTTTAGCAATGCATCGTTCACGCTTCACCCTCCCAATGTGCTGGCTTCCAAAGTAGTGCCTCATCGTGGTCCGTGGTTGTGGTTGTGCAGTATTTTCGTGTCACATTTTTCATGCCTGCAAAGTGCTCACTCACTATGGAGTTGTCTAGTAGTCTGTGATCGCAGTACAGCAAATCTGGTGCAAGCCGTCCTTAAAATGCGTATTGTGTCTGCTCCGGATTCCTGAAGTACCGCCTCATAGTTTGGCGACTGGCCTGCAGTGAATGAGGGTTGAAAAGTGCGGTTCTTCGGGTTGAAAGAGAATGTCATGGCTCCCAAACATGCAGAGTAGCTTCTGTTTTTGCACGAAAACCTGTGAAAAGTCAAGGCCTGTAAAAAAAAATGGGCATTCGATACGATATTCGACTTTTTTTTCCGAATTCGATTCGATATTCGATTCAAGAGTTACTTTTCAGTATTCGCACACCCCTACTTCGTAACATTTTGGCTCCGTTTTCAGTTCCAAACAAATTTCAGGCAGAATTTTTGATACCTTTTCCTGCACAAAGAACTTCAGCAGTTGGAAAGGAGCTGTAATTTGTGCCACGTTTATGATTTTTTTTTGTCCTAACACACACCTGAAGAATTGTGTTTAGGTACTTTGAGGTTAATAACTGAAAAAAAATAAAAAGAAACAACCAAGAATCAGAAAATACAGTGGGTATCCCATCGGTCGCACAATTGGCCAACACACTGAGCAGTTTCCTGTGTAAAAAAAATTTTGGTTCATCCATCTCTAAGGAAGCGCCGTATGGGGGAGTGTTCGCAGATGTGCCTCTCACCCTTTAACGCTTACGGTTGGGCCGATCGTCGTCACGAAATGAGGGATTGTTCCCGCTCTTGTTTTCGTGATTACTTTGGTTTTTAGTGTGGCAATAATAGATGCATCTTCAGTGCTTTGTCATTATGTAGCGGTACAAGGCAAATTTTGAGGGTTCTTCCAGTAGGCAGTTCAGTTATTCTGCGACCACTACGAAGTAGAATTCATTGCTGTTGGGGGTGGTTTTCTAGTGGGGTGCTCTTACGAAGATGTGTGTTGTTGTCGCTGCTAGATTTTGAAGGTGTTGTCATTGTCGACTGCAGGGAAACCGTGGCCGGGCAGCAGACGGCAGCGCAACAGAAACGGCCATCGTCTACTACGTCGGCTGCTGCTGCTGCTTCCACTTCTTCCGCTGCTGCCTCCTCAGCCGAGAGCGTCGGAGGGGCGACGTCAGGCGCTGCGGGCGCTTCTACATTGGGTACGGCCGCTTTTATTGCTGCTCACCTCTGAGTGATGGGACTGAAAACGCTGGGGGTACTGTCACTAACGGAAACCAAATGTTTAGAGGCGTGGCCACAGAAGAAGTGCTGGGAATTCAGCGTTTAAAACCGTAAAAGCAAATATACTAGTGCTTCTCTCATGTGGCACGCAAGAATGTAGCACTCATTCTTGGTCAATGCCCTACACAGCTATGCGGGTGTTAGGCAACTTTTTGTGCAGCATCTGAGGGTTGCTGAAGCCGTGCCTCCAACGGCTGATGCCCTAAAACGCCCATCATATTTGTCATTTTTTGCACCATACCCCAAGGGAGAGGATGCCAGTGTCCTGTCCTTACAAGAAAAGCTGTCTTAGGAACAGGCTGCGGGAAAAGCAGTAGAGGACGTGCATGACGGTGCTTCAAGCTTGAAGTATCGCTAGCACGAAATGCTGGCGTTTTCAGGGTAGTGGTTCATGTCACTCCTCATTGTGTAGCCATCGGCTGTTTGCAGCCTCTCAAAACTCCAACCTCTTGCATGCAGGAACCAAGGAAGGTGCAATGGCGTCGGCCGGCCTGGCGCTGCCGGAAGATGACCCCAACGCCGAGGTGCGCCGGCGACGGCTCCAGCGGTTCTCCCAGGGCTCCATGCCCAACGGAGTTTCTAGTCCAGACACGGCCAACTCAACTGGCAATGGCGACGACAACGGCCGCCCCCATTAGATGTGCCCTCTCCCCACCCACTTTCCCCCTCCACAGCACAACTGGCACTTGCAGCAGAGCAAGAGGCAGCAGTCGTCTCCTTGTTTATCTCTCTCTCTCTCTCCTCCCAACCCAAGTCATTGTTTCCCCCTTTCCGAGATGCCCTTCCACCCTCCCCGTGACCCCGGCCTCTCGTCGCCTGCTCCGCACGCAAAATCAGCTGTCAGTGCGCACCTCGACACCTCTTCGGTTCCCGGGCTGCTCTCGCCACCACCAGTGCGCGGACCAGAAGTCTTCTCCGTTTTCGAAATCGCGTCCCCGCCCGCCGTGCCCGTGCGGCAGGTTAAACGGGGGAGTGTTCACAGATGTGCCTCTCACCCTGTAACGCTTACGGTTGGGCCGATCGTCGTCATGAAATGAAGGATTGTTCCAGCTCTTGTTTTCGTTATTACTTTGGTTTTTAGTGTGTCTTTTCTCACCCTGGCTCTCTCTCTTCTGGTTTTTTTTCTTTTTCCTCGTTTCTTGTGATTCATTAGAGCGCAGTCTGCGGTTCTTAATTTGTGTGGACTGCCGAGGGAGCCTTGGGGCTGCCCCTCTCTGCCCAGTGACACTCTCTGGGTCTTATGCTGGAGTGTGGTGCCTCTGACAGCATCATCGGCCAAGAGAGGGGGCATCCTGACAATGGTGGTGACCTTATTTATTGTACAGAATGTGTATAAAGAACGTGACCAACTGGAAGGAATTTCAGCCCGGTACTTGTTAGACATTCCTTTTTAAATAAAAGAGAAATACACCGGCCAATAAAAAGCACTGCATCGCCACTATTCCCTGTTCCCCTTGGAGCAAGTCAGCTTCGCTGCACTGGGTCACCGCCCGGACCAAACGCTGCTCCATCCCGTCGTGTCGGGACGTGCAATGACTGCAAGGACTAGGCTTGCTGTTTGGAGGACTCGTTCTACCAGCCACTGCGTGAATGAGCCTCTTGAAGTGATATGTTCAAGAACACAAACTTTGTGACCTGAAATTGCTAATTAAGGTAGTTGGAACTGCTCTATCGTTGCAACTTCCCAGTATGGCCGGCAAAAATCCTAAGAGCTCAGCATCACAAACTGCATTGTATGCAAAAAGCAAATTGAGGCAAGACCACAAAAGCGTGCTGCGCCTTTCAGCATTGACAGACCGCATCACGCTTGAACAAACGAGCAAGAACAAGTGTGAGAAAGCAAAATATGGTATACCAAGCACGTAGCACCCAGTTTCACACTAAGTTCCTTGTCATAGTTATCGGTTGAAAAGAAATTAGTATTTGGTTTAGAGTCGTATGCTATTGCAAAAGCTACGCCACTTAAAGCCGACACTCAAATTGTTTCAGTTAGCTCCTTCCCAGCTCGCTTGTAGCAGGCATGATGCGGGGCAAGCAAGCCCTCAGTGTTTGACCAGATGTCAAAGAAGGCAATATTTCGGGGACCTGAAATTGCGTGCACAGTAGTAGTACTTCATTTTTGCAGCAGACTGCATGGATATCCGATGCAAAGCTTGTGGTGCATGTCGACTTGCGTCATGAGCGCTCGGCTTAGCGTGCAGGTTAAGCCACTGGGCCGCTACAGCTATATTACCGCTAGAGCTGCTACCCCTTTTTCACTGTTTGTGTTTGTTTATATACGACAAGCAGTGGCAAAACTCTAAGATTGCTATTGCAATCAGCTAAATGTGAGGTGCGACCATTGGCTGCTGTGTGAATTCGCTCAAGTCGTTTCTACTTCTACTAGGTGGCACCACCTCCCTCTCTGGAAATGCCTTCAGGGACCACGGAGGAGACAAAAAAAAAAAAAACTCCCCCCACCTCCCCGAAGGGGATCGTGCGGAAATGCGAATGCATTGGGTGCACCGATGAGTGCGCTGCGGCAAGCAGTAACGGAGAGAGGCGTGCGCTCCACTGCATTTATATACATTTTCCGAGCGCAGCGAGCGGAGAGAGGGTACGCGGAGAGGAGAGACCCGCGCAACACGCCCGCCCCGCGCGCGAGCTCTCTCTCCCGCCGAGCTCCGCGATGCGAGCGCCCTCACACGCCCGAGCGCGCTCCTCCTCTCCCCTTGCCCTCCGCTACTCCCGCCCGAGCTACCACCTGCTCCGGTTGCTAGGCGCGCCACAGCTGTTGCCAGGGGCGAGGAGGAGCGCGGAGAGATAACACCTGCGGGCGCACGCCGACGGAGCACGACAACCCCCGACTAAGAAATGCATTCGCATTTACGACGACGAAGGCAGAACTACGAGGCGCGCGCTCACGTGCGCTCGCGCTAGAGGAATGCAGGCGCACGCCGGCCAACGGAGCAAGACAACCCCCGGCTAATAAATGCATTCGCATTTAAAAGCACTGATGAATACTATACTTCCAAATGAAAAATTTGGGCGCAGCGCGAACTGCAGTCTTCTCGATCACGGCGCATGTATCTGTTGCATCTCGGGAAGTGATTGCGTGATCAGCGAACGCACGGCGGCGTGCGCTGCTCTGCCGTTAGAGGGTTTTAGCATAGCGGCTCCCGTACGCTACGCTAAGGTTAGCGGGTAGCGGGACCGGACTGCGCATGCGCGCGCGGGGAGTGCGAGGAGGTTGCCCCTCAGCGGAGGGAAAGAGCGTGCATGGCGAAGGCAGGCCGCGCGGAACTAATCCACCCCACCGTGACGAATTTGCTCTCCCCAGTCGCGCCCCGCTACCCGCCGCCGTAGCGTTAGCGGACGGAGCACGCTATGCTAAAACTCTGTTATCTCGCAGGGCTCGCCGCTGGTGAGCATGTTGTTGGAAATCGTGTTTGAACCTCCCGCCCCAATGTCACGTGGTCGGATAGCCATGAATGGAGGAAGAGCATCTGGCGAAAGTGTGAGGGGAGGACGCCCCTCGGCAGCGACGCAATGGAGAAAGTGTGAGGTAGCGGCAGGGAGAGATGCCCATAGCAGGGCGTGCTGCCCTCTCCCTCATACTTATGCAAGGTGCTCCACCGCCAACTTATTTCTGAGAGATAACAAACTTTATTGAGCCTTCTAGAGCCGTTTAGGCGCTTGATGGGGTGGTGCCCTCTTCTCGGGCCCCATATGTTTCCAGGTAGGTACTCTGTGCTCTGGTGATCAGCGCAATCTGTTCTACCAGGGCAGGGCTGGACAACAAGGTATTTCATGCCTCAGGGTTGATGTGAGGGGAGGCGGGGGGGGGTGAACTTGGGAAAATTGCACTCTCCTATTATGTGTTGGAGTGTGCCCAGTTGTCTGCAGTTGGGACATTCTTTCTTGTATCTACCCGGTTGAACTTGTTTCGGCGATAAGTGTGGGGGAAGGACCTGGCTTGGATTTGTCTATATATGACTTGCTGCGCTCTGCTTATAGATAATGGTGTGGTTTAGGATATTGCTTCCTCCCGTCTTTATAGAGACTGATATATGTCCTCGTAGCTCGTTATGGGTTGCTGTTCCTGCTGCTCTGCCCGGCTGATTAGTTCTCTGGCCTGTTGTTGGGCAAATTCATTGCCCTCCACCGAAGAGTGGGCTGGCATCCTTATTAGCTCATGGTGGTTTGGTGGTACTTTCTTTTGGAGGATTCTCACTGCCTTAAGACATCCATCCTTTTCTGAAGTTCCTATGCGCTTTATGGGAGTCCGTGACTATTTTCGTAGCTTTTGGTTGAGTCAACACAACGGCAATTGCTATTCAGCTTCCTCTGGGCTTGGTGTGATGACTGAGGCACGTGATGAGCATCGTCCCTTCCTGTTACTGCAATCGTTGCTCTCATTGAGTGCTTGGGAAGTGAGGCGTCTGTGTACGTCACGCCTTTTTCTTTAATTAGAGACTCGTTTAGGGTCTTGGCTCTGGCCTGTCATCTTCCTTCGTTTCTGTCCGGCTTCATGTATGAGGTACCGGTTTGCTAGTTATCCACTGTCTCTGCCCATGCGGGCGGTATAGGGCCTTTGTTTTGACGATATTTTAGCTAGGACGGCTGTTCCCGCTTTTGTTTGGCTCAGTTGCACCGTTTGGCTTGGTAGGTGCGCTTCAATCAATTCGGAGACCGTATTATGCTTGGGCACCCCTAAGGAGCCATGAAGAGAAAACAAAAGTTTGTTTTATTCGAAAGATTAGGTGTTTCATAGTACCCCAAGCGCTTTCCCGGAAGCAAATGATGCTTTATTCACTGAGAAATAAGGCAATTTAAGCCAAAATTTTAAATCTCCCGCTAAAATTGAACATTCCGTGACGTGTACAATGGCGTCATAGAGCCGGTCCATGAAACAGATACTTAGTATGTCGACTCCGTATAGCACCCACACGCGGGAGTCGATCGAGACGGCGGCCATTTTAAAAATACTAGTAAAACCTAGTGCACCCGCAGCCCTAGTCATGAAATCGCCTGATACGAAGAACAAAACTATCGCCGAGGAGCTCGGGCTTGCATTTAACAACCTCACACCACAAAAACGCTCAATGCTTCTAAGTGCACGAGCGGCAAGAGTTGTGGGATACGCGGTGGATGGGAAAGCGACCATTCCGCGATAGCCACAACAGACGAACGCCCAGCCGTCGGCACCGCTGCCTCGTCAGCCCCGTCGCGACGGACGAATATAGACTGGTACGTATGTGCCGTATTTTGATTACGGTTAATAATAGTTCAATTTCAGTAGCAGTATCACTTATGCCAGTTGGCCGGTGTCGTGTATGGAAAGCCGTTCGCGCGAGCTCTCTGCTTCGACCAGAAAGATACGAGCGTCAATGCGCGGTGTTTACGGCATTTTTTTTCCCAAGGTCAGAGCGATTTGACGAAGTCGGCGACGAGCGCCAGCATGTCCCAGGAGTGAGCTAACGTAAGGGTCCCTGCCGTAACTGAACAAACTGAAGTTTTCAGTGGTTGTAAACTGGAAACGAGCTCGTAACGACAGCAGCAAGCCAACACCATTCGAAACTTACGCGACGACTGGCACTATCTCGTCGCTTCTTGCTGTTCCTTACTCCCCTCGTTTCTATTTTTACCTTTGCTGGTTGGCGATATGACGGCCAACCTCCTGTGAAGGGATTACGATACGAAGCAAGGTCGCGGCTGTGCGTGCTGGAACGGTTCGTTGGCCCCGAAGAGCCTCGAACCCGAAAATTCGTCTGCGCGACGGCGAGATGTCGAGCTCGGCCGGCGCTAGTTTCGTATGCATTGGCGCACACGCTTGCGAGTTCGTTCGGACCTTCAACCGTTTACTCCACCGTTCTTTGTCATAAAAAGAATGTGCAGTATGTTTCACGGGCATTTAGCTCTCTATGCAAGCTGTAAGCCCTGCCTAACATGCGTTTGCTTTTGCCGGCCTCCGCCAATCGCAGAGCATTCCCAAGTGACATCACAGGTTCTGTTGCGGAAAATGAGCTGGTGGGTCGCATGGTCATTTCCTTTTTTCCTAATTATGCAGCTTATTTGAGCGAAGTTTGCGTTATAAGTGGTGTCGTTATGGTTCTAACGAGGCAATCTTTCGAATGAACCAAACTTGTGTTTTCTCTTCATGGCTCCTTTAAAGGGACCCCGGAAAGCTTTGTGAAGGTGGCAATCAAATGCATTCAGGTGGTAGAACACTTAACAAGAGATTTTTGAGCCAAGTGTGAGCCCCATACGTTGTACGGATAATTTGTAAACAATTTTTGAAGATTGCCTTTCTCAGCCGATGAGCGCGACGCCGCAGCGAGCCGACCGCGGCTGACGCAACGGCGAAGGCGCCCCCTGATTCGCCCAATCGCCGGCGAGGTCGGCCGCCGGCGGCGTCACTGCCATTGGCTTCCGGCTGCTCTTCCTCCTTCCTGCGCGATCCCGAGGCAAAGCAGGTCCGCAGCGATTGACGCGTGCCTAGGTGCAGGAATGTATAGCTAGCGCAGATCGAACGGAAGTCAAGCCAACGTTTTTAGATACTTTTTCAATTCCGTATCTCCCCGCCGCGGCCATGGAGGCCATGGAGAGAAGGCGGCCGGCCGCGACTCTCGCCACCGCGGCGCTGCGGTTGCGAGTTGCGCTACGAAAGCGAGCGTCGTCTGCTAGCGGGGAGCGGGTTCCGCTCGGCATCTCCAGTCCTCACCACTTGTGGGTGCGTACTGCAAAAGAAATAACTATTCGCGGATGTTTCATCATTTTGTTGCGGCCGTTGCAGTTCGAGATCTATTTGAAACGGGCGGTATTATGCAAGGAGTCGTGTAAGTACGCCCGGGGATTTGAAGCGGTGGCTTAAATATCAAGAACGACAGTGTTTTAAATGAACGTTCGCGTAGCAGTGGCTGTCAAGCGTGCACACAAATTATCTTGCCATGCCAATTGCGCAAATTTATTGCATCACGAATGATATTTCATCACACGACTGTTGGAGCAGCTTCCGTTTCGTGGACAATATAGGTGGTATCGTGCCTCACAACAACGCCCCCGCTTTCATTCCGGCCGCGTAAAAAACAATATCCCGCCGCTGCATGCCTCGGTTCTTTCTAAAGTTATAAAGTTGGCTGGGAGCTGTACCGCACTATTCTCGACCATCTGAGCAAAATCGGTGCACTGCAGGGGAACAGCTAGGCGCCTCATGGTTGGACAACTCCTCTTGTCGCTCCATGGGCAAGTGCTCTCCTTTTGTAATCACCTAGCTTGTGCGCAGACGCTGCCTTTCTCTTTTTCGGAGATCGCTGCCGAGTCTGCTTCCGCAACAAATTAAGTTGCTGGGAAAGTTCGGAAAGTTAACGGAAACTGCACCTTCCTTCAGTGTGAGCCCGGTCGATCTCGGCGACTTTACGTTAATGATACCTATATTTCTTCGCAACGTCCTTTTCGAGAAAATGAAGTCCACATACTTTGCGCGTTTTCCTTAGCTCTTCGACCGCGCGGGGAAATATGGATCCGATGGCGGCGCTAAAAAGTGACGCTTCCGAGTGTTGCTTCTGTATCTGCTCGTACGTATACAGCCATGTGCGGAACACGTTGGCATTTCGGTAAGCCATCAAAGAAAACACAGCGTATTGACTTAGTCAATGAAATCCTCGATGAAATCGGTACTGTTCAATAGCGTCACAAACTGAACGCACTGTAAGGGCAAGGTTCGCGCACAGGGGTAAAAAAACAAACGCAAACGAAAGGAAGCAACTTGTAGAGACATGCAATTACTCAGCCTACTGGAGCACGCGTATGCAGTCGCTATACCTTGTTCAAGGTTTAATTTTCACACAAACACACACACACGCACACACACACACACGCACACATATATACAATTGAATGTTTCATTCCTGACACATAGTTTCACGTATACTTTGCAGTACGCCAATCCCTTTCGATCCTCTTACGACGAGTTTCCTATGCGAAGCTTCGGTGCAGGGCGTGGGAAAAGCACAGGCCAGTAGAGGTGAGTGAAATATTTAAAAATGTCATACAACCAGAATCGTATTTCCACCCTAGCTGTCCGTAGCACTGCCACACAAGAACAGCCACGACTGATCGTGCGGGCCTGCCGGACGACTGGCATTGGAGCCCTTGACTGAGGACACACCCCAACGAGGCTTCACTTCTGGCCGCCAGTATTTGCAATAAAAGTTTGTACCACCACAACCAGAATAGCACTGCTATAGTAGACTCCATCTGAAATGACCCAAGTATCTCCGCGCGTCGAGATACCACCAATTCCCCGCACGGGGCACCTTGAGTAATCTTGGTGACGGTGAGTGGCGACACCGCGTACCCCGAGCCCCCCATATACTTAAGTTGTTACCTACCGTGGCTAGAAGTTGAAAGGTGAAGGGTTAGAAGCCGTGAACGGTGGCCGTCGGAGCCTTGGTCAAGCGCCGGCCGATGGGCTCCCTGCCTGTCTACCAAGCAGGGAGCTCCGGGACCTCTTTGACTACCAGGGTAAGGTCAAAGAAGAAAGTACCCCCGTCTCCCTGCTTTTTCCTATGCCATATGGATAATTCAACCCCCCCCCCCCCCCCCCCCCACCCACCAGATGTGATCGGCCCCCGAAAAGGGGCCGCACCGAAGTTTCCTTTCCATCCCTTCCAACAATCCACATTCCGAAACCTGACAACTATCCTCGATTCTTGGTTATCGAGGCAGTTGACAAAACAAACCCTGTTTCTTCCATGTCCGTATTCTTGATCACTAAGTTCCTGGAAGGCATCCTCGGAACATCGTTCGATGCTAAGAAACTCCGTACCGGTGAAGTCCTAGTCAATGTCAAGACGCAGCAACAAGCCACTAACCTGCTGTCGCAAATCTGCATGGCAGATCTGGCCATCAGAGTCACTCCCCATCGTAGCCTCAACAGCTCTCAGGGTGTGATTTCGGAGACCGATTTGTTGAATGAGACCGAAGCTGATCTGTTAGAAGGCCTGAAAGATCAGGGTGTAACTGCAGTGAGGCGTATCACCATCAGACGAGACAAGCAGGAAATCCCCACAAAGCATATAATCCTGACTTTCAACCGCTCCACATTTCCTGAATCCATTAAGGCAGGCTTCATCTCGTCCTCCGTCCGAGCGTACATCCCGAATCCGCGTCGCTGCTACAAGTGCCAGCGGTTCGGGCATGGTACTAACTCATGCCGGGGCCAGCCAACCTGCGCTAAATGTGCCCAACACCATCTCACTGATGACTGTTCATCCAATCAATTGCTCTGTGCCAATTGCCAAGGACCTCACGCTGCATATTCGCGAACCTGCGAGCGGTTCAAGCTTGAGAAAAAAATAATAAACATCAAGGTCACGGAAAACATCACCTTCCCAGAGGCGCGAAAGAGGTTCGCCTC
Source organism: Haemaphysalis longicornis (assembly GCF_048455015.1). Classification (NCBI taxonomy): domain Eukaryota; kingdom Metazoa; phylum Arthropoda; class Arachnida; order Ixodida; family Ixodidae; genus Haemaphysalis; species Haemaphysalis longicornis. The sequence goes on from NW_027526445.1 coordinate 120,555,462, forward strand.
TTTCCCCCTGGGGAGGTACGCCGACGCAGCTCGCCGGGGGGCGGAGCGGCGTCTGGTTTCGGCGGGGACCCAGTACCGCGAGTCGGACTTGGTCCCGCCCCCGCCCCCCCTGGGTTGCCTCTGGCAGCCCAACCCGCCTCCGCACCACTCGCTGAGCCAGCAGCGGTTGTGGTGGCAACCTCTTCCGTCGGGACCGGTGCCGCTCCCGTCCCTGCCTCCCCATCCTCCAGTGCGTTGGAGGGTGCCATGGACACCACGGGCTCCGCACCGGCTCCCACCGCCACCGCACCGCCCGTGCCACTTCTGGTGCCTCCGATACCTGCGGCGGTGGCGGGTCAAACGAAAGGCCCTCGAAGGGGGGCCAAGTCCGGGGGGCCCGGTTCGACGGGTACACCCAGGACATCAGACGACGAGATTGACGTCGTGCCATTCTTGCCTGCAACACAGCGCAAGGATCGGCCTCCGACGTCCAAGCCTACAGAAAGGCCCAGAAAGCCCAATCCAAGAGTCACAGCCCCGAAAGACGACACATAAACATACACATTCCAGTAGCTCTCACACTAAATAATGGGAAGAGAAAATATTGTTCAATGGAACTGCAGAGGCCTTCTGAATAATCTTGACGACGTGTATGAGATTCTGCATACCAATCAGCCAAGTTTAATGTGTGTCCAGGAAACACATCTGAATTCCAAAGACACAAATTTCTTGAATAGTTACCTGGTATACAGGAAAGACAGGGTTGGCTGCACACACTCTTCTGGCGGTGTGGCCATAATCGCCCGCAAATCCTTACCATGCCACCCTGTCACCTTGAACACCGTCCTTGAGGCTGTAGCAATACGCTTAATAATATTTAATAGGTTGATAACGGTATGCTCCATATACATTCCTCCTGATGTTACACTTTTGAGCTCAGACTTCGAGGCGCTGGTTGACCAGCTGCCCGAACCGTACATTCTAACAGGCGACCTTAATGCTCACAATTCTCTCTGGGGCTCTTCTTGTACGAATGCCCGGGGTCGCCTGATAGAGAGGTTTCTTACATCCTATGGAGCATGCCTTTTCAACAATAAACAGCCTACATATCATAACATAGGACACAACACATACTCATCTCTTGACTTGGCTATTGGCTCCGCAGTTCTCTTTCCTCTTCTTGAGTGGGGTGTGGGAACTGACCCATATGGCAGTGACCACTTCCCCACCTCACTTACATATATAGGTAAAGGCCCAAGCAGTTCATCTTCCCATAATAGGTTCAATGAAGCACGAGCTAAATGGAATACATTTACAGAGACAACCAAACTACACCACACATCCATAGGACACCTACACGTTGAAGAAGCTACCCAACTCCTCACGGCGCACATCCTCGACGCCGCCGAAAAGTCCATTCCCCACGCCTCTGGTGCCCCGCGCAACTAGCGGAGGCCGTGGTGGAATGAGGACTGTAGGCGGGCGCGGGAGGCCCAGAACAAGGCGTGGGGTATCCTCCGTCGGTACCCCACGTCGGGTAACCTCATTTTGTTCAAACGGGCCCAGGCGTTCGGAAAACGTGTGCGCCGTGAGGCAAAACGAGAGAGTTGGCGCACCTTCCATACATCCATTAACTCATACACAGACGCACGCAAGGTATGGACAAGAATACGCAAACCCAAAGGACAACATACACATAGCCTGCCCCTGGTCAGTACAACAGGGGACACACTCGAAGACCAGGCTAACACACTCGCACAACACTTTCAACACGTGTCCAGCTCTGCACACTACACAAACACTTTCTTGAAACACAAAGCCTCTTGTGAAAAGAAGTCCCTACGTGACAACAACAAATCACAGACTTCTTACAACTCCCTGTTTTCACTACATGAGCTGAGGGCTGCTCTAAGCACGTGTAAACCCTCAGCTCCAGGCCCAGACAACATCACATACACAATGTTACAACACTTACACGCAGACACACTCGAAACACTTCTACATCTATTTAATAAAATATGGCTTTCGGGGCACATTCCAAAGTCTTGGAGGGAGGCCATAGTAGTGGCTTTTTTGAAGGAGGGAAAGGACCCGTCGTCCCCCTCAAGTTACCGTCCTACAGCCCTGACGAGCTGCCTGTGCAAGCTCTTCGAGAAGATGATCAATCGCAGGCTGGTGTACTTCCTTGAGTACAACGGTCTTCTCGAGAGCTGCCAGGCAGGCTTCAGCGCGGAGCGCTCCACCAATGATAAGCTTGTTGCATTGGAATCCTACATAAAAGATGCCTTCATTCACAAACAGTTCTGCATTACAGTCTTCTTTGATATGGAAAAGGCCTACGACACGGCATGGCTATACGGCATCTTGAGTGACTTGAAGTCATTCGGTGTTTCGGGCAACATGCTTAGCACTCTTTCTAGCTACATGTCTGGACGAACTTTCCGTGTAAGAATTGGTAGTGCACTTTCTAATGTACATGTTCAGGAAAATGGAGTGCCTCAAGGAGGTGTTTTGAGCTGCATACTCTTCATAGAGAAGATGAACTCACTCCGTAAGTCATTGCCACCAACCATTTCTTGTTCAGTTTATGTAGATGATGTCCAAATATCTTTTAAATCATGTAATATGTCAATCTGTGAACGGCAAGTCCAGCTCGGCGTGAACAAACTTGCTGGCTGGGCGGACACAAACGGCTTTAAGCTGAACCCCGTAAAAAGTACTTGCGTTGTGTTCACCCGTGTTCGCGGGATCCATGTGGACTCTGACATTACTCTAAACGGCGTGTCGATTCCTGTAAAAAAGGAGAACAAGTTTTTAGGCCTAATATTCGACAACAAACTAACATTTCTTCCTCATCTGAAAATGCTTAAGCAAAAATGCCTAAAAACTATGAATATCCTTAAAGTTGTCTCTCACCAATCGTACGGTGCAGACAAGCAGCTACTCCTGCGTCTTTATACTGCACTGGTAGGATCTCCCTTGGACTACGGCAGCGTCGTATATGGGTCTGCAACGAAAACGGCACTTAAAATGCTTGACCCAGTTCTGCATTTGGGGCTTCGCCTTGCTTGTGGCGCCTTTCGCACCAGCCCTGTTGAAAGCCTCTATGCAGAGTGCCACAAATGGTCCCTGTATCACCAGAGGATATACACTGACTTGTTGTATGCCTCTAAAATCATGTCTCTGACAAATCATCCTCTTAACTCGACCATTCATGATGCATCCTCACAGCAGCTCTTTTTAAACCGTCCATCTATTCCCATGCCGTTCCCTCTCAGAGTGAGAGCAGAAGCTTCTGAGCTAGCAGTGTCATTTTCATATATCCACAAGACACCGATCATTGATTTTATTGCACCATGGCAAGCCAGGGATGTTTCTTGTGACCTGTCCTTTGTGCAGTTCGACAAAAACAGGGCACCAAGGGCAGCTATTATGCAGCATTTTCTCTTTCTGCAGGATAAGTACCAGTGTGCAGAGTTTTACTCCGACGCATCAAAGACAGCTGATGCTGTCTCTTGTGCTGCGCATGGACTGAACTTTAACGTGGCAAAAAGAATGAACTCCCACAACAGCATTTTTACAGCTGAAGCACACGGCATTTTACTTATTTTAGACCCATTGTCCAACATCAAATTCCAAAGTCCATAATTTTTAAAGATTCTCTTAGCGTTGTACGTGCACTTTTGTCTAGAAAACGCTCAAAAAATTATCTAATCAATCTTGTTTTTAAGGGCCTTATGGCGGCATATGCATCGTCTTGAAATAACAATATGTTGGGTTCCTGGCCACTGTGGAATAGCCGGGAATGAAACCGCAGATGAAATGGCCACTGCTGCTACACTCTTGAATTCAGTGGGCATAGCAACACTGCCGTACACAGATATGAAGCCACACATCAGACACCAACTTCACAACACGTGGCAAACACGCTGGAGTGAACAGACAGATAACAAGTTACATGTAATAAAACCTCACTTGGGACCATACGCTACTGACTCACAGAACAGGCACATTGAAGTTACCTTAGCTAGATTGCGGATGGGCCATACCCATGTAACGCACTCGCACCTGCTCACGGGATCTCCAAGACCCCTGTGTAGCAGGTGTGGGGAGGGCCTATCCGTAGTCCACATCCTAATCACATGCAAGGCACTCGACACAACAAGACACAGACACTTCAAGGAACTATACAGACAACACATTCCGCTACACCCTTCCTTGTTTTTGGGTGATAATGTCATGGTTTCTGTGCAACGCGTTTTTAAATATTTGTCTGATGTTAACTTTTTAAACCTCATTTCCTATCATGCGTAATCAAAACTGGCCCTATACACCAGCCATCACCATTGCCGTTATTGATTTTATTGTTATTTTGGCTTTAGTAGCCACTATTTTCTTTTAGATACTTTTGTTTGGCGCTCTTTGCCCCAGCTGGCCTTGCGCCAAAAAACTAACCATCATCATCATCGATACCACCAATTTTTTTGCGCACAAAAGCATGCTCAGATTTTCCTTGTGGGCCTCTGCTTTCAGGTTGATTTGAAACCTTATATCATCGCCATAAAGTGAAATATCATCGCCATAAAGATCTCAGCAGCCGCGCTCCAAATGTGAATTACCAGGATGTGTATATCGTATTTTTTGCGTATCGCGCCGGCGCAGAAATGACGAAGGACGCTTACTGACACAAAATTTCAAAGCTGAGATAACTACGTGAAAGGCTTCCTTGTATACGGAGATATCTCCCAGCAAGTTTCCACAGAACTTCGTTTAGTATACCATATTTTAAAGCCACTTTAACTTTTGTGCGCAAGAGAAAGCTCAAAACGGATACCCTTTCGACATCGACATCAGCATGACGCCTTCTGCTCCTGGCTCCAAACTGCCGACACCAGGGTAGGCCAGAGCTCCCGTGATGTTGCCACGCGCTGGTCAACCTCTATTCGTTCAAGCCACACTCACCGACTGGGAATCCTTCCGCAAAGACCCCCAACCCGTTCCAGAACCTACCATTCACCGAACTTGAAGAATGGACCTCTCAATTAATCAAGAGGCATTCCAAGTCGTGTAGGCGTTTCCTAGTCAGCGCAGCCAAGCGACGCATGGCACCATCTAGGGGCATGTTTGAAGCTATGTCCACATGCATGTGGCCCTCAATTTAATCGCTCAGGACCGCTTGCTCTCGTAGTGTAGTAGTACCGCTCCTGCGAAGCAAACATCTTAGCCCGGGATCAAATCCCGTTACCGCTTTTTTTCTCAAGGGTTTGTCATATTTGAATATTAACATTTCTTATCACGCATACAAACTATGACATCTTTATGCATTATAAATGGGATTTAGGGTATTTTCGTTGCCTTTTGGTCAGCTTCAACTATTTTGCGTGTCGATTTTAGGTCGGTTTCGGCTGTTATTTATTTCAGTTGGGGTGGTTTTGTGTGCTTTAGGTACGTTTATGCTGTGATATAACCCCCATAAGCAAGCTCAGGTTTACTGACTAGGGAACGCATATACGTCATTCCAAGACAATTCCCTTACGGTCGACAATCCCTCGGTTGACTCCCATCTTTTCCATCTATGGTAGGCTTGACGGGCCTTGTGCATCGATGGCGGATGAAAAAATACAACCAGCGTCTTAAACGCCGAATCGCTGCCCTGACTCAAAAAGCAACTGTATACCTTACACCCTTCACAGACAAAATTGGGCTACCTTTTGCGACCAACTCGAAGGAACACTGAACATTAAGCACACGTGGCATCTTATCCGCTGTCCTCTTGGCTCGAAACCTACCAAGGCTGGCACCAACAATCCCGCCCGCCGCCGTCTTCATAAGCATCCTCCTCCAGCGATCAGCCCCTAGACGAGCCTTTTTGGCCCCGAGAGCAATCCACGCCTATTACCCGCCGCGGTGGCTCAGTGGCTACGGCGTTGCGCTGCTGAGCACGAGGACGCGGGTTCGATTCCAGGCCGCGGTGGCCGCTTTTCTGATGGAGGCGAAAAGCAGAAACGTCCGTGTGTACGAGATTTCGGCGCACGTTAAAGACCCCCAGGTGGTAAAAATTAATCCGAAACCCTCCACTACGGCTCGCCTCATCGCCTGCGTTGCGTCGGTGCGTTAAACCCTACAATCAATCAATCAATCAATCAATCAATCAATCAATCAATCAATCAATCAATCAATCAATCAATCAATCAATCAATCAATCAATCAATCAATCAATCAATCAATCAATCAATCAATCAATCAATTCACGCGTATTGCATCAGCGCACCGAATCCTGCTCTTGACGCTTCATTCACACCCCAAGAACGCCTTTGAAATAAAGTGTATTCCTCCTCCTCCCCAAGAACTTGACCAAGCTCTCTCTTGTCTCACTACACACACCACACCCGGTCCAGACCGTATCAACAAGATTATCCACAACTGCAGGACAATGTTTCTCTAACATTAACTGCTTTACTGGCACCCTTCCTTCCCAATGGTGGTACGCAGACATATTCATACCCAAGCCCAACAAGCCAATCTAGCTCTTCAGCCTTCCTCCCATCTCCCTCACCTCACGTCTTGGCAAACTGTTCGAACGCATGGTTCACACCCGACTCGCTGATTCAAACACATGCCAAACCAACGCCAAGGCCTCAAAGAAGATACGGCTAATACGATACGGTTAATACAATACAATACGGTTAAATAATACAATGCAATAATTCAATACAATACAATACGGTTAATTCAAACACTTAATCATTGCATAACATATTCCACCCCATACATCGCCCTGAAACCCAAAGAACGGGAGACAGCGGACATATTAATTAGAAAAGGTTATAAAATAGGACTTGGCCTCCCCGTTCAAACCTCTACTTCCGGTTTCTTTGAACTCGGAATTCATAACAGCCTCGAAGAACTTCAGGAAGCTCAACGTAACAACCAACTCTCCAGACTCCTCCTCACCCCCACCGATCAGCACATCCCCCAGACTCTTGGTTACCCGACCCCACCTGCTTTAGAAGTCCCTTCAACGCATTTCTCCTTAATTAAATCCGGTCCCACAATACTGTATGCAAAATGCCTAACAACAACAACAACAACAACAACAATATATCAATCATCAATAATTTATTTGCGTTCCCAGGAATAGCCGGGGGGCCTTTGTGCTGCTGGCGCACGGAGACAAAAACACACGAAAAATGATGTACATATCTTTCAAAGAAAAAATAAGAGGAGAGTAGTAGTGGTTACACACGAAGAAAATTACACATTTTGACATAAACGCACACAAACACAGACTTACAAGCACCCATTCATACACACAAGTAAGGCCTAACAGAGGCATATCTGACCGACGTAAACAAGACAATTAAAAAGTGAATAAAAAGAAAAGAACGAAAAGATAGCTTATTATGAGGTCACAGGTTGGAAGTCAATCAAGTTCATGAACACAGGGGCAAAAGCAAATACAGAATAAGTAAAGTTGACAGTTACGCCAAAACCAACTCACAGACATGTTTGCGAAACAGAGTAGGGCAATCATTAAATATATCCAGGTAATCCGAGTACCGATTGTACGTGCATTGCAGTCGGAACACAGGGCACAAGAGACGCAGACATTTACAACTACTACTGCTACTACTACTACTACTACTACTACTACTACTACTACTACTAGTACTACTACTACAACTACTACTAATAATAATAACAATAATAATAATCAGCCAATCTACGCCCACTGCGGGGCAAAGGCCTCTCCCATAGATCTCCAATTATCCTGGTCGTGTGCTAACTGCGACCAATTTATCCCCACAAACTTGGTTTCATCTGCTCATCTAACTTTGTGCCACCCCCTGCCGCGCTTGCCTTCCCTAAGGATCTACTCTGTCGCCCTTAATGACCAACGGTTATCTTGCCTTCGCATTATATATATATATATATATATATATATATATATATATATATATATATATATATATATATACATGCCCTGCCCACGCCCATTTCTTCGTAATTTCTACTAATATGTCCTTAACACGCCTTTGTTCCCTGACCCACTCCGCTCTCTTCTGGTCCATATATACATCTATAATATTCCGTTACATTCCTCTCTGAGTCGTCCTCAATTTAAGTTGAACCCTTTTAGCGAGCCTCCAAGTTTCTGCCTCGTAGGTGAGTACCGGTAAGCTGTCATACACTTTCCTCTTCAGGGACAATGGTACGCTGCCATTCATTATCTGAGAATGCCTGCAGAATGCACTCCACCCCATTCTTATCCTTATGATTATCTCTGCCTCATGGTTGGGATCCGGGATAACTACTAGCTAACAATATGCACTCGGAATTCAACCAAGCTAGAAGGCTCTCCCGGGTTGAGTATGTTCGATCCCAATTCTACTTCCTCTCAATATATAGTCGCTATACTGACGCTGCCCTCCACCCCTCACTCCGGGCTCATGCTTCGGCGGTTGTCAACTCGAAAGGCGCACTTCTCACCTCCCTCACGCGCAGGTAGTTAGACGAGGTGCGGCGAAGCCCTGCGTGGCCTGACCCGCACCTTTCTCGCAGGACGAATCAATACAGGTCATTTCTCTCTCTCTCTCTCACGACTCTCTCCACATCAACAACCACTGCCGAAGAAATCGCCATAGCCATCGCCGCTACCACTGGCTCCCAATACCTTACAGTTATCACAGTGGGAGGTGACGCGCTCGTTTTGGCGACCACGGTGACGCAAGCGCGGGAACATGACCATGCAGGGATTGCCCTCATCCGGCCTTGCCGAAGAAGACGCGGCAAATCACACTAGGGGAGGACGTGGACCAATAAGAGGCAGCCACTACAGAGGAGCTAGGGATGCCAGGCGAGAACAGAGGAGAACGCCGGGAGTCTTTAACCGTTATTCTTTCCCTGGGTGCTTCCGTCATAGGATATTGCCACAGAGATGTCGTGATCGCCTTTCATTCCTTTGTTGCGGCGACAGGCCAGATGCCCCGCTAGATAGCTATGCCTTCATTCGCAAGTTTTTTTTTTCTGACAATCCTGTTCTATTCAAAGATTTCTTTTTCTACTCTCAATGTTTTTTCTCGTACTTCTTTTTTTTTCTTTCTCTCTAAAATGAACCGGGTCACAGCCTAATTATTACAGGCAGCTTCTTGGCCAATCCCCAGCGTGGGTACGCGCCATAACATAAGGAACCAACCAACCAACCAACCAAGCCGGGAGAAGTGGACGGAGCAGGTTCGAGGTGCGCGACGTCCAGGTTGAAGACTCGAAGCTCGTCGGGTTTTCGGGCCCCTAGCTCGGTAGCGTTCTACCTCCTGGCGCCTTGGCATCGACCCGCCGCCTGCTGCCCGTAGGCGATCGGCAGCGCACGGTTGCATCCTGCCCGCTGCTACAGGGCGCCATATCGTGAGCGGCTGCCAAGCAGACCGTTGCATAGGAGGACAACGGTGCGTCTTCCTCGTCGACGCTCCGGCGTGTGCGACGGAGTCGTTATATAGCCCCGCAACACCACACCCCGCCTCGTTCCCAGCACCCACGATGCCCTGCGGACGGCGCCTCATCGCCCTGAACGTTTGGTGGGGACTTTTCTTTGTATTCTCTTTAGAAGTGGAGGTTCTCAGAGTTATGTACATTTGGCAGACCTTTGAATTGTAATCGGATTTCAGGTGTAAACTTTTGTGGTTTGATGTTTATTCTGTTTTCCTAGAATATATGTTTCTTTGTGCCGTTACCAAGCACCCTCGTCTAATTATTGGCACTGTAGCAAGGCCCAGTCGCAACAGAATATCTGAAAAGAACCTGCAAGGGCGTTTCCCCTCGCCACGCACAGATCCCCAGCAAACCTGCCGTAAGATTCAACGTGTACGCATCTCACTTCCAGCCTTAGCCATACTCCCATCAATCAATCCCCTCCACGAGCTCTACATCGCCTGGACACCTGGCCACTCGTCCATCGAGGGAATTGAGGAGGCTCACGCCGCTTCACGCGCACTTCCACACCGGGCATTTCCCCCAGGGACAGAACCCATGGCCCAGTCTCCTCCACCTCCCGCTGTTCCATCGCGCTACCGCGACATCCTCCACCATTATCGCAACCTTCACCTCACCTGCCTCAACCTCACCCTCAACTAACCAGGAGGAAGCAATCATCTGGCGTCGATTACAAACACCTATTATAATGCACTCATCCTCCACTCTACATCTCTCTCAATATCCCTCACATGTCCTACCACATGGTGTGGTCCTGTCAAAACACCCCATCGCTCACTGCCAATCCCAACCCGTCCCCAGAGCAGTGGGAGGGCCTGCTGTCCAGCTCCTATCACGCTGACCAACAGGTCTCTTTAATCTCCCTTGCGAGGGCTGGAGCTAAGGCCTAAGGGTACGTGGACCGAGGCGTGACGGCTCAACGACCAACGCTTGCACGATTTAACGTTTATTCTTTTTACCTCTCTCCAATTTCCTAATTGCTATTCTTTCTCATTCTTCCATTTTCTTTACTCCAACCGATCCCCTGCTCGCAAAATGCAGCAGCGCGGAACACGGCCAGCTATCAGATGGCGAACTGAGTTTTCTACGTATACGCTTCCCATACGTAAGCAATGAAGAAGGCGCGACCTGCGCCTGGTTGCACCCGGACCTTGCTCCGTGTGTTCCCCGAAGTCCCATTACCTTTCCAGGTCGCCCTTCTCCACAATTTCAAACTGCCTCTGTTCCGGGTCATCGTCTGGGCCTTCCTCCTCAAATTCAACGAACTCGCGGTCATCTGGGAACCAAGTTTTCTTTCTCGCGAGCTGTTCAAAGTGCGAACGTACCGATCTCTACAGTGCAACATTGAAGTCACGAGTCACTGTGCAGCAGAAGCCCTCCAGCCATGGAGGAAAGAAAAGCTTAGAGAGGTCCTGACGTCAGCTCTATTAAAGCCATAAACGCCATTTTAAGCTGCTTCCTTTTAATGCATAACATTTTTTGTCGAGTGCCCCCATAGCCAGGATAGTGTAATGCCCTGCATTTCCACAAAAATGGAGGTTTGGCGGAAGTAACACCTGTAATTGGAAGTAACACCTGTAATCATCTCCATGGAGATGATTGGTCGGGCAGAATTTTGAAAAACAAAAAATAGGAGCAATAGGAAAGATAACGTTTTAACAAAAATTGCATACCAAAATCAGAGATATGCATCCTATACATTCCCCCGAAAACCGAAGACTAAACAAAAAAAAGTCCGCAAAAGAACGTTCGGAATACGTATAAAAATAGCGTAAACGAACCAACTATCCTGGCATCTTCGAAAAAAAAAATTGCGAAGTAAAGGCACTTCATCGCTGAATGGCATTTATTTGCATCATAGGATAAAAGAAACAAAAGAAAACTTTAAAAGAATAAAATAATCCAACGTATTTCGCTACCCATGGCCACATTTGGCCGTAAAGAACTCCCACTCTATATAAGCGGCATAAGAATGCTACGAATTAGCACACAATTATCTGAATTTCTGAATATTTTTTGCTTTTAATTTGCGCACACTCGCCACCTCCACCGCCTTTGCTCGTCCCAGTGTCGTGTGCTCCATTTGCGTCTGCCAAACATTGGATATCAGCTGGGCCGCGCAGTGACATAGTTAAGGTGGCTAGAATGGTGGCCTTCGCCGCCGTCGCTACGACGCGGTTGCCAGGGGCCTCTTCAGAGAGGGAAAAAACCACGCGACTTCCTCCACACTTTTTTCAATGCGCCGGCGGTCATTGGGGCCTCCCAAAGCTTTCTTTCCTCGATGCTTCCAACCAGTTATATTTCTTCCACTGTCATGACTTGAACGCGTGTACATAGCGCCAAATCCCGGTTTGATGATACAGAACATACGGACAGAAATCGCTCCATTTGTGACACTTTTAATTTATGCAGCCCCAAAAAGCTGGGTATGTGTCTTATTGTCAGGATAAAAAATAAAAAAATAATCAAATCCAAAAATCATGAAAAGTTAGTGCCTGCTGCGTGTGCTAATGTTAGCCCGAGCTGTTTGGGGCGGGGGCCTGAACTGGACCATCGCGTTCGGATTGTCCGACTGGTCGGCGTCCAGGAGGTACGCGGCGCCCACGACCACGGCGAACAGGAAGCCGACCAGGAAGACCCCGACCAGCATGCACTGGTGCACCTTGGACCACGACGTGCGCGCGGGCGGCGACGACGGCGCCTTGACTGCTCCGCCGGGCTCGTCAGCTTCGAGGGGGTCCTCGTCACCGCTTCCGCGAGCACGACGGGTTGACCGGGGCGGCGGCTTGAGCTTCGTGGTCGAGTCGCAGCCGACGAGGTCGCAGCTGGCATCGAACGCGTCGAGGTAGTTTGACGTCAGGGGCGACATGCCGGGCTCACCGGATGCGGTCATGATTTCGTGTGGGCCTGTGTGGATGACTGGGTAAAAGTGGAGAGGTCACCTCATATAGCCAGACTTGTACACATGACTGGAAGAAAGGGATCGATTACAACTACAATTACTTCATTTTGAATATTAACCGTTTAAATCACAGCCTGAAAAAAGCAATCGAAAAATTACTCCAGAGAAATCGATCACTTCCCACTTTACGCTCAATACACCAAGCCGCCGGTAAATAGAGTAGGAAAGATTGGAAACTGCTCGTTCGTACCTCAAGTTTTAGTCGAATGTAATTTTAGCGGCACACTAATCCCCGACTTTCCGTGCTTCGTGTTTTGAAAAGAGCAAAAAAAAAAAAAATCCCGAATGGGAAGAATTGACCGTTTTTATCCACGATTCCAGCAGATCATCAAGCCCCTCTCGAAAAAACAAAATGCGAAAAATATTGTAATGACATCTTAATTTAAAGGAGCCATGAAGAGAAAATGCAACTTCGCTTAATTTGAAAGAACTAGGATTCAGTATCTCACTCAGCTCCATTACAGCCACAAAAGATGTTTTTTAACGAAAAAAAAAAGCAAGAAGTATTTAAAAACTTTCAAATTTTGCGCCACAGTGACGTATTATGAGCAAGAATGACGTCATACGGGCCAACAATAAAACATAATTTTCAGTGCGTTAACTGCACGTTAGCATTCAAGTGATGCGGTCAAATGGAACTAGAGGCCCCATTACAGACGTCCAGTCTTGTGTCGTCGCGACAGGTCAGTTAGGGGGCCGCCAATCGCACAAACAATGTTCTGTGACGTCATAGAAAAGTTGCGGGAAATTGGCTAGGGGGTTGCGACTGCTTCACACGTTTTCTTTAATATATCCGTTATTTGTTCGAAGATTGCGATGATATTGGTATCGTTGTTATCGGGACTAAGCAGTCTTTCTAATAAATCCAACTTGTATTTTGTCTTCATGGCTCCTTTAAAGCGAAGCTTTCCATGTCTCACTGATGGCGTCGAAAAGTGAAAACGCACTGCAGGAAAACCACTTTACATAATGGGTTTCACAAATTTGATTGCAAGAGAAAGCACATCAAGCGCCTAAAAAGAAAAAAAAAAAAGAATCCGCTTCCCGTACTCAGAATCGAACCAGGGTCCCTCGCATAATGAAGCCGACGTCTACCGATTGCGTTATCCCGACACGGTGGAAGCAGTTTGGATTCTGGACTTTCACTCAGGTTGCATGGGACTGGGAGGAAGCTTCTCGTTTTAACCATCTTCGTTTTAATATGGGCCTTTGATTTTTAAAGCGAAGCCTTGCTAATCTCGTCGAGCGGTTTCGCTGTCTCCGTAAATCTGACCTTCATTTGACCGCAGCTGCGCCGTACCCTTCGCGACGCATCACCTGACTCGACGGGCTGAGCTCTTCCGACGGCCGCGTTCGCCACTGCCGGCTTAGCGCATGCGCTCTCCACAGCTGGTTCGCGCCTGACCACGTAACTCGCCGCGTGCATGCGAGCTTGGCCGTGAATAAGCTAGAGCGGGGCCGGGCCGTCTTCTCTGAACGCTGCGCGGGAGATGGAGAGAGAAAACTTTACTTTGTACATTCTGGGTTACTGAGGTGTGATGACCGACAGCTGCATCTTGCCGGTGACCCCGGCCGCTCGTTCCGTTAAATTCTTCTGAACCTCCCGGTCCGAGCTGCCCAGCGCCTCCTCCCAGTGCTCGCCAGTGGGTATTAAAGGAAAAGGGTCTTTGGGTCAATTCCACATAAGATGAGTGATGGTGTCGTGTGCACCACATGCAGGGCAATTGGGTGAGGGGTACACAGTAGGATTAATTAAATTCAACCTGGCGCGACATGGAAGTGTATTAGTTTGCATGAGGTGCCACAGCCGCTCCTCGGCGTTAGTTCCGGGTGAGCAGGCGGGTATCGACGGCGGGTAAGGCGGTAATGCGCAGTGACATCGTGGAAGCTCAATAGGCTGTCGCGAGCCGACTGGGCTCCATGGAGGGGGACAAGACTAGGTCCTGCTCGGATGGTAAGCTCTCGAGCTGTTGTGTTGACCACTTAATTGCCCCCCAGCCCTGTGGGCAGGAGTCCAGATCAGCTCCACCTGGGAAGTTGGAGGCTTTGAGCCGTCGTCGGCAAGAAGCGTCGGACCGCACCGCGGATGTCACCCGGCGAGGTGTTCGGCTAGAAAAGCGCTGGAAGCGGCACCACGGCCGCACACAAGTTAGGCTTGTGAAGAATTGTTTACTAATTACAGCTAAATCAAAGGTTAACCAAGTGAAAACAAGACTTGACCTGGCTAAGCCAAGCTTTCGCTTTGCATATCCAAGATTAGCTGAGCTAAGCCGCAACCATTTTTTGTAATCGCTCAGAGGAAAATAAGTAATTGAACCCCTTAAAGATGTAATTGAAGCGTTACAATGTGACAGTAAAATGTAACCGATTACAAGAAATTCGTTACTTGTAACGTGTTATGTGCAAGTCTGTACATAGCCTACGTCAGGGGCGTGCCACGGTACTGCTTTTCGTCGCTGAGGACGGCGCTCATATTGCTCCTGATGTCCTATCACCACGTCGCGCTTTGTCATACAAATCCTCATTTTCATACTGGGTGCATTATACTAGCGCAAAAGACGGACCATACGAGTAAGAAAATCACAGGACGAACGCTAGACATCAACTGAATTTATTACAAAATACACATGCACGTGCACACATTGCAAATACACTTGCAATAAATTCAGTTGATGTCTAACGTTCGTCCTGTGATTTTCTTACTCGTGTGATCCGTCTTTTGCGCTAGTAAAACGTACCCAGTATCATCTAACCAACTAGTTCAACTTTCCGTCCTTAACTCATTTTCATCTACGCATGGTTGAATTTTTTTTTAGGCAAACCATCAACACGAAATACAAGTTTGGTTCCATTGAAGCCACCCGTCACCTATTGCAATGTTTCACTCTCTCTCTTCCGTGATTCTACAGCCGCAGGTGATAAAGTATACATGCCTGTGAAGGTAGAACTACACTGGGCCTGTGAAAGAGTGCTATGAATTTCGCGCGTAACGCATTACTGACCAGTGGACGTCAAAAATTTGCAAAACCGGGGCCGTCTTGATCCTTCTTTTGTTTTATTCCTCTTGAACATTGACTATCTGTGGGTAAATAATCTAATGGTCACAGCCACGTTGGAGATAACATTCGTTTCGTAATAAGTACCTCGGTTAACGGACCCTCTAACTGCTGCGATAATTTCAATGTTTTTGCATCTTCTGCTAGCGCTCTCCGTCCATCGAATATGAAAATGTTCTCGCCTTGTCCCATTAGTTGGAAAGTCGCACGTTAAACTCCAGAGGATGCCAGACACACTGCGAGGCGAAAGGACCCGCTTGGGCTCACCTTTTCGAGGACCTTCTTCTTCTAGCTTATAAATGCCGGTCATCCGAAGCCACACACGCGACTAGAAGCTGATGCCAAAGCCAGTAGAGGAGACAGGAACACACACGTTTAAGATATACAAAGAAATTGCCCTGGAGAAAAAGCATATTTTGTCTCGGAAGCCAAGGCATTGAAAGGTAATGAACACGTCGTTATTTGGATAAAAATAAAAGTAATGCTACGCAGCAGCTGTACCAGTTGAACCAGAGACCGTTGGACTGGTCAGTAAAGGGAGGAAGACGACCTGGATGCAGAACTGGAAGTTAACTTTTGACTGGAAAAAAAACAAGTTGAAGTAAGAGAGGAGTATCAAGATCGAGAATAAGCAGAAAAGGAATCAGGATGGAAAAAATGAGAAACAGGAAAAGCAGGGGAAGAAAAGGAAGAGGAAGGGGAATTGGGGTACGGGAAGCAGGAAAGGAATTCGAGAAACCAGAATAGCCGATCCCCTCTGCGGGTGTGTGCACTGTGAACGGGAAGGATAATGATGAAATGGAGCCAACTCCATTGCTTTGAGCGGAGTGGTAGTAGTAACAGTAACAGTACGAAACCTTTATTGAGCCATGAAGTAGGAGTGGTTTCCTCGACGTCCAGGTAGTCGCTGGTGGTTCAACCGCAGGTCAGGGAGCGAAGGTGCAGGCGTTAGGGCACATGCCTGGTGGTAGGTGTCCTTAATCCCAAAGTCGCGAATCCCTCAAGGGTAACGTGGTGGCACACGCCGCTGCCAGCGTTCATTCACATAGAGCCACTTCCCAAGAGGGACAAGAAGCCCCAGCTAAGACAACCCCTCAGCCCGCACAACGTCGAACATACGGGCCTGTTTTGGCAGTGGCTGCAGATATTTGGGAGAGGCCTTCGTCCTGCAGTGGACACAACGAGGATGATGACGATGAGGACCAACGAACGCATCATATTCCTGTGCACATACCCTGGTCCATGCTTCTTGCGAGACGAAGCCGCCACTTTCCGTTGACTACAAAGTGGTTCCTACTCGCATTACATCCTTCTACATGGCAGTGTACTCAAAGGGAGGGTCTTATTGGAGATCTTCCCGCCGCATTATGGTGTTTTTACTGAAATGAATTAGAAAAAAAACTTTAATTAAGTGAGGTCAGGTTACCTAAGGTAAGACTCATGCGAGTTCTAGGTTGGGCAAGGTTAGGTTAGATAACGTGGTAACAGTTTTCAAGGTGTATAATGTCTTCTCGTTATTTAGGCCAAGGATAAAAGAAAAGAACTTTCCGACCAGAGGAGCCGATGTTTCTCCACGGCATATGCAAGTACGAGAAAAGATCGTCGGTAGGCATATTTCATCCTCAATTTCCTTTTTGAGAATGTATTCATACATGAGAAGCTATTCGTATCGATATTCCTATGGGTGTCTTTAGCGTCTTCTATAGCCCGTTGTGTGGTTGTCTTTAGATATTCGTATCGACATTCCTATGGGTGTCTTTAGCGTCTTCTATAACCGGTTCTATGGTTGCCCTTAGCTGTTCGTATCGACATTCCTATGGGTGCCTAGCTTCTTCTATAGCCGGTTCTATGGCTGTCTTTAGCTCTTCTTTCGATATCGCTATGGCTATAAAAGAAGCTAAAGACACCCATAGGAATATCGATAGGAATCACTAAAGGCAGCCATAGAAACGTCTATAGCTAATTGGACCAAATAGCTAAATACAACCATTAAAAGGATTTTCAATAGCCGACCATACGATATTTTTGCATGAGCTGCAGCCAGAAGGGAATCACCACTACTTGAAACGCAGCGACAGCAGCAGCCGCTGAGAAATTATTAGCACGCTACCATGCCGGCATACAGCCTTGCGGACTTCTTGAACTTCTCCTGTGGCACTTAGGTTGTGTGCCTAGCTGCATTCTGTAATATATGATCCGTGAACACTTCAGCGATATAGGGGGAGTACAAGGTTGCGATTGCAAACACTTCACCAGTTTTCATTCACAAAAGGCTTAAACACAGGAATTCAAGAAAAGTAAAACCAAGGAGTTTATTCATCCAGTTCATTGCATAAAGGGCTACTCTGCCGCCAGTAAACAGTTGTTCGCATACGCCGTTGGAAACACACAGCACACGCATTCCGACACTCGGGCTCACGCTTACGTTACTCGCTCGACGGCCACACTACGCGGCACATTCCCCGCGAACGCCCGCCGAGCCACAAATACCTACAGGTGCTGGGTAGTCGACAGAAAAGAGAGCACTCAGAAGTCGTTTATTACACTCAGTACTCAACGTACAAAGCTGCAAATACGGTGGCTGAAATGGAAATGCACTCTTAATAAAACAATGAAGACGGTCGCACACAATGCAATTATGAAAAAAAAACGTTTTCCAAGTCCTCTCAATTATTTCCTTGCAAGTTTTCTCACTTCGGAAAAAAATAATTATCTTTGTCACATCAACGTGGCCAAATCTTCACTTCTGTGTACGTTGCAATGCCCATGTGGTGTAGTTTGGAAACGTATCCTTGAACAGCAAAAAAAAGTCCTGCATTTCTCGCACTATACAGCCTCCTCAGTTCGTAAGATCACTCACCCTGGAGTTTTACGTACGATGAAATTCCTGCCGCGGTATCGCACGTATCCATTTTCGCATGACTTGAAGATGGTGTTGAATTAATCGTAACGCTGTCACCGTAAACACCGAAATTTACGACAGCGAAAAGAGACACGAGTACGATGATGATGATGATTAAAGGCCTCCCCTTTGAATTGGGGTGACGTCATGCGCCATCTAGCCTATCTTAGTAATTTAAATTAAATTTAGTTAACCCTCAACTCGGATTTCTTTTTAATTCTGCCCTGCCGCTACCCCTGGCTGGAATGACACTTTATCGACTTCCCTGCTTTTTTTCCACCAATACTCTAGCCGCTGCTTAGTAATACCTACTGCTGACCAGTTAATGCTCCCATCAATTGCGAAGCCCAGTGCCTCAGGAAATAGGGCTTTCCGCCCCAATTCTAGCCGGTTGAATCTTTTGGCATTGTATTACTATGTGGTCGATTGTTTCTTTATCCCTTACACATCCCACACATGTCTCATCCTGGGACGAATATTTGCTCGTGTAAGTTAGAGTTCTCAAGCAGCCAGCCAGCGCCTCAAAAAGCAATGCACTACCTTTAATTGTTATCATAAAAGTTCTCTTTCCAGATGTCTTGTTTGCTTGCTTTATAGATTCCCAGCGATGCCTTCTTTTCCATCCTCTCTTTCCACATGAGCGTCTCTGTTTCCTTCACTTGCTTTTTAACTGCCCCCCTTTGTTTATTTGCCGCGGTCAAGGTATATTTAGTCGCCAGCTTTTGCGTCCTCTTCCGCCATTGGGTGTCCACACTTTTAAGGTACAGGTACCTGTGCACTCTGGCTGCCCAGTTCTTCTCATCTAAATGTCTAAGCCACTCCTCAAAACGTATTTTACTTTGCACTTCCCTCGCCTCAAATGAAGCCCAACCCATCTCGCCTTGTACCGCCTCATTTGTAGTCTTACTGTGAGCTCCCAGTGCTAATCTGCCGACTGCCTTTTGGTTAACCTCCAGTCCCGACAGGATATCGGACTTTAAGCATAATACGGCAGTAGAGAACGTGAGCGCCGGCACCATTACCCCTTTCCAGATGCCTCGCACTACCTCGTACTTATTGTATCCCCAAAGTGCTCTATGTTTCATTACTGCTGCGTTTCGTTTTCCTTTCAGTTTGAGATGTTCTTCAGGGGCATTCAGGTAGCCTTTTCCTTCATTAAGCCAGATCCCCAAGTATTTCTACTTATTTACTAATGGTATGGCTTCCTGTTGAATCCTTAGTGGTGCTGTATGAGCTTCCTCGTTAAACACCATGACTCCAGATTTCTGTGGCTTAAAATGCAGGCCTAGGTACGTTGCCTCATCACCACAAATGCCGGCCAGCTTTTGAAGGTCTTCCGCATTATCTGCCAGTAACACTATATCGTCCGCGCACATCAATCCCGGAATCCGTCGCTCCACCAACTCTCCATTGCTTCGGTACGATAAGTCAAAGCCTAATCCACTATTTTCCAATCGTCTTTCCATTCGTCTATAATGTAAAGTGTGAACAGCAATGGCGAAAAAGGGGCACCCCTGTTTTAAACCTCTTTGAATGTACACGGGCTCTGTGCCTGTACGCCCTCCCCATGTAATATGCGCCTTGTTATCCTCAATATTGCCCTTAGCAGACCTACAAATTCTGACCCAATCCCCTCTTCTTTCAATATATGCCACAACAATCCCCTATCTACGTTGTCATAGGCTCCCTTTATGTCCAGAAACAGTAGCCATGTTTGTCTGCTCTGTGCTGCCGAAATTTAGATGGTCTGTGTTAATACGAAAACATTATCTTCTAAGCGCCGACCCGGCCGAAATCCATTTTGCAGTTCCCCTAAAATACCGTTACTTTCCACCCACTTCAACAACTCGGATTTGATGGCTTGTATAGCCAATCTATAGAGCACTGACGTGACTGTAATCTGCCTGTATGAGCTCGGCTTGTCCTTCTCTCCCTTGCCTTTATTGATCAAACTAATTCTGCTTTCGCGCCATTGCGTGGAATCCTCTCAGATTTTATAGCGCGCTCGATCGCTGTATACAAGTGCGCCTTTCCCGCTGGTCCCAAATTGTTGATAATCTCTATTGGAATTCCATCCGGTCCTGTTGCCGTATTTTTGGCAACATTGTGTTCTGCCTTTTCCCAGTCCAAAAATTTGATATTAAATTTTTCATCTGTCGCACTCCTATTGGCCCCCTGTATCCGGTTAGCCGATATCTCGCGTGTTTGGCCAAAAGTATTTGCAATGACCTCATGTACGTACCTTAATGCGCTGTCCCCTGGAGAACGTTACCGTCCCGGTCCTGTATTTGAGTCTGCACCTCTTTAGTCATCGTTCCTAATTCATTTAAATGATTCCAGAATTTTTTTGGGGCGCTCTTATCATTCTTACGTATACCTGATACCCATTTCTCACTCGCACTTTTAATCTTCGCTTGTACTAGTTTTTGCAAGTCTAATTTCTTTTCTCGGTACGGGCTCCACTGTAACTGCACCTCTTAACAAAGTGTACTGTTGGGCGAGTTGGTAGTTCATTGTAAAAGATGCTACAGCGCGAAATAAAACACAGACACAGAAAGACGACGGGACGAGCGCTGCCAGCGCTCGGCCCGTCGTCTTTCTGTGTTCGGTTGCGCACTGTTCGCAGCTTGTAACCATATGTTCAATGTGCATGTTGCACCCAGGCTACCAGACACAGTCCAATTGCTCGTTCCTTGCACCGGCGAAGTCCTTGATGTCCGTCATGAAGGAGGGCCAGCAAATTGGCTCGCAAAGCCCGATGGATTACTAGGCAGCGGTCCAAGAGTATAATTCCATTGAAAGTGCTCAATCTTGCCCTTTCCTTCCAAAATAGAACCTTGGCGAACTGAAACCTTGCTCTTGTCTGGCCAGCCATTTTCTATGACAACTGACTGCGAGGCATTCCTCGTCGTGGAGCTGGGCTTGTCGAATATCTTCAAGGCTGCTTTCTACTGGTGCTGAGAAGCCTTTGCAGACATCCCCAATAAGGAGTTCAACAGCATTTACTAATTTGGGAGGAGCGGTATCGCAGGTAGCTCTGGACAGCGTGTCTGCAGTTGCCAGCAACTTCCCCGCCACATAGTTTACTTGAAATTGGTAACGCATCAACTATATGCGCATGAGCTGAATCCATGGTGGCAGCTGATCGAGGTCTTTATGTCCGAGAAGAGCTACAAGGGATTGATGGTCAGACTCCACCGTGAAGAAGATACCACTCAGGTGCTGGTCGAACCGCGTTATAGCCCATGTTATCGGCCGTGTCTCCTTCTCTGTCTGGCTGTAGCGGGCTTCTTTATGTTGGAGTCAAAGATCTCGAAGCGAAGGCGACAGCGCGGTGAGCACCGCAGGGTTGACTTTGGAGAAGCACTGTGCCGATACCATACGAATTTGCATCCGCCGACACCACGGTTGGAAACGATGGGTCATATAGAGCTATGCAACAGTCTGACCTGAGGATCTCCTCGACCTTCTTAAACGCTGTATCTCGATCCAAATTCCAGGTCCGGTGACTTTTCCTGTTAAGTAAAGCTCGGATGGGCGCAGTCACTCTTGCGAGGTGCGGGAGGAAGCGACCAACGTTATTGACCATACCCAGTAGCCTGGGTACTCCGCTGGTATCTGTTGGTGGCGGAAGACTTTGGATCGCCTTGACTTTGTCTGGGTCTGGTGATACTCTGTTCTCGTTGACGAAAACCCCGAGGAAACGGAGAGACCTGACTCCGAACTCACATTTCTTCCTGTTGAGGTGACCCCTGCCTCGTCTAGGCGTTTCATGGTGGCTTCAAGTCTTTTGTCATGTTCCTGACGGTTTTTCCCGAATACCAAAATGTCGTCAATCATGTTGACAACTCCCGGAAGACCCTCCTGGATTTGAGACATCAGGCGCTGGAAGAGTTCCGGAGCGGAAGCTATACCGAAAGGAAGGTGACGATAGCAATACCGACCGAAGGGTCTGATGAAGGTAGTCAGCTCTTCATTTTCAGGGCAAAGATTTACCTGATGAGTCACGATGTGGCGTCTAACTTGGAGAACACGTGTGCGTCCTTCAGCTGACCTAGCAGTTGGAAGGACGTAGCGTTCCCGCTGGACATACTGGTTTAGATTGGTGAGGTCTACACAAATCCTGTAGCCACCTGTCGACTTTGGTACAACAACGAGACCGGTGCACCACGGCGTTGGTTTGCATACCTTGCGGATGACGTCTTGACTCTCCATCTCGTCGAGTTGAGTTTTGACCACTGGCAGTAGTGGAATTGGAATCCTCCGTGGGGTGCACAAAGTGAATTCAGGGCTGTGCATCCGGTACAAGGCGGATCCTGTACGTTTCTGGAAGTACACCCAACCCTTGAAAGATTCGAGGCTGCGGAGGAGGCATCGTAAAAGATGTCGCGTCGACAAACTTCGCGACACCCAGGTCTTCAGCCCATGTAACGGGGTGTTCTGACCTCGCATGACGTAAAGTCGTTGAGTTGTCGACTTGTCTTTCCAATCGAGGGTCGGGGAAAACGTCCCGAGCAACATACTTTTCAAATGTGGCGATTCACGTAGGCCATTCTCCCGGATTTGTGAACACAAATGGGCCGGCGCTTGTCGTCCGGAGGCGCCGACACGGACGACGGGAACATTTGGGTCGCTAGACATGGCTGAACACTTCTGACACCATGTTTGGAGCCCACGAGAGAAACGACCGACTCGTTCAGCAGCAAGAATGGAACTCCCAATTCCCGACAGGGAATTGGGAGTTCCATTCCATTCCATTGGGAGACGTCACGCGCTCGACGTCAGGCGCTCTCGCACTCTCGCTCACACGTGTCAGAGTGGCCAGCAGCCCCTACAACCGCTTTCGCTATCACGCCGGGTTACAATACCTAGCACAACTTTTCACCACACGATCATGGACTTCCTTGTATGTGGAACTGTTTTTTTCAGGATAAGGTTGATTCTTGCAAGCGGTGACAAGCTGTAGTCGCAGCGACCTGAGGCGGTTCCAGCCGCTTCGTGGGCCGTGGGCAAGCAGGCACGGTCGGCGTGTGCATACGGAAGCGCTTCCGCACGCAGAAAACGCTTCATGATTTCCCGATTTATTCATTTCTTGACAACGACGCGAGAAATCTACAAAGTAAGCTCAACAATAGTCGTAATTCGCAATGTGTATTGGAAAAACTAACCGCGGTTTCA
The DNA here is from genome assembly GCF_048455015.1 of Haemaphysalis longicornis. NCBI lineage: Eukaryota > Metazoa > Arthropoda > Arachnida > Ixodida > Ixodidae > Haemaphysalis > Haemaphysalis longicornis. The sequence goes on from NW_027526445.1 coordinate 120,579,028, forward strand.
CTTCAGCCGTGGTCACGCTGAGAGAGACGCAAGGAACGCAAGCTCCTCTTGAGGTCAGTTCTGGGGCGCCCGCTATTTCGGCTAAATAGCGCGCGATATCCCAAAAACCGAAAGGATAACTTGGGTTCTGCGCAAGCGTGGTACCGCACCCCAAGGCGCCTTGGAAACCTAGAGTGTTGAGGCCCCCAATTTAAAAATTCCCCAGTTCTGGCCACTGCCCCCTTGTGGACACGTTACAAACGCATCACCATCACCCTCAATGAGGATGCTATCCTTACGATTAAAAATCTTCCTCGTGTCGAGATTACGCAAACAAGAAAAGAAGAAGAAGAAGGAAGGAAACAATGGCTGGACGGGACTCGCTAACCGAGACCGAAGCGAGCCCATGGATACGTTACCCAGTCATCGCGGTCAACTTGTTCATCTTTATCATCGGCATGGTGGTCGCAGCAATGTCCGTGAGTGCAGCGCTGTTTGCGTCCACTGTGCAGATGCGAATGTAGGGAACCTCCGTTGTGGCCCTAGTGGCTAAGGCATTGTGCTGCTGAGTAAGGAGGGCGCGGGTTCGATTCCCGGGCTCGGCGACCGCTTTTCTGATGGAGGCGAAAAGCGAAAGCGCCCCTGTGTTCCTTATTTAGGTGCACGCTACAGATCCCCAGGTGGTCGAAACTAATCCGGAGCCCTCCACTACGGCGCGCCTCATCGCCTGTGTAGCGTCGGTGCGTTAAATCCCTGAATCAATCAATAAGCGAATGCAGGGAGCTCCCTTCGTACACGTGCAGTGCCTAGCGCGGCTTCCTCAGATTGCGACCCCTGTTTTTTCACATGCTTTATGAATTGGTCTCGTGCCTTTAAGGCAGTTGGTATCCTTATACTCTAACCAGCGTTGTTCCTTCTGTTGATTGCCCTTTTCGAATTCGTTAGCCACCCCCACCCCCCTCCACCCCACTCCACCGTCACTTTGTCATCTAAGTTGCTTGGTGGAATTTGCTCGCCGCATTGATGAGTCCGATCTAACTGGGTTGCGGATAAGTTTACAGGGGGGGGGGTAACTCCTTACGTAGTGACCATTGTCCGGACAACATCGAGAATTACGTTCCCGAATTTCTCACGGCGGTCGCCCACGATTGGCTATAGGCGCGCCACCTCAAGCATCGTTGGGTTAAATACTGCGCGAAAACCTATTCTGCCGAACGCTTTAGTGGCGTTGTCCTAAGACGGGAAGACTTCGGTTCGAATCCGGAGTATGACAGCTTGTTTGCGGTTCTTAGAATTGGGCAAGTTCTTGTTCCGGCTTTTGTTAGCGAATCGTGGGCAGAGGGGTATCCCCGCGATTATCGCGCGATCGATACGGAGGACGTCTACTGGCTTGCTATTACAGCTATTACAGCTTGCTATTGCTATTAATAATTGCAGCTACATCAAAGGTTAACCAAGTGAAAAACAAGACCTAAGCAGGCTAAGCGAATCCTTTGCTTTGCATATCCAGGGCTAGCTGGGCTTAGCGGCAGCTATTTATTTATTATTGTATCCTTGGAGGCTGATGCTTACTGAGTGCGGTGGTGGCGTCCGCAGCTTGGCCCTATGTGTACCTGTCGGACGTGGTGCAGGCTTACTCGATGTACCTCCGCTGGGATGAAATGTCGCTGGGGCGCGGCTCGCTGCTGGTGAGCATGGTGGTGAACCTGGAGGTTCCGCTGCTCGTGGTGGGCGCCTACCTGTCGTTCGTCGCCTCGCTGGGGCTCATTGGCGCCCTGAGGGAGAACCTATGCTGCCTCTACTGCTACGACTGGATGCTCTTCATGCTCATCACGGCCACCGCGGTATGCTTCGTCCTGCTCATCGTCCTCCCGCACCTCGCAACCAGGGTGAGAAGCGCCACCTGAGGTACTTGTGACACTATGTGTAGACAGGTTACGGAACAACCTGTCATTGGGCACGAAAGTTCCGTTGATGTGCTTGATTGAAGAAATAAGCAGTATTTATGGCAGAGGATGGACAATAATGTCGCGCTCAGGGCTGTACAATAAAGAGGGCACCGCTCCGATAGGCATGCATGAGAATCCCTCACGTTAGTTTGAAGGAGACCTCCGCTACCGGTCGGCACTTACTGCTGGTGCAAGGTGTAAATACTCAGTCAATCCTCACTCTTACTTGACCGAAAATGAGGGCTGAATATGTAATGCCTTATTCATCCTAGCACTCCATATGTTGTTTTTGATGTGCTTATGTGTTTTACTGTTAAAAAGAGTGCTGCCATTAGCCTGGTGACTTGGACACTTGTGGAACATTTTGTTCGCTCAATGCTTTTAAAACATATCTCACTACAATTAATTCAATATAGGGGGCTTTTGTAGCGTGGCTTACGTCTGTTGGAGAGAGAAAGGAGAAATCACTTTATTGAGACTCAGGCTGGAGTCAGTTGTACAGGTAGCTTGCAGTGAAGCAATAGAGGAGCGAAGGAGCATCTACAATCAAATTTCAAGCTGTCAATCTCAGTTCCATTCCATTTCAATCTTTTCCAAGCCGCTCGCACGGCGAAAAAGCATACCTTTAATTATTCTTTCACTGTTTCATGAAGGCATTCAAGACACCTACATACATGCTTACATGCACGCGCATGCACGCACGTACACATTAGCTTAGTTCATATTGGGTAACATCGCGGGGTAATTAAACTGGAATCAATTTTTTCCTCATCTGTATACGTATGTATATCCAGCTGAACGATTGTGGGGGCCCACGACACGTAGGTAAGATTGTTATTCGGGTGGTTCAGGAAATGCACCCGTTACAATATAATTACGATGCAGTGTTACATGGTTAGCTTCTCGCTATCTCGCTAGCCTTGCCTGTACACTATATACTTCTACAAAGCTCACGTCTATATGAAAGCCCTCACGACGAAAAGCGCTCTTCATGTTTCGAGGGCAGAGTTTAATTGTGACCTGCTTGTTTGTGAATGCCAAGCATCGGAGGGAGTTCGGACGTGTTTTTTGAAGCTCTCTTTGATGCACTAGGATATGAGACCAAACCGGCATTCGTAATTGCAGGTGTTTCTTCTTATACAGGCTGTGCTCTTTGCGGATAGTACTCCTGAGTAGTATGGGATGATACATTTTAGCAACTAAAAAAGTCCGTGGACCCTGAAGCATTTAAGTGTTCTAAGTGCGGAAGCATTAATACGGAGTTTTAGCATAGCGGCTATCGTACGCTGCGCTAGGGTCGGCGGGTACCTGGACTCGCGTAGCCACGTGCGCATTCGTTCAGCGGGGACGGGCGGCCCGCCTCGCCAAGCCCGCGCATTCGCTCCGGTGAGGGGTGGCCCTCCCCGCCATTCCCACCCGCGCATGCGCACTAGGGTCCCTGTACCAGCCGACCCTAGCGCAGCGTACGATAGCCGCTATGCTAAAACTCTCTAATGTCCAACCGAATGCCTGAGGCGCTTTGCTTCCGCTACACGTTCTTAAAGGGCTTAGCTCCCTTGCCACTTGAGACCATTCACGTCGCGATCCGCTTTCGCCTCACATTTTCCAATGGCTTCGATCTGTCTCGCACGCGTTGCGCTACTGCTCGTCACTGCACCCATCCATTGGGAGAGTTGACGACGACGGTGGATTTTGCTGCCTGTCTGTTTGCTAGCTTGGCTGCGTTTTTAATCTCCCTTCATGGGCTGTGAATGGCCGTTGCCGGCCACCTGTACTGCCGACTCTAATTGCGTGATATGGAACGCCTCGCTATATGCAACTCTTCGAAGGCACGTGGTTTAGGATCTAGGAGACAAGGCTTACTCACACCCTGACTTGGCAATTGGCTCTGCAGTACTCTTTTCATCTGTTGAGTCGGATGTCGGCACTAACCACTTTGGCACTAGTTGGCACTATAGTGACCACTTCCCTACCTCACTAAAACGTGTATTCAAAGGCCCAAGCAGCCCATCTTCCCATAACAGGTTTAATAAATCAAAAGCAAACTGGAGTACATTCACAGATACATCTAAACTACAGCACACAGCCATATCACACTTACACGTATACGAAACCGCCCAACTACTCATGGCGCACATTCTCGATGCTGCCAGAAAGTCCATTCCCCATGCCTCTGGTGCCCTGCGCAAACAGAGGAGGCCACGGTGGAATAAGGACTGTAGGCGGGTGCGAGAGGCCCAGAACAAGGCGTGGGGTATCCTTCACCGGTACACCACGTCCGGTAACCTCCTCTTGTTTCAACGGGCAAAGGCGTTTGGAAAAGGTGTGCGTCGTGGGGCAAACCGAGAAAGTTGGCGCACTTTCTTGAAACCCGTAAACTCATACACCAACACACGCAGTCTGGACACGTATGCAAAAACTCAAAGGACAACGAACATGAAGCCTGCCCTTGGTTAGTACAACAGGGGACACACTGGATAACCAGGCTACCACACTCGCACAACACTTCCAACATGTGTCTAGTTCAGCGCACTACACTAACACTTTCATAAAACACAAAACATCTCGTGAGAAGTCCTTGCGAGATAACAGTAATTCGACCTCCTCTGATAACACCCCCTTCTCACTTCATGAGCTGAAGATCGCAGTCAGTACTTGCAAGCCTTCAGCTCTAAACACTGACAACATTACCTACACTATGATGCAACACTTACACGCGGACACACTTGAAACACTCCTTCAGATCTATCACCTCTACAACAAAATATTTCTTTCAGGGCGCCTTTCAAGGTCTTCGAGGGAGGTCATCGTAGTAGCTTTTCTGAAGGAGGGGAAGGACCTTTCCTCTCACAAGTTATCGTCCCATCGCCCTGACAAGCTGCCTGTGCAAGCTGCTCGAGAATATGGTTCAGACGACTGGTGTACTTTTTGGAGTACAATGGTCTCCTCGACAGCTGCCAGGCAGGATTCAGGGTGGGGCGATCTACCAACGACCAACCTGTAAGCTTATAATTATACACAAAAGATGCCTTTCTACATAAGCAATATTGCATGACCATATTTCTCGATATGAAAAAAGCATATGATACGGCATGGCGCTATGGAATTCTCATAATTTAAAATGTTTTGGAATATCAGGTAGTATGTTTAACACTCTTGAAAGCTACGTGTCTGACAGAACATTTCGGGTCGGAGTAGCATCTGCGCTTTCTCGGGTTCGCGTACAGGAAAATGGTTTGCCTCAGAGGGGAGTTTTGAGCTGCACACTGTTTATTGTATAAAGATGAACTCACTGGGAAAAGCACTAGCATCAACAATCTCTTATTCTATGTATGTGGATGATGTGCAAATATCCTTCATATCTTGTAATCTGTCTATCTGTGAACGCCAAGTGCAGCTTGTCGTTAATAACCTTGCTCGCTGGGAGATCAAAACGGTGTTAAACTTAATCCTGGTAAATCGTCTTTTCAAAGGTGTGGTATCCAGCCCGATTCTAACATTGAATTGAATGGTGATGATTCTTGTAAAAAAGGAACACAAGTTTTTAGGCGTCGTCTTAGACAAAAATCTCACATTCATTTCTCACACCAAGTAACTCAAACATAAATGCCTTAAAGCAATAAACATGTTAAAGGTCCTTTCACACCAATCCTATGGTGTGGACAAGCAACTCCTCTTGCGTGTCGTTACAAGCTTGGTGGGGTCCGTCTTGGGCTATGGAAGTGTGGTGTATGGTTCGGCAACAAAAATGGCCGCGTATCTGCTCGTTTAGTTGCAAATGTCGACAAAAGACGATAGTCGACTGGTGCCCCTGCCAAGTAAAGGCCTCCCTTCTCTTTCCCACTCACTTCTCATGCTGTTTCTGTCCTGTCTCCATCCTCCCAAAGCTAGAGGTTTGCTCAAGTCAATTTACATTAGCTGCGTTCCACTGCTCCAAATTGGGTGTCTCGATGCCAGCGCTTCGTACGGCGGAGACGCGCGTAAATTGAGGCACCCCACTACAACGTTTATAGGACCATGTTGCCCTACTCCACGAGCGTTCAAGCGGAACGTGTATTCCATCTCGTGGAACCTTTCGCTGCTATTGCGGTTTGGTGTCTTAAATGCCACCAGGAGGTAGCGCTGGCAACAGCATGCGACGGTTTTCTGCCATTGAAGTAGTATTTCATTTGCTATCGCAATAACCAAGCATTAATTAATTTTTTAATAAAGGAACACTGCAAATACCGCTTATGTATTGATTTGCTGTCTTATATTTGCGTAATGTTTTGTTGTTCAACAATGTTGACTAGTATGAACATTGACACCGACCTTAGATGTTTAGATTTGGCTGTGAGTGTGTAAAACTATTGCGCAGCTTTCGTTTCGCTTTGGCCGGACAGACAGAGAGACCGAAATTTCCGCGTTTAAGTAGCCCAGAAAAGACTATCGTCTTTAAAACAGCACTGATAATGCTAGACCCAGTGCTGCTCTTGGGGCTTCGCCTCGCGTCGGGCGCTTAGCCCCGTACAAAGCCTATATGCAGAGTGCGATAAATTATTCCTAGATCACCAGCGAACATACATAGATCTTCTTTACACTTATAACATTTAGACAAACACCCACCACCCGTTCAAACATTTTATTTGTGATACACCCTATAGCCATGTCCCAAACTCTTAATCAGCCATCTATTTCTGCTCCTTTCTCACATAAAGTGAGAGAGGAAGCGTCAGAACTGGCTAGTACCTTTTCAGACGCCTGCAAATCAACCCTTTCTGACTTTTCATTGTCCACGGCAGCTTCACCCGGTGTCGTGCGACTTGTGTTTTGTAGCAGTTGATAAAAAAACCAGTGCCGACAAGTGCAATTCTGCAGCAATTCTTGTTTCGTCGGGAGAAATACAAGTGTGCAGAATTTTTTTAGCGACGCATCAAAAACTGCCTTTAGTGTATCGTGTGCTGCGCATGGACCATAATTCGGGGTCTGGAAGTCCCTGAACCTGAAAAGCAGCTTCTTTACGGCAGAAGCTTATGACATTTTTCTGGTTTTAAAGCACATAGTCCAACATGAAATCCCAACGTCCATCATCTTGACAGATTCTATGAGCGTGGTTCGGGCATTGGCATGTAAGGAGCCTTGTAAAAATCATCTTATTTATTTAGTTTATAAAACCATTATGTCAGCATACGCGTCAAATCTTGAAGTGACCGGGTGCTGGGTGCCAGGTTACTCGGGGATCGCCCGAAACGAGACAGCGGATCAAATGGCCGCTGCTGCTGTGCATACAAATACAGTGAAGATAACAATACCTAAACTGACTTTAAGTAACACATCAGACAACGTATTCGCAAAACATGGCAAGCACACTGGAATGACCAGAAAACAAACTACACGTAACAAAGCCACTCTTGGGAGCATACACCACTGACACACACACAACAGACACACGGAAGTTAGCTTAGCTAGGTTATGGATAGGCCACAACCATGCAGCACACTCCTACCTGCTCACGGGATCTCCAAGACGCCTGTGTAGCAGGTGTGGAGACGGCCGTGACCCACGTATTTCTCTAATGCAAAGCACTCGACACAACACGACGCAAACACTTGACCCAACTCTACAGACAACACATCACACCACACTGAGCGTTTATCCTGTCTGACGACCATGTTTTCTGTCAAGCGTGTTTTAACTATTCAGTGGAAGTGAAGTTTTCAGACCTAATTTCATACCATGCATAATCACAAACTGGCCTTCTACACAAGCCATCCTCATTGTATTTCACGGATTTTACTTTTGCTCTTCTAACCAATTTTACTCTCTACCTCTTCATCTCTCATATATAACAAGTTTTGGCGCTCTTTGCCGCAGTCGGCCTTGCGCCATTAGCATCGAATCATTATCATCATCACGTGGTTTAGGAGACGTATCTCTGTTACGGACGCCGGACGTAGGCTTTGTCTGTCAAACGGCCATTTATTGCTTTCGCAATAAAACAGCTCTCAAGACATATGAATGCGGTGGAGGAAACTTCCTGCTTTCTTTTATTTAGTCCAACAGTAGCAATTATTATGGGATGGCTCGCGCCTATTTCACGATTTTGCGTTGAATACCGGGAAGTCTATTTCTTACAATAATGTCACAAAATAACCTCAAGTAATGTCACGTCCAAAACAAGAAACAAGTATGCTTAACGCTAAAATTATTGGAGCTAACTTGCGCAAGTAGCGTTCGCGCCACGGATACCTCCAGCCTTCTGAAAGCCGCAACTCATTCTCAACAAGTTTCCTTGTTTATGCAGGATCTGCAAAGGATCGCCAGCATCGAACTAATCGAGCGTTACCGGGACAGCGCTGATTTCCAGCGTCTTGTCGACTACATCCAGGTAGGCAGGCACGTTGTCTGTGTACTAACCAAGCAGAGCGCAATGCTTTTTTTGTACTATGTTTGATAACACGGTAGTGTGCATGTAGATGAATTTCGGTTGCTGAAATTTGGTTGTTGCAGCGCATTTCATCGCGGTAAAAGAACGACGAACTCACAAAAAGATGCCGTTTAGCTCCGCCTTCTTTCTTTAGAATTTCGGGGTTAGCTTGCCTGCGCTGTCGCTTAGCTTCTCCCACTAGCTTCCGTAGATCGGGATTAGCTTCCATTCGCTGTCGCTGGGCCTCCGCTGCTTTCTTCCCCAACTCCGGGTAAGCTCGCCATCGCCGTTGTTTCGCTACCGATTCCTTCGCACGCACTGTCGAATTTGCTCGCCGACGGCGCTGACGTTCTCGGGTGAGCGGGCGTCGACGTTCTGGCCAAGGGGCATACATGACGAGAAAAGGGGTGTGGTAGCTCGCCCCTACGAGGAAGTTGCGCCATCTGTTGGTATTTCTAGAAACCGGTTTTTGCGCTTCGGAGAAGCCGGCTACAGGGAGAGCGTGACACGATACCACGAGAGACTGTCGTGCGGACCAGCCCTGCAACAGCTCCGCTGTTAATATTGCCGTCCTGAATGATGATAACTTGGCGCTTGCGCAGGTCGAGTACAAGTGCTGTGGGGTCACGGAGCGAGCGTATTTAGACTGGAACAACAACATGTACTTCAACTGCACTATCAGCAACCCAAGCGTCGAGCGTTGCTCCGTTCCACCGTCGTGCTGCCGCACGCCGGAGCACGAGAGCGTGGAGACGGTGCTGAAACGCCGTACGTGCGGCTACAACGTGCTCGCGATGAGGGGAGAGGAAGCCTGGCAGAAGGTACTCGTTCTATCCTCGTACCCTGCAACCGGAATCTGACGCTGTCTTAACAATGCATCAAAGCCGATATTTGGGTTTTTTGTCAGTGCACGCGACATATTTAGCTATTTATACCGGTAGTGTGGAAAATGGCGGCGCGCCCTTGGGGTTTTTAAAGGTTTGTTGCACATTGTCGAAAATAAAGCATAATTTTTTTTAAATTTGAAGGTACCACGATCACTTGAAGATACGAAGAACACGGATAAGATTCCGGCTGTGATGTACTTACGTAGGATTCAAATTAGGAAGGAGCAGAGGGAGGGAGAGGGAGGCCATAAAATGAAGAGAAAATAACTAAAGTAAAATAAAAAGCGAAAAAAGGGACAAGAAAGCTTGACAAGGAACAAACTCAGAAGTAAACCCGGCAAATTCCAAATGCTATGGATTTACTGTAGGAGGCCTTGTGATTGTTTTGTGTTTGTTTCTCTTCAGGGGTATTGCAAAATTTTTGATGGTCTTTGCGAGAGCACAAGCTTTGTGGGTAGCATACGAGAAAAAGTTATTGTTAGTCCTTCTTTTGTGATAAGCAGGGCTTGGCGACGGATGTTCGACCATGAGGCGAACACCTGTTTGGGTGCGTTGAACCGGCACGTTGGGGCATTTGTACCCGTGTACTTCCCCTAGCGGCACTATTTTCACGTCAGCCGTCTACATAACTGTATACTCCTGATTTAGATAGGATATTTTACCATCTTTGTTCTGCTGATGCCCATAAAGGATATCTTTGCCATCCACATTTTTAGACTCTTGTTAATCAGCTTGAACGACATTTTTATTATTCCTATTTAGTTGGCTAAGTCAACACTTCACTTATTCCGAACCAACAGGTTCCCTAACCCGGTTTGACTTCATATACAGTACCATAACCAGCATTCACCGAAATGCAGGTTCTGCGGATAGTAAGGCTCCCTGTACCACATAGTCTGGGAGTGTAGTCAGTCATAACCCGGACTTGCCACCCCTTCTCCTTACCCTAACCTAGAGCAGTGGGAGACTGCGCTGCTCATCGTTTACTTCGTCAGAAAGTTTATGCTGCCGGAGAGGGCGGAACGTGTGAAGACGGCATTTGGACTTCTCGACTGAGAAGTCACTCCTACACATAAATACGCTAAATGAAAGTTTCTCAGTAAGGCTTGATGTCGGGCTAGTTGGTGTAACATGCTTTTGAAGGCACGTTGCGCTTGCTGTGAATGCAGAGACGGGCACGGGAAAAAAACAAAGACTTTCACGAGAGGACGGCGTGAAAGTCTACGTTTTTTTCCCCGTGCCCATCTCTGTGTTCAAAGCAAGCGCAACGTAGCTTCAAAAGAAAGTTTTTGTCGCTATCTATCTATCTCGGTCTCTCTCGTGCTTCGATTTTACTCTGTAGAGATGTCCAAGGGCTCCACGTGTCTCTGAAGGTCGATGCATTCCATATCACGGGTGTTTGTTTACTGTATGCGAAAGGCGTGGACGCCGAGGACGTTCACAGCAAACATAAAATGTTTCACCTCAACAGAACTACGTGCGTCTTTATGCAAGCTTGAGTTAGGTCGGTTGTTACAAAGAGCCCACGTTTCACGCGTGCAACACAATGCCATAGCAATTTACCCCACATTTTTCTCAATGCGGCTCAGGTGAACACCCGCAACTGCGTCAACAGCTTCGCCAAGCGCGTGCAGACGCAGTCGTTTGTGCTGCTGGTGGTCAGCGTAGTGGCCATTTGCGTGCTTCTCCTGGTCAAGGCCATGGCGTCGTGGGTTCTGGCCGACATCCGCAGCATCATCAAGGAGTATGACATGCACGAGCGCAAGACCGAGTACCGAGAGCGCATGCGCCGAGCCTTTATCTCATCACTGACCTCTCCGGCTACCGCCCAAGCGTACTCGTACGTAACAAACTTTTGTCAGTGGCTAAGGCGTTGCGCTGCTGAGTACCAGGTCACGGGTTCGATTCCCGGCCGCGGCGGCCGTTTTTCTGATGGAGGCGCAAAACAAAAACGCCCGTGTGTACGAGATTTCGGCGCACGCGAAGATCCCCTGGCGGTCAAGATTGATCCGGAGCCATCCACTACGGCGCGCCTCATCGCCTGCTTTTTGTCGGCGCGTTAAACCCTACAATCAATCAAAGTAACAAACTTTTTAAATACGCTAGTCTTTCTTGGGCTATTTAAACGAGCAAATTCTGGTCTGTCTGGCTGCCTGCCTGTCTGCCTGTCCCTCGATTCAGCCGCCCGGCCAAAAGTTAAACGCTTGAACGAGAATTTTATAAACACAAATCATTTCCAAACTACTAGATCTGGTGGCAATGTTCACCCTTGTCAACATTGTTGAGCACAAAGAAACAATAGGCATATTTGAGCCAAAACATCAATACGAAAGGGACATCTGCAGTGTTCTTTTAATTAAAAATACGTGACTGCTTGATTTGTGCTATAGGAAAAAACAAATACTCCTTGAAAAAAGAATGTTTTGACCCAAAAATACAAAAACCGCTCGCGCGGGACACTATCCATCCAGGTGGCATTCTATGAAGTCCAACGGTAACGAAACGTTCCAGTACGTGGCGCAAGAGAAGTGGTGCGAACAGGGGAGGGGGGAGGGGGAGGAGGCAAAAAATAAGTATGCAAGGCCAGTAAACGGGGGAAGGATTACTGGGGGAAGGAGCGATGAGAGCAGGGGCACTGACACAAAAATTTTGCATATTGTTTTTTTTTTGTTGCGATAAGTAGCTAGTGACCTACTTATCACCTGTAGAAACCTCGTTTGCCTCAGCGTGCGACGGTTGTTTAATTAGAGGCATTTTCAATGCGGTCAGTCGCAGTTTCGGTTTCAGCGGGTGCCGCGAACCGATGGATTTTGTGTGAACAAAGCTGACCACGTGACCCTAGTCGAGGTTAAAGGGGCCCTGAAAGGCATTTTGAGCACACTAAATGAACTAGCGCAATCGTTAGATTGGGTCGTCAACGTCACCTGTGGCAAGTATTACTCTTTTACGCGCAGCGGAAAGCTCACACTTTTGTTGCAAAGTTTGTCGCCCTTTTCTCACCCTTTCCTTCGTGTTTTTGGACGCCGCCATCTTCACATGTCTACATCATCGATTCCCTGATGTTCGTCACGAGGTAGAAATCCTGCTATTGGGCGGCTTTTTCACGCACTTCCGGCAAAGAGATGTGTCGTCTGCTCAGCGTCGGCTCGCCGACTGATCTGCCAGCGGAGTGCCGGAGTGCTTTGGCATTTTACGACAAACGAAACAAGTGTAAACAAAGGCTTAACCGTTTGTATTGAATGCAACACGGCCATAACACGACATGGATTTTATCTTACGTGAGTACGTACCATAAGGAAAGCCCCGTGGCACTTCTTTGGTGCAATCGCAGAGAACGCCCTGAGCCGAATGCCCGGGTTTGACGCGTACATTTTATTCAACTTCAAAACAATCCAGAGATGCGTTTCGAACGAACGCACCGTCACAACATGCGTTTTCAAGTCTGAACCGCGATTGACAGACGATGGGTTGCCTCCTCCTGCCCGTCGTAAATTCGGCACTCACCTTACACCCGGTTTGCGGGGACGAACAGCAAGTCACAACTCTGGCGCGCAAGCGAGAAGGCTTTTAGCCAGGCACACTACACATACCCCATGCGAGGTTGAGTGGTACGTCGTTCGAGAAAGATAATCCAGACCATGGGAAGCACTATCCACCAGCGGAAGTACAATGTCGCATTTCATCGCGAAACGAACGCGTCCACAACACACAGGAGGCGATGCACACACACACACACACACACACACACAGCTTCGGTCGCTGCATTGGCTTAGCTGCAAGCTTCGTTCGGACAATCAGCGATGCTACGACGATACATAGCTGCGTGAGGACGACGTGCTAACAACTTCACGTATTTAAAAACACAGGGGCAAAGAACTAGGTTCATCGGAAGCAAAAAAAATTCCCCCGCATTTCCCCGAGGGGGAGAATGTGAAAGTGCGAATGCACGGTTGTCGGCCCGCTTGCGGCGCTTGCGCTCGGCCCCCGCAGCCCACCGCCTCGCCGCCTTCTCTTCCATCTCTTCCATCGGGTTTGTAGTATCACGTGTACACCACGCAGTTATCAAGCCGCTATAACGCCGCTGAGTCGCCAAAGCACGCCGCTGACGACGTAGTTTGAATGCGTTAAAGATATAAGGCGCGTTACTCACACTGATATCAGCGTGGCGTCCGTGGCTCAGTCGGTAGAGCGTCGCGCTGCGGCCGCAAAGTCCTCGGATCGAAACCTGGCGCCGGATGCTGTTTCTTTTTTTTAAATATAGAGGAGCACTGCGGACGCCGACGCCGCCGCCGCCGCCGGCGGTGGATGGTTTGGGGTCGCTTATAAAGCGCACTTAAAATCTCCTCCATAATAGTGCCTTTCAAATATACTGGCTACTGTGCCGAGGGCGGGCTCCAGGCGGACGCCGGGAGCCATGGAGGAAAAAAAAGCTTAGGAGAGGCCCCCAGCTATCCCCGCGCATTGGCAAAAGTGTGGAGGAAGTCACGTGTTTTCGGCGGCCATTGGAAGTCGCGTTAGCAACAGCGTCCTAGCAACAGCCCGCCCGCCGTTCGCCAGTCATGGAGGAAAGGCAGCGCCTGCCTTGTCGTCCGATTGCGAAGATTGCTGCTTCGCTTTGCTGCGCTGTGGTCTTGCGGAACTCGAAAAGGATGCTGCGAGTTGCGACAGCTGCGCCGATGTGAATATGTCATTTAATTTCTACTTGCAAGTGCACCTTGTACCGCGTCAAGCTTTTGCTCCGGTCGCGATCACGACGCGCCTATTGAAGTGCAGATATCGTGAACGCGCCGTCCCGTCGTACGCGCGGACACCCGTCAGGTAGATTTTCGGGAAGTGATACACGGTGTGCAGTACGTAGGCGACTTGCAACCGAACGATTCGCAACTCAATTTTTTGGTTATCGCCGCTGCAATATATAGTTTGCTAGGCCGGCAATGCGGCGGCGGCAGTGCCTTTGCAACTGTTACAAGGTAGATTCCCAGTTGATATAATTCCATCATCCTATTACCTTAGTAGGTGTCCGTCTGTTGACTGGAAGAGTGCTGGATCTGGAATCTGGATCTTTTTGTGGTCTCGCTCTGGATTTCGCTTTTCAACGCTTCATACTGCGAGGTTAGTGTATGGACGTTTTCAACTGATATCACCTTAAATTTATTGACACTGAGACAAGTTGAAACTTGGCGAAAAAAAGTTTATTGACGCCACCCACCCTCTCATTTTTTTTTTACTCAATAAAACGTTTTGCCTCCTCCTCCTCCTCCTTCGCAAAAAAATTCTATCGAAGGCACGCGAACAACGGTAAAAACATTCCACAATTTTTTAGCGTGAAATCTGCATGAAGTACTGCTTACCTATATATATAGAACGGCCGTTTAATTGACTAGTCATCTCTGGGATTGCCAGTGAAACTGCAACGCAAACTTGGGCACTTTCCAGTCCGGTAGCCGCACGGCGTTCGCCCACTGTTTGCGGCGTTCTCCATCGCTTGGGAACCTATAAACGGCGGCGATTGCAAACAAAGGATGAATGCACACCAATGTACAGCAATACTTGTCAGCGGAATGATGCACTAACCGGTGGAAAGTGACGCCCAATTCCTTGGGTACTGATCGCGACTTGCAGCCTGGCACCGAGCATTGCGGCATTGCTAGAGCGAGCCGCTTCGCAAACCTGCTGCGGCCACACTGAAGACGTGTAACAGTGTAACCGCGCGTTTAGGTTCACGGTCACGCGCTGCAAAACGGCCTTCTACCTGCCTATCAGCTGATTTCCGCCGGCTCGGCGCTGGCAGATGCAGACGACAAGAGAGGCGATACAGGACGGAGGAGGCGGAGAAGGTGCACCGAGAGAGAGAGGCAAAGAGAGTCCGCCAATGGCATGGAGGGCCAATGGTCCGCCATTCGACTTACAGAAATGGCGTTTCCGGCTGCGCTGGGTGTGACGTCAGGGCCTCTCCTAAGCTTTTCTTTCCTCCATGCCGGGAGCGATGTATGCGGACGGCTGCCGCTTGGGGCGCTGCCGTGCGGGAGTGTGCGCGTTCGTCCGGCCCGAGCAGATCGCGCGGTTACCTCCGAGCTGCGTAGCAGACGGCAGCGGCAGAACTTCCCATTCCCGCTTGCGACGAAAGCGAGCGAAAGCGACGGGAATTCTGTCGCGCGACGAAAATTTGTCCCGACCATGCGACAAAAACGATCGTCGCGCGACAAAGCGACGGAATTCCTGCCGCTTTCACTCGCTTTCGTCGCAAGTGCGAACGGGCCTTTATGCGCTATCTCCGCCCCACATAAAACAAGCTCTTGCTTGTCACCTGAGCACACGGTTGATATCTGACTACGTTACACTGTGCTTGCCAGTGTATTTAAACGATGTCACTAGGTTTGAAACGTACGCGCGCGGCGTGCAGCTTTGTAAACGCAAGCGGTCTCACATACGCACGCTATTTTGCTGCTAATAGAGTTTTACAGCGTTTGCAATCAGCGTATTACAATCAGCGTTTTACAGCGTACAGCGTTTGTGGCCTTTGCATACGCTAAACGCTAAATTTTTGCGTCCCGCTACGTAAACACCGCGAGGGGAGTTTGTTTTAGTAGAGCGTCTCATCAGTTTTGCGTAGCGACACACTAATGCATACGGCGCCATCTGTCAAATGTTTTCCGAAATGTCTCGCCGGCTGATCTGCTAGCGGAGTGCCGGAGTGTTTGGACATTTTACGACTATCCAAACAAGTGCAAAGAAACGCTTTCCCGTCAGTGTTGAATGCAACACATGGGTGCAGCTTGCCAGAACACGGGTTCTCGCTGATCGAGTGCGGCGTTGGTTTGCTCTGCGCCTTCCCGTTCATCGCCGCTGATAAAGCGATCCGATCCGGCGCGTTTTGTGCACGGGTTCTGTGTCGGTTGCAAATGTCTTTTTTCACATGCCGCCGGTAGTAGGAATTACAACCACCGCAAAATAACACCCGGCACCAGCGGGGCCACATCTGAGACCGCGCTTTTTGGACAAACAGTGCGCGGTGCACCAAAGGGAACGAGCGCACGATTCTCCCCGCGCGGCTGCGAGTTCGCCGCCGATACCAACTGCAGCTACGTACACCGCGAAAGGGCAAGGCCAGGCCGCACACATGCGGCCAGGTCTTTCGTTCGCTTTTCCAGCCTTTAGAGGAGTGTCCATGGTGTCTACAAAGATGAAAAAGCCGAAAGAGCTGGCGCGTAGCAGACGGCAGTCTGTGGGAGCGCAATAGAGGAAGTACGTCACCGCTGAGGAGCGGAGCATCATGGGAGGGGAGGCCAACAGCGAAGAAACAGTTGAAAGGAGGAGGAAATACGGCGCGACGATTGTGCGCGGTTTTTGATTTACGATTTCTCAGCTAATACTCATCGCTTTAACAAAATTCTTGCAGGAGGAGATTGCTAATACATTGCTTTATTTGGTTACATGTACATCCATTCATCGGCGGTAGGCATTTCAGAACCCCTTTAAGATCGCGTCGGAGGTTTAGGGTGCAGCGCCGTACCGGGCAACTAGACGGATCTTGCGGCGAGACAGGGTCTCGGCCGTTGTTTCTCGAGCGGTTTGTGTACGCTCCGAGAACAGGAGAGGTAGACGAAGTAAAGGAGCTCGAGTGATTTGTGCGCACTCGGAGCTAGCGTCTAGCTGAAGTTTGAAGTTTTTCTTTTTATTTCTCATGTACCCAGTTTTTGTACTGTAAATAGCTGTATATAAACTTCCGTTTCATATAATCAACCCCAACGCCTTGAGTTCGTCAATTCGACCACCGTCTCCAAGAACTTCAACACCATCGCCCTGCCAGCCTCCTGCCAAATCAACCGGAGCCCGGGCGATTGGGTTCCTGATCGACACCGTACTTTACTCCGATCTTTACTCCGTCCATTCCAACCGAATATGTATTTTGCATATACAAGGCGCAAATTTATTGCAGATACGTCCTGTGCTGAAATGCCACTTCTTCACTCCCATTTCATTCTGTTCCTCTGAAAGTGCAGTACTATTCGTTAAGTATTCAAATCCTGAGATCGTTGGAATTCCAATGTGTGAATGCTGGAACTTGACGCATTCAAATATTTAGAACTTAGCTGTGAAGTTGTTCTAGGATTAGTTTTCACGTTATCTAGTGCGCCATCTTTAGCAAATACACATGCTAACTGCAGTTTATTTTTCAGCCAAGCATTGTTCAGTGGAATTGCGGTGATACTTCAAAAACAAAAACATCAAATTCATGCTGCATTTGTTTGTTTCTCTTCCTAATGACAAAGTTACCAAAACAAGAGCAGAATGGATACTTGTCGTTGTTAGTTGACATTGATGGTTGGCCGTGTCTACGAGGTTTTTCGGCGTTGGCAACTGCACGAGGGTGCGAAAGTAACCAAGTTTTCAGCCCCAGCTGCTAGGTTCGAATAGCGTGGGGAAACGGAGATTCTATGCTTCATTTAGAAAAGGGCTTCCAACCATAGATAAAAACTCGGTGATAAGTGGGAGGTATAAAAATGGCGTCTTCTTAGCGTGCTCTAGCCCCAGTAATTTCTCGCAAAAGGACTTTGGACCTGCATAAAGAAATCAGGAGTAGAGGTTTGCGTGCGCAAATAGTTTCGGTTTGTTCTTCCAGAATATTTCGCATTTGACTATGTCTTATTTTTTACCTTTCGTGTGTATCATGCCTTCTTAACAAAGTTTGATTTCTTCTTTTTGTTTGAAGGTCATCGTTACCAGCGGCCCAAGCAGCAAACGTGGCGCCACCCGTGCCAGCGTACTACCAACTGCACGGGTATCCCTAACCTTCAACCAAGCCTCTTTACTGACAGAGGGATCCCAGTTTTTTCACAAATAACCCTGATTCCGCCATCATTTTGATCAGGAATAATACTGTCTGCAACATAATGCAATGATTTAATAAAAAAAACACGTCGTTGAATTCTCTTGTTTACTATGTTTTAGTCTGAAGCTGCACCGGTCTTTCACATGCAGCATCAGACACTATCAGCCACTATTCGACATACCTTTAGGTATGTCGAATCCTGGTGTTTACTTCGCAATTTTTGTCATATAATCATAATCATTATGAATTCATTTTAAAGCTACTGTGCGTTCTATCTTATTGCCAGGCTTATGCCGAAAGTTTCACAACCAGCAGTAGGCATGCTATGAATGATGGACACAAATAGAAAGTGAATACAAAAAATAACATATGGTTCCCTCCCAGTTTAGCACGCCGTCGTTGCTCATGGCGTGAAACGCCTGACCTATCGCTCCTACTAGAAATTATTTATTCAGGAAGCTGTTTGGATTTGAAGTCTGCACATCCGATCACATCACAAGCCTCCTCTGGTGACGTGGTTAATAATGCCAGATGAACCTGTTTCGAATAACTATCAGAGAGAACTGCTGGATATTTAAAAAGATCGGAAGAACAACAGCTGCCCGAGTTTATTCCTAAGAAACAGAAAAAATGGCGCCGGAGCACCGTCCCTGTACTAGATCATCTAGTACGCTCTAGGAGACTGCCATCAGCCGGTGAACGCGAAGCCAGAACGCGTCGTAGTTCCGTATGTACTTGGACGTATAATGTGAGGCTTGATTACCACCCTTCTGAAACGTTCCGCATGTACAGAATTATGGGAATGCGGAGTACATTTCTAGCATCACAAAAAGCCACCACAAAAAAGAAAGGTTTTTGGGAAGCACATGAAAAGAAAACAGTGCATACCTGTCGAAAAATTTGACACCCGTTTTACGTCTGTATGATCCCTGGAACCGCGAAATCATTGTCCGTATGAATTCCGTATATACGGAGTATACGGAAATCGCACAGAGCGTGATTTTGCTTATTATTGAAGATAAAAACATGAAAACTGTGCCAAACGTTCATATTGTGCGAACTCATATGATTCCCGTGTTTGTGGAACTAATATCTACTTTCATTACGCTTGGGGGCGTAACACTCCGTATGAACTCCATATTCCTATAATTCCGTATATACGGATCATTTCAGTGGGGCAGATTACTGTCACCCGGCGGTATTTTGAATTAGAGCAAAGGTGCTGCTGTGTTTGGAAGCAGACGAACGTACGCTTGTCTTCGGGCAGGCAGGGTCATCTGTCTGTGCAAGGAAGAGTGCGCCACGGCTGTGGCTTCTGGCCCCGTACATCGCCAGTCTTCCCGGCAGTGACACGCACTTGTGCACAGGTGGCGAACAGGACCGTACGAGCGCCAAATATCCCACGATACGCTGTAGAACACTATAAGACCCACACTACTCATCGTGTGGGACTGCCGTCGGTTTGCAGAGTAGCGAAGAGGGGTTTTCAGCGATGCTGACATACTCCTCCACAGAATTTTGCCGAGTGGACACTGTGAAGGGAAAGCAGCCAAAATTGTGAGCGGTGCTTGCTCTTCGATCTTGGAACACTCCCGCAGTCGCTTATAATAGATGGTTAAAAAGGGAACAAGGAACAACAGGACAAACGGAGAGAACACAAACAAACGCTTTGCGCCAAGAAGCCATTCGCACACAACACTCGCAAAAGGCAATCCTTGCGTCAAGAAAGCAGGGGTCGCGAAGGTGTGGGTTAAAACGAGGAAAAGAAGCCCACGTACTAGAATGAACTGAAGCAGCACCGAAAGTTGGGCTAGTTCGCATACAGTGGATGGTTAAAAAGCGCGCAAGGAACGAGGGGCATACAGAAGGAACTTAAACGCGAACCCAGCTTTCGGTGTCGCTTTGATAAATTTGTATTACCCGGATGTTTTCCCATCTTTCCTTTCCTATTTCCTTCTTTCTCTTTAAATTTCCATTCCCTTTTTCGCTATTCCTATATAGACCAAAATGCGGCAGAGCATGACACGCTGTCTGACTCCGCAATACATTATAAGAGCGCACTTTACGCTGCTGTGTGCATTGTACGGTAAATCTTTCAGGCCTTGTAAATTGTGGCCACAACACTTTTACGGCAGCTACCGTCTCCAGTGGCAAATCCCCTTCCAAGGATGTGTGTGATTTGCGGGTGGGTGCGTTGAGGTAGCAGCCAAAGGGGAACTGCATGGTAAAACGACCGTAAGCTTCTAGCGAAGCATGCATCGTCACTGGCCTATCCCCTGATGCGGGTGTAGGACCAGACTGAACAACATTCAGAATTCCGTGCTGAGATGCTACGAACCTGTAATAGTGTAGCTTAATAGAATCAGCATGGCACACTCACGATGCAGCTGTGTAGAGTATTGCCAGCGGAAAAAAAAACAATAATGCTTGCACACTGAAAGTACTTCAGCAATTATAAAGGACCCATGAAGACAAAATACAAGTTTGTTTTATTTGAAAGATTTCCGGTTTTATAGTGCCTCCAGCTCTTGTCCGCATGAAAACGATGTTTTATTCACTGAGAAATTATTAAATTTACGTTAAAATTTTGGTTTTCCCGCTAAATCGTGGGTTTTCGTGGTCTGCAATGACATCATAGGAACCGACCGCTCTGCAGCCGATTGGAAAGCCTTGTTTACCGTTAGTGAACCTAGATGGCGCCACCATACCGTGGCAAACTGGGGCCCTGGACCTAGGGTTTCACCCATGAAATCCACACTACTCTATCCCCTACCCCATTCCCTCCTTTTACTATTCCTCAATAAGGTTTGTTCAATCATTCAGTCAAACCGTTTTCTGCCTCTGGTTGGTTTTTGGCTGCATTTGAACCTGGCTTGTTTTTGTTCAGGGAGAAAATAATTTTCTGTGAAACACAGTGCTCGCTCGACGAATATGGTCACGTAAGACACCGTTGCTTGGGTCAATCAGTCAGTGCCGTCTAAAACTACCCCAAAGCCCCGCAGTCCTGTGCAGCTGAACCTAGCATAGGTAGCGCAGTACCAATAGCAGTACGCATCGGTACTTCTATGTTTACGTGTGTTTTCGTAACTTCCACTGTCGGTCCCACCATTCTAATTGCTTTGAAAAGAATGTGGCCTAAATTTAAGCGCAAATAGCCCGTTCGGCAAGCTCATAAGCTCTGCCTAATTTGCGTTTGTTTTTGCCGGCCTCCGCCAATCGCAGAGATGGCTGGTATGACATCATAGGTTCTGTTGCGGGAAATGAGCGAGTGGGTCGCATGGCCTTTCCCTTTTCCCCTAATTATACAGCTTATTTGAGCGAAGTTTACGTTAAAAGTGGTGTCAGTATGATTCTAACGAGGCAATCTTTTGAATGAACCAAACTTGTGCTTTGTCTACATGACCCCTTTTAAGCCACGTTTCGTGCAAGCTAGCGCGTGCCCTAGATTAGGCGCCTGTTACTTCCGCAGACAATACTTCACTCGAAATCGTCCCACATTCTCTGAATCAGAAGGAACAACTCTTTGCAACATTCAAATAAATAAACCTTCGTTCATCTGATTTGCTTGGTCATCACTTGAATTCGCGGGCTCCACATAATCTTTTCGCCCTAATAAATGCCTTTTACCGCCACATTAAGGGAAGGCAGCAACGCTTAGTGCAAAAAAAAAGTACGCCGTCTGCGTTCGTTCTGTTATAACTGTACCGCTTGTTTGTTTGCAGTGCAGAGAAGCCAACCAGGGTTGAAGCGCAGTCTCGAGAGCCTGTGAAAGCAGGAGGCAATGAAAATACCGAGTCGAGCAACAAGTACAGCACGCATATTTCAGACAGCTGACGAGCCAACGGCCGCGATTGCCGGCCAAACGCTCGGAGTCCGCAAGAATACTGGCCGCTCGTTGTTGTTGCTCCTTCACTGATGGCACATACCCACGTAGGGGATTAGTCAGGAAACGGGGCGGCTTTTTGGGGCTAACACGCCCACCTCGTAGAACTATAATTATAAGTCAGCCACACTATAAAGTCAGCCCCAGAGTGTTGTTTCGTCGTCTTCGGAGATGCTGCTACAAGCCTACTAATAATTGACGTAATCTCTGGGTGCGCACCATTCCTGCGAAAGAGAAGAAGCCGGCGGTCATCAACGAGACCCGCCCAGCTTAAGCAGCTCGAGCCTTGGTCTTCCGTAATCTCGTTAGAGGACGAGGAAGTTTAAGTGGACCGGTGAAGACGCTCTCAATACTGGCGGTTCTTCCCCCTCACTGTTGTGAAATAGGAGCTGCTGCGCCATGGCTTACTACTCTCGCTCAGGGCCCAGCGTCGCCAGGGGTGAGCACCTTCTCTACGATGCAGTCAGACCCGATTACACGTCGCATTGTTCTAATGAGCATTTAATCATTGGTATTCATACCGCTTGAGTTAGCACTGTTTCGTTCGGCGGATGTAAAAGCAAGTTCGGTTTACATGCAAAATTGCCGTACTGCTGACTAAGGAATGGACATCTCGGAGTTTCTAAAGCTCGCAGGTGCTTGGGAGAGTGTTAAATTACGACTTTCATTTGCACGACGGCTATTTTCAACAATTTCCTCTGCCGCATTACTAAGGCGTTTACGATAGTTAAAGGCTGTGGCTAGCGTTCCGTCCAGACGGAATGATATACAAGTGCTAAAGTTCCGTCCAGACGGAACGGAGCTCTGTGGGTTATCCTTCCGTCCAGACGGAATACAAATGAGAGCTTGGCGTTCCGTCCAGACGGAGCCTGCGTAAAATTTGTACAGTTCCGTCCAGACGAAAGCAAAACCGGCTGATTAGACACCATGCTCAATCTTCAGATTTGGTGTAGAGGGTGCGCCTCCGATAATGGTACTCTTGTACCGGGTTTGATTCTCCTTGGACATGCTTTATTTTTTTTTCGTAATTGTGCCAGCGTTTAGTAACAGCTAACTTCGCGCCCCCTTTACAATTGACGCGGTGAGAGCAGTCAGTCTTGATTTTGCACTCAACCGGCCGCTCCGCTACCGCTCACTAGAGCCAAGGCCGACGTATCCATCGCCAGAGTTCCGATCATCTGTTATTCGTAATGGTGATCACTAATTAACGGTTATTCTGGCTAGTCAATGAGCGGAACCGGTTCATTCGGTTGGGTAAATATCAAGAAAGACTGCTCTCGCTGCTTGTTGTGAAGCGGGCGTAGTCGAGGTAGCGGCTTGGAGTTCCGTTTGACAGAGTTAGAGTTTGTATGGAGACTCGGCGTAAGTAACCCCATTTAAGTATAACCGTGGTTACTAAACCTTGACCGCGGTTATCGCAAACTGCGGTTTTGTCTGTTACACGCGAAATTATAAGTGTGGTGACCGCGGTCACTTGGTTGTGAGCGTAACAAAAATAAATTAACACACTTTTAACTTCACAATAAAAAACAAAACAAAGCAGTCGCTTCAGAACCAAACGCAACGCACTCGCGCGCGGCGAGATTTAGGAGAGGGGCTTCCACAACAGCTCGCAACAGGCTTGGTTTTCTCGCGTTTGCTCGGTGTTGGGAAGTTTAGGCTTAGCATTGCGGTGGATATTTGACCCCCGGTCCGCCGCTATCTCTACAACTGCGAATTACAATCCATATCACAATTTTTCACCACACTAACATCCACTTTCTCGCATTTGGAAGTTCTTTTCCGCGATCAGATTGATTTCGAAGAGCAGCGACAAGCTGTTGCTGCCGTGATCTGTGCCGGTGCGGGCAGGCACGCCGGCATGTTCGCAGGCACGGCCGACGTGCGCGCCGATCGTTTCCGAGTGTTGAAAACGCCCCATGATTGCCTGCTTTGGCGAAGGACACGCAGAATTGACAAATTTAGCACGGCTTTTGTCGTAGTTGATCGGGTGGATCGGGAAACGAGCCGCTGCTGACTGGCAGTCGCGCTGACTGCGAGAGCGACGCAAAGAACGCAAGCGCCTCTTGGGGGCAGCTTTGGGGCGCCCGCTATTTGAGAACCTTCGTCTCCTCCGAACGCCAGGTGCTTTTTTTTTTTCTTTTTTTCACCTCCGCTGATGCGCCGCAACTTGCGTCCCACCTGACTTGTGCGATTTTGAGCACTGCGGATGCGGGAACTGCGGTTAGCGTGACCGAACTGAGGTGGCCGAGCTCAGTGTGCATTAACCACGGTTAGCGGGGTAACCGCAGTTTTGTTTGTCGTGTAACGCAGCAAGCTGCGGTTCGCTTAAAGGAGCCATGAAGAGAAAACACAAGTTTGGTTCATTCGAAAGATTGCCCCGTTAGAACCATAACGACACCACTTATAACGCAAACTTCGCTCAAATAAGCTACATAATTAGGAAAAAAGGAAATGACCATGCGACCCACCAGCTCATTTTCCGCAACAGAACCTGTGATGTCACTTGGGAATGCTCTGCGATTGGCGGAGGCCGGCAAAAGCAAACGCATGTTAGGCAGGGCTTACAGTTTGCATAGCGAGCTAAATGCCCGTGAAACATACTGCACATTCTTTTTATGACAAAGAACGGTGGAGTAAACGGTTGAAGTTCCGAACGAACACGCAACTGTGTGCGCCAATGCGTACGAAACTACTGCCTGGCCGAGCTCGACATCTCGCCGTCGCGCAGACGAATTATCGGGTTCGAGGCGCTCTGACCTTGGGGGAAAAAATGCCGTAAACACCGCGCATTGACGCTCGTATCTTTCTGGTCGAAGCAGAGAGCTCGCTCGAACGGCTTTCCATACACGACACCGGCCAACTGGCATAAGCGATACTGCTACTGAAGTTGAACTATTATTAACCGTAATACAAATACGGCACATACGTACCAGTCTGTATTCGTCCGTCGCGACGGGGCTGACGAGGCAGCGGTGCCGACGGCAGGGCGTTCGTCTGTTGTGGCTATCGCGTAATGGTCGCTTTCCCGTCCACCGCGTATCCCACAACTCTTGCCGCTCGTGCACTTAGAAGCATTGAGCGTTCAAGTGGTGTGAGGTTGTTAAATGCAAGCGCGAGCTCCTCGGCGAGAGTTTTGTTCACCGGATCAGGCGATTCCATGACTAGGGCTGCGGGTGCACTAGGTTTTACTAGTATTTTTAAAATGGCCGCCGTCTCGGTCGACTCCCGCGTGTGGGTGCTATATGGAGTCGGCATACTAAGTATCTGTTTCATGGACCGGCCCGTGTGACGCCATTTATCACGTCATCAAATGTGCAATTTTAGCGGGAGATTTAAAATTTTGGCTTAAATTGCCTTATTTCTCAGTGAATAAAGCATCATTTGCTTCCGGGAAAGCGCTTGGGGTACTATGAAACACCTAATCTTTCGAATAAAACAAACTTTTGTTTTCTCTTCATGGCTCCTTTAAAGGAGCCATGAAGAGAAAATGCAAGTTGGTTTTATTCGAAAGATTTCGTGTTTTATAGTGCCCCCAGCGCTTGTCCGGATACAAACGGTGCTTTATTCACTAAGAAATTAAACAACTTAGGTTAAAATTTTGATTTTCCCGCCCAATCGTGCGTTTTCGTGGTCCCAAATGACATCACAGGAACCGACCGCTCTGCAGCCTAGAATACCTTCATTCACGCATCCGCCGTACAGGGTAGAGACACGTATACACTGGCGCCGTCATTTTCGGTTGCTCGCTCGCCGCCGAAGCAAGTCATTAGAGAGCTTTAGCATAGCGTGCTCTGTCCGCTAACGCTACGGCGGCGGGTAGCGGGGCGCGACTGGGGAGAGCAAATTCGTCACGGTGGGGTGGATTAGTTCCGCGCGGCCTGCCTTCGCCATGCCCGCTCTTTCCCTCCGCTGAGGGGCAACCTCCTCGCACTCCCCGCGCGCGCATGCGCAGTCCGGTCCCGCTACCCGCTAACCTTAGCGTAGCGTACGGGAGCCTCTATGCTAAAACTCTCTCCGCGCTAAAATTATCGCCGCAACGCGGTTTACTGAAGAAGTTTGAATCATATTGTCTGTTTCGCGTTGCTAGGTCTCGTGGGAAGCGAAAAGAATAACGCTTTGAGCCCGTTGGCCCAATTGCGGCGGCACGTGACCGTTCAAAGGTTGTCTCCACCCTGTACAGCGGTGTTGGTTTGTTCCCGCGTTTCTTTACGTTCCGTAACCTAGATGGCGCCACCATACCGTGGAAAGCGTTTGGTTTGTTTTTGCCCGCATTTAAACCTGGCTTGTTTTTGTTCTGGGAGAAAATATTCGTTCCCTGAAACAGTGCTCGCTCGACAAATGGGGTCACGTAAAACACCGTTGCTTGCGTCAATCGGCCAGTGTCGTCTGAGACAACCCCAAGCCCCGTAGTGCTGTGCAGCTAAACCAAGCATGCTGTGCGCAGTACGAACAGCAGAACGTATGTTTACATGTGCTTTCGTAACTTCCACTGTTTGTCCCATCATTCTTATTGCTTTGTAAAGAATGTGCCCTAAATTTAAGCGCAAATCGCTCGTTCGTCTAGTTTGTAAGCTCTACCTAATTTGCGTCTGCTTCTGCCAGCCTCCGCCAATCGCAGAGCTTAGCTCATGTGACATCACAGGTTCTGTTGCGGGAAATGAGCTGGTGGGTCGCATGACCATTCCCGTTTTTCCTAATTATGTAGCTTATTTGAGCGAAGTTTACGTTAAAAGTGGTGTCAGTATGATTCTAACGAGACAATCTTTTGAATGAACCAAACTTGTGTTTTCTCTTCATGGCTCCTTTAACCGTGGTGAATTGTGCCCGTGTAACTAGAGTATTAGTCCGATCGCCTTTGTTAATTTTTACCCAACCGGTCAAACCACTTCCGCTCATTGACTAGCCAGAGTCACGTTTGATTTATAATAACTCTCAATGAGATGATCGGCCGTCAAACGAACCGCCAAGCTCGACCACGCTCGCTTCACAACGAGCAGCGCGACCAGTCTTTCTTGATATTTACCCAGCCGAACGACTCCCTTCCGCTCATTGACTAGCAAGAATAACCGTAATTAGTAATCACCGTTACGAACTACAGATGATCGGAACTCTGGCGATGGATACGTCGGCCTTGGCTCTAGTGAGCGGTAGCGGAGCGGCCGGTTGAGTGCAAAATCAAGACCGACTGCTCTCTAAGTTAGCTGTTACTAAACGCTGGCACAACCGCGCGCAAAAAAAAAAAGAAATAAAGCATGTCCGGGGGGAATTGAACCCTGTACAAGAGTACCATTGTCGGAGGCGCACTCTCTACACCAAATCTGAGGAGCCAGCATGGTGTCTAATCAGCCGGTTTTGCTTTCGTCTGGACGGAACTGTACAAATTTCACGCCGGCTCCGTCTGGACGGAACGCTAAGCTCTCATTTGTATTCCGTCTGGACGGAAGGATAACCCGCAGAGCTCCGTTCCGTCTGGACGGAACTTTAGCACTTGTATATCGTTCCGTCTGGACGGAACGCTAGACACAGCCATAGTTAAAACCTGACACACTCTAAACTTTTTTTCCTCCCATATACTCTCTTGAGGTTCTTTTTCGCATGTGCTCTAGTGGTCCTCCTTGTAGGAGTTTTTTTACTACATGGAACAGGGAGGTTTTGTTTACCTCCTCAAAACAGGTCGTTTTTAGGTAATAGAAAGGAGGTATTTCGGGAGTGTTAAGGGAATGTTCGGGAGAATTTAAGGAGGTCAAAATGGAGTATTCTTTACTTCCTGAAGGGCGTTTTTAAGTGGTTTATGGAATTTTTAGACGGTTGAATAGGAGCCTATCATGGCTTCCTTTGGAAGTACTTATGTTAGTTTAAGGGCGTTTTTAGGAGGTTCAAGGGAAGCATTTACTTCTTTTGAATGGAGTTTGACGAAAGCTTGGGGAGTTTTGTAGGCCTTCCGAAAGGAGGTTTTCAAGGCCACAAGGGAGAATTTCTAGTTCCCTGCGGGAGTACTGATTTCACACGGTCTTTCTCGATTTCAGGTTTATTTCAAACGAACTTTCGCAGACAAGTTTACATGGTACATGATGTACACAAGGAGGTTCCGAAATAAATACTTATGGCGACCTCATATTGCAAATCACAAATGGTACATTGCTAAATAACACGCCAGTTAGGAATTGAAGACAGCAATACGATGCTAGTTGAACAAACCGTAGAAACAATAATAATACAAGAACTGGAAATACTTGAAAAACAGATAGGCACAAACACAACCGCATGGTAAGTGAAATCATTATATAATACTAGAGGATCGAGAACGCGTCAGTATTTATCAGAACTTATCAGTACGCATCAGTACTAAGTACACAAAGTGAGGAAAAAATGGTGGTAAAGGCACAAGAGATAAATGATGTAGGAGACAGACTGCAGTGAGATGGCTATGGATAAATGAGTAATATAAAGAACGAAAAATATGCTGCGGAAAATACCAGTTCGTTTTGATAAAGACACAAATGCGCCAAGAAAAGTGATCGAGTCTGACGGGTTAATTGCAATGATATAGAACAGAATGGGTGGTATCGCGACAGCTTCTTTAGAGTGAGAACAAAAAGCCATGAAATTCGTGTTTTTCGGATAATGTTTAGGTGATTCATTTCGCACCAGTTGCCAATATTATTTAGATAATTGTTAAATTAGTTTGTTAATATTATTGCTTCACTGAAAGATAGCTGTATTATCAGCATACAGAACGGCCCATCAAATATCCCCTTTTCAGCAAAAAAAAAAGAAAAAAGTCAGAAATATAATACGGAATTCTTTTTGACTACTGCCCAATGATTACAGGATTGAAAACAAATATTAGTGAGCGATATTGATGCGATAAAAGTTCTAAATCTTTCACACGTGGTTTGGTGCTGGCAAGGTCCAAAAAGGCATGTTCCACAAACGTTAGAGCTCTGTGTGCCTTCTTGGGATATTGAATGTTGAAAACCCAGAACGATGCAAACAGACTACAGTCCTCCCAGTAAAGATGATGCAGTCAAGACACGCTGGCCATCGATGTGGAGGCTAACTTCCCCGTTCACGGAATGCAGGCAGGGAGTCAGAGGAACATCTGCCTGAAAAAGCAAAAAAGAAAAAAAATGCCCCACACGTAAAATCCAAACAGACACTATGGTTCAATGAACTTAATAATTTGGTACAGTAATAAAATTGTAAGGCCAGGTTCACTGCGAATTCCAGTACCTAAATTAGGAATGCAAAGGCTTCATAAAATCAAGTTCCAGTAGATTAACCGCCGTGGCTTTTGCAGCAATAAAAAAGATACTACTTCCGCACAATATACTCGAGCACAACTTTAAATGACAGTGAAGATAAAATGCAAGTCTCTGTAGGTTGATAGATTAGTTTTTGTTTTTGACTGAAAAACACTGTGGTATTGCATGATTTTGTTAACTGCTGTTTCTTGCTTTAAGATGCCAGCTTGCATCTATTCAAGTGAGTGGGCACACAGTTAAAGATGCAAACCTTTACACTGCCTCTCCCCTACCATGGTGGCTCACTTTCATAGAAAAAGTGCAGCTTTTGCGAGCTGGACGGCTGTTGCAAGCCGTGGCAATACTCACTTCTGCTGGAGGGGCCAACTTGGTTTCCGAATGCAGCCTTGCCTTGTACAGCACAGCCTATCCTGCCTTAAAATCTATGAAGTCATTCAACTCGATCTTGTATCAGGATCTGCAGAAGAAAATCGTGTCAGCAAATAATGAATTCATGCCGGACAGGCACCCACTGTTTCAGTTATACTTGTAGTTCCCTCACCTATTTCCCTCCTGGTGTTACATCCAAAGCTAATTTGTTACGGCTTGTCTCATCAAGTATGGTCATGTGTCATAACACAGCTAGTCATACAGGAAAGTCCTTCACTGGGTCAGAAAACACTTTCTTATTTTACAGTCGTGATAAACTAGGCGTACACTCAGTCATCCGTATTCTGACACCTTAATATTCTGTGTCACCGAGCTGACAAGCATGATTGGTGCATAAGGTCATTTGTAGCCGCAACCTTTACTACAGCCTCGTTAGCTAACGTAAGCCTCGTTCATGGCACCAAATTACTTGTGATTGCATGGCAAAAAAAAAAAAAACAGCTGAAATGGAAACGCTATTCTCGCAAACTTACCAACGCTGCATGCCACACACACCTGCCTTAGTTAATTTACCGTGATTGTAGAAGTTTCCGTCACGCAAAACCACAGTGCACTTTTTGGAGCTGCATGCTCCGTGTCAAAATCGAGTGTCAGATGAATCGAGTAATTTTTGTGTATGGTCTTACTATTGATTATGACAAAGTTATTACCAACAAAAGAAGAGTGTGTGCATTGTTCTTCTAAAAAATGATATCCTTTTTTATGCCCGGCAGACTTGTGTCATGCTACGGCAAACTCGGTTCTCTTCCATAAGGGCATGAATTTGTGTTTTTAATTTCGTGGCCTTAGCTGGCGACTGACGGGCCCCGATTGTATACAGACCCCTCATTATTATCCGAAAGGGAATAAAAACATTTCGGTTTCGAACCACGTCGCCGTCGTGGTCCACACTATATGCATTTAATCGTTCGATAGGCTCATAGCATCTTTTACGCATGTCACCGTTTCCTTAATGGTACGCTGTTGGATGTGAAGAGTCGACTCAAGCGAGCAAACAACCCCACCGAATCTACAGGGCACAGTTTTCGAAGGGGGTGGCCGTCTGATCTGCGGCTTTCGCCGACCAAAGCGCTAAGAATGAGTCAGAGCCTTGAACGAAAACAACACAGACTTATATTTGGACAGGCAAGCCACCAGTAGCGTTAACAAATAGATATTACAAAGTAGAGCAGTTAACTAAAAAGAACACGAGCAGTTCGATGCATATGAGAGACAGAGTCCCACAATATTCACCGACCGGGCCCGACGATGCACCGCTGTCGGAGGCGATTCGGCTACCTGAGTAACCGTCACGTTGCTTTGAAACGACGCCGCGCGCGACAAACGATTTCATCTCGAATGCCCTGTTACAAACCGGCCTACAAAAGAATGCGAATGCATACCCCAAAAGCCACAAACAAGTACAATAAAACGAGTGTGGGCTTTTTTTCTTTGCCCGTGCGTGTACGTGCTGTGTGCGGCACGGGTACTTCGAAGTTAACCCTATCCAAACGTTTGACAAACGCATTGACTGATGACAGACCACTTACCAGCGAGCTGTCCACAGCTGTCGCCGTATCATCCCGCCGCGGTGGCTCAGTGGCTAAGGCGTTGCGCTGCTGAGCACGAGGTCGCGGGTTCGATTCCCGGCCGCGGCGGCCGCTTTTCTGATGGAGGCGAAAAGAAAAAAACGCCCGTGTGTACGAGATTTCGGCGCATGATAAAGATCCCCAGGTGGTCAAAATTAATCCGGAGCCCTCCACTACGGCGCGCCTCATCGCCTGCGTTGCGTCGGCGCGTTAAACCCCACAATCAAGCAATCAATCAATCAATCAATGTCGCCGTATCCAAATGCTGTTAGCGGCCGTTCCTCGTGTGACAGGGGCACATAAAAATCTTTCCACCAAATGGCGCTACTAGTCCTTCTCAAATAAGAAAAAACGATGGCCCAAGGCGAGGCTTGAAGCTCCGGCCGCACCGAGTCACCGGCCGCGCTGCGTTGATAGCACGGAGGTTGTTTACATCCGGGCAGCAAGTCGTGCCGCCAGGGCAAGTTGAGTCGCTGCAGTCGGGTGCGTTGGCGCGCTGGCACGAGAATTTCAATCGTCTATATATGCGCAAGCAAGCGAAGCAGATGAGCATTGCAATTGTTTGCAACGGCGACAACTGTCTCTTTGTTATCAGCAGAGTTTGACAACACCTATCGCCAAAATAAACAGATTGAAACCACACGGCCGCGCTGTCTGCCTGTGATCGCGCTGGCTGAAGCATCTATACGGGTATACGTACGGTATGGGGTTTATAGCTGCATGCACCCGTCGCGTCCTGCTTACTCGGTCTAATTAGCATTAGGCCACGGTTGAAGTGCTGATACATGGAAACAACAAAAGGCTAACATGGCGACCGCCCGCTTGAGATGATTATCCCAGATGGGTAGTTTATTTTGGACGTGGTAGTATACAAGGAACCGAACGCCATCTCACAAATGGTGTTAAGTCGTTCTAAATCCTCCCTTTTGCTATACGGACGAGCAACGGTACTACCATGGAGGTTCGTCCACTTTTTTAGACCATGCCTAGGGAGTACATTTTTTGCTATAAGTACTTTTCAGGGCACATTACTTGATTAAAACTCCATTTCCGACTAGTTTGCGTTTACAGTGCAGGCATTTCGCACATATCCCGAGAATATAGTCATTTAAGACTGGCGGATGTGCTGTTTATTCTGCAGGTTATGGTTTTACGCCCGCCAGCCCGGAAGCACTGGGACGCAATGTGCTATCACCAGTACCTGGTGGAACTCTCCATGGTAAGCGTGCAAAGGACGTCTGTTTTCTTCTATACCGCGATAGCCCCTGTTGTCACATTCTGATGTGGTTCCATTTCTGCGTTGTTTTTCTGTCGGGAAGGCGTGATTTAAAATAGAAGATGCAATAAGAACTGAACGCAATTACATAATGACATGATTGAGTTGACTAATGCTACAGGAAGAGGTAGTGGGCGCAGTATTAGAAAATGAAATAAACTGTTTTTTTTTGTTACACCTAAAAGTTGTATTATCGTATTAGTGGTGCGCGCTTAAATGTGGATGCGCATTGAAACGTATCCCCAGTTAGTGCACGCTGCACTATGTTTACGTTAAACAGCCATTACCGATGCGTTAGCATTATAGTCATTGTCTTTCATTTTCGTTTCATTCATTTATCGAGAGTCCTGTGTGCGGGGTGAGCTTTGTGGTCAATCTATGCACGCGGTACTTGTAAAGTGACCTGGCATTTGGTCAAACTACACGTCAATTCCATTGGCATAAAAGGTTGAGCAATTCGTGAATACTCTTGCGTATAAACACTGAACGCTGCCTTGCGCATGAAACAAAATAAGGAGCCTGTTTTGATCCTGAGCAGTTCATCGACTTGTTTTTTCCCCGACAATTGTTGTCTCTAAAAAAAGGAAAGCGTAATTGTACTGTAATTCATATCAAGGCGACACCTCAACAGAACAGTTGCTTACTAAAAAGCAACTTAAGTGTCCTGCAACAACGGACGACTTCAAATTCTATACAGAGATATCGGAGCATGAACGAACCCGAAGCCGATAAACGATTCCGCACAAGTCTACAAATATACCTTATAACGACGTAATTTTCTGTACGACAGTTGCAAGTTGGGAGAGTTGGTAGGTGTTCATATCTAATCACAACGCGTCAGACGAGACAGACAAGGGAATAACCACAGGACGAGAGCTCGTCGTGTGGTTTTTCTCTTGACTGTAACGTCTGTCGCGCTGTGATTAGATATGATTTTCTGCCTTTTCACGCGAGTTGTTTTTACTAAGGCCCGCTAAAAGCAAATTTCCGGCGAGGCCCTACGCATCCTTCGTTGCGATAATAAAAAAAACTCTATACTTTACAGCTGTAGTGGTAGCCAGAGTGTGCGAATAGTGGCGGCGTAGGCAGAGACCATTGTTGATGACACTGTATGGAACCGAAATTCTCGTCAATAGCCCAGATGGTCCTTGCGGAGTAAAATTTTTCTGGATATAATATGCCCCCTAAAACACGTGCTACTCGACCCGTCTTGAATTACAGGCTTCTGTAAGTAAATAAAAGCAGAACAACCTTAGTATAGCAAACGACGAAACTAGAGATACTCATTACAGCAACACGTTTCTCGACGTTTTTGGCACTAGTGGAATCGATTCCCAATATGTTTAGCACTTCAAATGCGCACATCCTCTCATCTGCTAGTAATGCGTAGTTGGAGAATAATAAAGGCGTCAGTTCTTTTTTAACAACTAGTAATTACTGAGCTTGTTTTTTAATTAGTACTCAGAGCAAATCGGCCGGTATCGCGAAAATTGTTCGTTGACCAGACTGGTTCCTTCAGACTCGGTTCTGTGATGCATCGCAAAGACGAGCTCTCAGCTGGTCTACACTAGTTACGTAAAGTCCACCTAAACGAGGACGGAAATTATTGGACGAGCGAAAGCAGGGAGTTCATCAACATCAGCATTATCATTTTCACATAACCATAGTCATGATCATCATATTAATCTTTAGCCACCCGTTTATGTCACTGCAGGACAACTATTTCTTGCACAGTCTTCCAAAGACTCCTGTATTTCGACGCCCGAAACCATAGTTTTCCCAAGAAGGTTATGTCAACCCTCAATCGAGTTAACTGCCTTCCTATACTCCTAGTCTCGTCTTTCGGTTGCCACTCTATTAACCAGATGGTCCACTTGTTTGCTTGTTCTTCGACTTACTCCCCAGCTCGTTGCCTAATAAAAAACGAGCGTTTCCCATCCCTAAGGTCTCTCTTATAATCCGTTTTACCGTGGCTCGTTGGTCTGTGTCATTGTCATATTTTGGAACGACGATGTTCCGGCCCTGTGAGCCTGTCGAGCAAACTGAGGCCTAAGGGGTAAGTGTTGGGCAATGCAGTAAGCAAAGTTTTCTTTTGAAGGCGTTTATTAATGCAGCAAGTTTAGGCTCTATAAGTGATAACCGCCTGTGCGTATAGGTTGTAGGCCCTAATTTTAATGCTAAAAGTAAACCCACTGCTCTTTGTATGGGTGAGCCCGGTAAGTCCGTCCAATGGAACACCATGCAAAATCCTACGCCGAATTTATTTTTCCTGGTGTCAGCACCAATATGTCCAAGGTAGTTATACTCTTCCATCTCTTGGATTATTCTGTTAACTGTGTTAAATATGGTTTTCGAGTTATCCGTCTCGAGTGCTATCTCCGTTCACTATCAACGCATCTACGCGAGTTGAAAAAAAAAATGGCTGTGGCTGAACTCAGTCATGCCTGGGTGTGTGTAGGGATAGGTACGGTTAACGTTCTTCTCCTGCCCCCGCAGCTCGTTGGCTGCTCCTTGTTTCATTCTGTCGTCAATCCGCGGCCCTGACACGAGATGCCGAACTAGACGACGAATAATCCTCATCTGAATCCACTCGCCTGGCCCCTTCGTACCAACGACGCTTCTCGAGGCATGCGCCTTGTTCTTCCTCCGTCTCCTCAGCTCGCTGTCTCCTCTTGGTTTCTTTCCGACGACGAAGCCTGGTTTATTTCTGTCTCTCCGAACCACTTTCAATATCTGACGACGAATCCCACCGAGCCTTCCGCCCCTTTTATATATACGGTGCAACGCCGGCTCCTCCTCTGTTGTTGCAACGCGGTTTCACCGGCTCCTCTGACGTCATGCCAGATGGCGCGGCGAGCGGCGCTGCCAGCTGCGGCGGTTGCTCGGCAACCGCTCAGCTCGCGGTGTGGCCAACGGCCACAGCGAAACGGCGACAGTACGGCCATGTAGCTCTCGCTACAAAATAGCGCATACTCGTCCCCTTTCAACTCGACCGCAGACTACGTGACGAAAGCTGCACCACGAGCCTTTCTCTCTCTCCCGTAGAGAGGAGTGGCTCGTAGCATTCTCTTCGGCGGCCTTCGACATATCACAGACTGGGGAGTTTTATCTTTTTCCCCGCAACGCGGAGGGGTCTATTTCCGATCTAGTGCAACAACATAAAAAAAGGAATTGATGCCTGCTCGAGAGCGTGGGCTGAGACTGGCCGGGCGTTTTTGAAGCAATAGACGTATGTTGTCGAGTGGTCTGCTTGAAAGGAAAGTATTGAGTTAGTCACTCAAAATCTGCGTACGCTCAAAACACAAAAGAAACGCCAAAACAGTTCGTACAGGTTCAGGCATACAAGAGGATGGTGCACAGCGTCGACGACGGGGGATCGTCACAGGAAGTGAATGAAGTTGACCAGCAACAGCCAATGGCACAACCACTGCAGTCATGACGCAATTAAAATGGTGCATAATCAGGGAAATTGAAGAGAGCTCTGTTAGTTTTTCCCCGTCTTTCACCCCGAATAGCGTGCTTACCGCTTCCCGTGCACGTGTAACATTTGGTTCAGGTATTCCTGGCAGTGTACTTTACACGTCACGCAGGATTATTTTCACTGCTCAAAGCGTATTGCGGGGTGTTTTTAACCCTACGACGGAGCTTTCTGTGTACAGTTTCTGAAGCATTTTCGGCAATGGTTCTCCCGGCTCACTGAACAGTGATGCCGCTCGCGAATTCGAAGGTGCTCACATATGCTCCCTCAAATGTATCCGCGATTTATTACAATCAAGCTTCCTAAAAATTCCCTCCAGAAGGATGTAACGTTATTGCTCATAGAGCATTTCTTGCACATTTTTCAAGGGATTACCTTCATTGTCTCTTTTAGTACGTATTCCAAGAGCCTCACCTGATTCGCTTCCATCTCCTGGCACCTCAACGCTTCCAGTTCTAAGCACGGCCTACATATTCAGAAGCTTTTTCAAAGTAACATTGGTAAATAACTTTTATACAACGAAGAGTGGGCTGATGGGTCTATAATTTTTATTCCATTTAATATCACCAGTCCTTTGAATCATAATTATGAGTTTGCATTTCCAGCCTAGTGAATTTTTACAGAACTGGAACACGCTAAGACTAATTTGCGAGCTTTTGTAGTACAATGCCTCCTCCATCGCTAAAGTGTTCCACGGATATTTCGTCGCCCCCGACAGTCTTCCCTCACTTCATTTGCTCAAGCGCCCTTTCCACCTCATGCTTAGTTACGGTTGGAACCACGCGTACCAAGCTTTAGAAGACAGCAGAGTTTCCTGGGGTGACTTAAACCCTAAAAATTGGCATGTCTGTGTCTGCATGTCTGTATTCTTGAACGACACGTTTATGTAGGCAAACCATTACCAGACTACAAAGTCTGGTAGCATACTTTCCACTAGTCAACATTACGAACCATTGAAACAATTGGGCTTTATTTGAACCATGATTGATGATCGTGGGGTTTAACTCGCCTACGCTTCACAGGCGAGGACGTGCGCCGTAGTGGAGGGCTCCGGATTAATTTTGACCACCTGGGGATCTAACGTGAGCCGAAATCTCGTACACAGGGCGTTTTTGCTTTTCGCCTCCATTTATTTAACCAAACATCAATACATAACTACTGCTGGCCGTGTAATGTTAAATAAAAAGAGATGTGTGCTTTATTTTTGCGCGACAAATTCGAATAGACGGCGCGGCCGCACTGTGAACGCGGGAATGTTGAGTTGACTTGAGCAAACTTCCATCGTGTTTATAGTTGGAGGAGGGCGACGGAAGGGGAATAGCGCTATAGGTGGACGGGGGAGAGAAAATAGGTTTTCATGTGTTAAGCGCGGCAGACGACTATCGTCTTTCGACGACATCTACAGCGAAAAGAGCAGATACGCGGCCGTTTTTTAGCGTTGCTTCCTGGCTTGGAGCTGCTGGCCCACAATTCAGCGTAGGCATTTTCCGCTATTTTAAGGACTTCATCATTTTTGTTCGTAATGAACTTATCAGTTACGTCTTTGTGTATATTCTGTCATTGCGAATAGCAACCTGGTTTTTCGTTACCACACTCTTAATCTGGTTCCATATAAGTTCCAGTTAAAAAGGGGGATCCATATATTTTATGTGGATCCGAACGAAAGAATAACTGGAACGAGGCATATAGATGGATCTTATCTGGAACCGTCAGCTTGTTTTCTTTATGTTCGTGGTTTTTATCTGGAACCGAAGAAATGGGGTCATGCGGTGTCGGCGGTTCCGGTTACTGTTCCACTTATGTCCCAGTAAACAGTTGGGGAGAGTGCGTTTGTATATTTTTTGCTCGTGTCTTGTTCCACTTAACTCGTGCACGGCAGTGAAGTATGCACTCTTTCATGCATCAACTGGAACAATGAACCGCATATATATTAGGTGCTTCTTGACCCAAGATGCACGTGCGCGTTTAATATACACGCGCACACCGCACATAAAATTTAATGAACTTCGCCGACATCTATGAAACTGCCTTGCAGCAGTTAACTTTCATAACACGGCTAAGCTGTAGTTTTTGTGATGTCCTTTGACAGAAAACAAAATCCCACTTTTTTGTCAACGCCGTACAAAGCATTAAAAATTTCTCGGGAAAGATATCTTAGGGAAAAGACGAAATGGCAAGAACCCATTCTCTGGTGTTCTGCGGCACTCAAACCGCTTTCGTGACCACCGTATTTTTCTAATTTGAGGCGTGAAGTACAACATCACCAGTGACTTGAATTTGAGGAGGACTAAACGTCTTCCTTTTCTCAATCTGCGTTCCGGCGAAGTCACAACTGCTATAGTGCTGAAGAATTTGTGGTGCTTTTGTGAGCACCTTCATAACGAAATACTTGTTGAGGCCATTACATTTTATGCATTTGGTTTACAAAGCTTCGCAGAAACGGCAGTTTTTGTTCAACACTCAGTCATCATCTCGCTGTGGTGTAGTACGCGCTCAATGGTACTTAGTCCACGTTACTTATGTTGTGATGGGGTACATACATAATGGTTACCGACTGCGTCACATTTTACACCACACACATCA
The DNA here is from genome assembly GCF_048455015.1 of Haemaphysalis longicornis. NCBI lineage: Eukaryota > Metazoa > Arthropoda > Arachnida > Ixodida > Ixodidae > Haemaphysalis > Haemaphysalis longicornis. The sequence continues at coordinate 120,617,567 of NW_027526445.1, forward strand.
TGCTACGAATACAGTTATATGCTTAAAAGTTAGTTTTTTGTATTTTGTGTCGTCCCGGATAGTAATTTTCACAAGCAAAAACGAAAGCCTCTTTGCAGGAGGAGAATGACACAAAACCCGGAGAACTAAATCTACCCCGCGGCATCTGCCTTACATTCTATATATTTATACTGAAATGGCATTCCTATTTCAAATTATGCATTGCTGTATCGCGAAACTTCGCAGTGTTACCCTAATGTTGTTACTGGCCGTAGTAACTCAAGTTCACCGAATGACCTGCCTTCTCCTGCTGGTCCCCCCGTTGCTCTTTTCCTGCACTATTGGTGTTCATGACGAAAAACTGCTGGAAAACGGGCAGATGTATTATTTATCGCTAATTAGCGAGTAATCACACTTGATTCACTATGCGGAAGTAGTTTTCTATAACGTGGGTATCAAAGGGCGCCGCAGTATATATTATTGGTATTGGAAATACTTGTTGTCAAGAGAACGCAGTCAATAAAGAAGCGTCGTTTTGTTTTCACTGCAAAGAACGAAATAAAGCTGTCATCAAAGTTTATGCACACATACCGCACGCGCTCACGGCCCGCGGAAAGAAAACAACTTTAGCCCAACTAACGTGTTAAATTGGCTAATATCTGAGCTCTTTGTTCCAGCCTCAGAGCCGCGTAGACGTCCGCTTAGAGGCCTACTCCCATTTTCCAAAGCAAATATAAGCGATCAAGGGTGCCGAGCTTGTGATCTCTTCCGCGGACTGGTCACTGGCCACGGCGTGCATCGCCAAAGGCACGGAGGAAGAAAAAGTTGAAGAAAAAGTTGGCCGAAACGATTACGAAACGACCGCCACTTCAGTGCGGCATGCCGTGCGCATGCGTTGACACAGCCGCAAGGCAGCGCCGCTTGCGTTGATGCATGGTATAGTGGGACGGCAACGGGTACAATGACAATGAGGGAAAAATGGCACTGCGTGAACACTTTTAACGACAGCAGCGCCCCTAGGTCTCAACGTTTCCGTAAGCTAGTTTTTGTTCGTCCGCATGCAGCGCCACTAGTGGCCTTCTATAGCGGTTTTCTCGATTGCTCGCGTTATGCGCCTGATGTACTAAATGAACTGTCGGTCAGACTGGCGGGAACGGTTACCCGTTTGGTTGTGGCGTGAAACAGCGGATTTCTTCATGTCCTTGGGCTGTATTTATTGTTCGACGAAGTGAAGTTCTGCCGGGAGGCGCAAAAAAGGTCAGTGCTGCTTATTTATGTTCTGGTAACGGTTGTTGTTCTTTGACTTGTTCATCACTGCGTCCGATAAACGTGCCGCTCCGCTGCCTGTTCGATGCGAGAAACGTTTGCGGCCGTTATTTCAGCGTGTGTGTTTGTTGGTCGGAGTCGGCTTGACATTTCTGACTGCGTACGTTAGCTAGTGCTATTTAGAAAGTGGCTGGTGCGCGCATTTCTCGAGTCTGCATGTCCCCTTATGGTGTCCTGTTGCTTAGTTGTATATTGACGGTTGCTGTACCTGTCAGCGGTACTGAATCTTCTCGGGTTAGTCGCACGCTATTGTCTCACGCGCACACACTGCACAACATGTTTGTCGGAGCGTCTGTCTTCAGACTTATCGGTATTTTCAAACTTCCGTGTTAATTGCGTTGTGTTGGTCTTCTGAGAGCCATAAATTTACTGTGCTAATCACGCTATTCCGCCTAATGTTGATGCGCGTTCAAGGCGTTGGCGGCAGCACTAATTACGTTTATCTGTGCTGTGTGTGTAGTTGTTCCTTGTTTCTTCCAATGCCTTCAATGAATTCAGATGGTCTATTTACACTAGTCAACGTTAGTTGGCTCCCTGACGTGTAGTGAAATGCAAGAAGAAGTGGTTGTCTGAGCAGTAGCGTAGTAACAAAACGTTCCTTTTGTGGAGGGGAAGGCATGTGGAAACACGCAGAAAGTGTGGTGCCGTTTCTATGCTGTCAATGTCAGTGGTAACCGGAGACCTCAGAATAATTACCCATAAAACTCACGTGTGGATTATTAGAAGTTTTAGCGTCACAAAGTAAGTTTAAAAATAATCCATTCCTGCCATTTTATGCTATCAATGTCAGTGGCAGCTCGAGAGTTGGCATAATTTTCAAAACGTTCGGGTGCAAAGTTGTTGCGTCATGATGTGCACCAAACATTAATCCATTTCTGTTCTCCTTTGAACGTAGAAATTATACTGCAAAAGCAGATTGCTACATTCTGTATTCATACTCTATGACCTGTTCAGAAAGAGTATATGGCTGACTGTGGAGACATTTGGCCCTCCACTGATAGGTTGCGACAACTGTTTTTGTTCCTCTGCAAAAAAAATGAAAACAAATTATTTCCTTTCTTTACATGCTCCTGCGAAGTCATGGCTGTGGCATTCACTGGCTGAAGACATCTTTGGCATGCTGAAGGGTCGTCGGGGAGAGTGTGGCGGATTGTGAATGCCTTGTGGAGCTCATAAGCCACAAAAGAGTACTTTTTGAGTCGTGCATATTGTGCAGATATTCACCAGTTCGCATAGATTAAGGACAGGTGAGCTTAAAGTATGTTCAAATATTTTCATATCTCAAATTGTTCTGCAAGAAGATTACCAGGGCTTCTGCTGTAAAAAAGACATTCTACTTTCGTGGAACGAATCAAACATTGTTCAATATTTTCTCGTGCTCCCTGGGTAAAGCAAGGCATAAATTTATTCTCTGATATTTTTGTACTGTTTATTTTCTAGGCAATAGGGCGAAGATGGACCTAAAACAGCGGTACAAGGAATGCATATGGCCATTTTAATTGTATTTGGAGCCCTTCTTGGAAGTGTATCATCAGAAGGCAACACATTAAAGCTCTTGCACGGGATGAATTCATTGCATTCTACAAGTAAGTACGCACTGCCATTTTTGGGTCTTTCATGGCGTGTTTTTAGGTAGTTTCTTTATAACTAATGGTCTGAAACTTCTTTTCAGTGACAGCTTGGCCTGTGGCTCAAGGTGACAGTAGGAGCTTTTCGGAACACGTTAGCGAAACGTTCCTGGAAGTGCACTTTGAGACGGCCCTGGCAGAAACACCCGGGTCTTAATTTTGGTTGGGTAAGCTGGCATTTTGTTTTTGCGAGACTCAATTTCTGGGTCTGTTCGTCCTAATAAAATCTCACTGTTAAGAAGTTATCGTGAACGCCAATATTGGCCATTGTGTTCACATTCCGCCTATTACGGATGCTCCAACAGTGGCCAAAAAAAACACTATTTTGTATTTTAGTTTTGTAAATATTTAGCTTTTACACCTTGAGAGTTGTTGCTGTGATTTTCCAGCACCATGGACACGCCCAACGTGGTTGCTGCTACAACAATACGGTGGCAACTGACGATTTAAATTTCCCGCTTTTAATACGCCCGTAGCACCAATAATACTCCCAAATACAGGCGTAGCATGAGTAATGCTTGCATTGGATTTTGACAGGTGGTTAAATAAGGGGTAATTTTTTTAAGGGAATTGTTTAGAGCACAGAAAGTGACGCTTGCAAGAAAATGTGCTATAGTTGCGATTTATAAGAAAATTGTGCAACAGCCTATATGTTCAGCATTAGTCAGCTCAACTTCTGCCTCATACCACTACGAACCATGGAGGTAATACATATCGAGAGGGAAATATTTTATGTCGAACTAATTCCACAAAAAATTTCTGCCACAGTGCGATATTTAGGATTTTCTATGACTGGCCATTTATTTCTTTGTGGTAGAAACATCGTTTAGCTGTAAGTTATAATAAGCCAGCCTCACTACAGCATTCTAGGGAGCACATTATACAGTACAGAGAACATTTTTTGCAGAGAGAAGGTGTGTAAAATATAATGCCGAAAGGTGATTATAGTAATTATTATTTGAATAATAAACGAAACCTCTCAAGGATAAAAAAAAACTTATATTCAGGATACCGAGGCAGCAAAGTTGGATACTTTCCAGAATCAGGGCAATTTCATTGATTCTCTGTGGTGATATTGTTTAGCGCACTGTCACCTTTAGCAGCACTCCCAGAAAAAAACCAAGAAATCACTGTTTTTAAATCAATTACGGTGTTATGAAAGGGACTAAGCAACTCACTCATTTAAAGCAACCATGTAACAAAATTTTCTTGTTTCCTTGAAGGTACATGAGGTGAGCAGTAAGTCTTCTCGAGCCCGGTTATTCTGAGAGAAGGGACTGGCGGCATCACTATTGCCCGCAAGAAACACATCACGGATTCGCCGCCTGCATTGTTACTTCAGGATGTGGTCATCCTCTTCGCCGCATATGTCATCTTTTTCATCTTGTCATGATGTTCATATGGTTGTGTGCCTTTGGAGAGTTCTTGGGACTTTTGCAGGGAGTTCTTGGAAAGCATGAGAAGTTTGACAGTGGCCTGGTGTCATTTAAGTTGTAGTCTCTGTTGGAATACTTGAAGTGTTCAGCTCTACTTGGGATTTTAAATTATTGGTAGAGGTTAAAGTATCTCTTGAAAGGCATGAAGAATGTCAGATGAAAGGCTTGAAGGGGGTGAAATCAGATGAAGAGGTTTAAGTTACTGGCACTTGCAAGTTTCATGTCAACTGAACACTGAAGTTGTGCCTTATTTTTCATCATTGGCACAATGCGCAGGCTGCCTTTGAATCTATAGTGGGTGTTAATGTAGTTCATGGTACCGCATTGTAACGTCCTTATTATTCAAGTGTAGCTCATGAGATATTTTTTCGTAACTGTGCTGCTGCTGATGCAAAAGTGACAGTGATTATTTACGCAGATGGCTTCCGCCTTCATTGATAAATTTTAGTACCGGATGTGAGCTGACACCCATGACCTAGAAGAATTGAAAATGTGCGTATTTGGCTCGAACAAGTTTTCTTCTTTGAACAAAGCTGCATTTCTTGCTTGGCAGAAGCAGGGCTTTGGTCACAATTACACTGATAGCAAGACGGGAGGGTTTTTTATAGCACGCAACTGTGAATTTCACCTGAGGTAAAATGTTGAGGCTGGAAAAAATGCTTTCAAGTCTGTTTTGTAAAACTGGTCACTCGTATGATTCAACGCTGGCTTGTTTGCTTCTTAAGGATGTCTGACTTGTTCCCGCTTGAATTGATTACGTATATAATTAGTTTGCATGTTAAATTTTAATATGTGTAACATGCTTCCAGCTACCTGGTTTGCAAAATTATATAAGATTCACGCTGGGTTTTGAGAGATTTCTTGGGATGAATTATTTTAAACAACTACAAATTGTTTGGGCAAGTAACGTGCCTTAAGTCAAAGGCCTTTTCAGGACGCTCATAAAGTCTATTTTGCCTACAAATAGCTTTATGTTACACTTACGTCTGGTGTCAGGAAACTACTATCTTTAATAATCATGTTTTAATAATGGCATACTGCCACATGTGACCTCTCGTGTCAAAATGTTTTATCGTTAATCTTGGCTCGAGCGTTGTTTTCCTAAACTCTTGCACTGCACTGCTGTAGATTTGTGATAATACAACCGTGTATAGCTTGTTTTTAGGCCTTTCCTTACAATTTAATGGCAAACTGCATTTTCCCAAACAGTTATGCGTAAACATAGTATGGCAAGCGCAATGAGTCATTCCGCCTTTGAATTACCTTGGTTTATCTGATAAGACAGCATATTTGATGCTCACTCTTGTATAATGTCTGTGTCAGTGCCACGGTAGACGCACACGTCTATTTATTTGTGAAGCAGTTGCCCCTAATACCGTCTTTATTAACCATGTTTTTGAGTAAAGGTGAATATGTGAAAATGCCACTTGGAGCCTAGTGTTATCGTTATCGTATTTATTCCTTGTACGTTGGTCATTTTCTGTGCAATTTAAAATAGACAGCTATTCAAATCTGAAATGTATCATACTAGCGCCCAATAAAGTTGTATAGTATGTTGAAAAGCAGTGTATGAGTCATAATAGTTGGTATCGTGCGTATTTTAATGCAAGTATATTGTTTCTTTTGCATGCAGCTGAAACCCAGCACAGGATTCTGCGGGCGAAGCCAAAGACTGTGTGCCGCTCTAGGTGCCTCAGACCAACTTTTATATAGAACTGTGCTCCGATAGGCAACTGTTGGGAACTGTCAGGGACCACACTGCTGCGGTGGTTTCTGCTTTCCAATTGTTGGTATCACTGCGGGTCATATATCAAGGCTGTGTTAAAATGGTGCTTGCGGTTTCGTGCTGATACCAATGCATCCGCCAGCCTGGCATATGACCTCGGTGTATACCGACAGGAAAGCAGAAATATTGGAAAAGTGGAGTCCCATAGACAGCTTCCCAATGTCTATAGGAACACCGTTTTATATAAACAGCTGGCCTGAAGGTGCCTGGAACGGCGCACCGGATAAATTCCATATTCATTTTACATGGATCAATGTTCCAGTAACTTAAACTACCCTTTTATTTGGAACAGTGATCCGCATACTTTTATTTGGAACACCGATCCACATAATTTAGTGGCAAAAATATATGGTGCACTGTTCCACTTAATTTTCAGGATATGTGGAACACGGTTCCAAATATATAACTGGAACTTTTTTGCAAAAAAGTTCCAGTTACTAAGTGGATCTTACGTGGAACCAGATTAAGAGTGCACTTTGGAGGTTCTATCGTAAATAGCGTTGGTTCACACGACTGACATTGATAACTGCTGCAGTTAGACTTGCTTCTCCGTCTTTGAAAGTTTCATGTTTCCGTGTTTTGCAATACGTTTATTCACTTTCTTATATATCCTAAAAGTTTCTTTCCGCTGCGTTGTGAACGCCGAAGAGGACGCGCTCACATCGGCTCTTGCTTTTATGCTAATTATCTCAACGCTAATCAATAGTTACCGAGGTGTAATTGGTACCAATGTGTCTGTGAACGTACGAGGCATCTACCGGTACCAGATTCGACCAAGTAGCACGTTGTTCTTGCGGTTTACGAGGACTTTATTCCCGCGACGGCGGCGACCCGCCGCTAAGCCTAATCGGGCGGCCGAGAATTACCGCAGCCAGGCCTAGGCCGGGTAGGCCTAATGCCGGTGTGGCGATGGAGTAGGAAGACGTAGCCACCGAGATGGTTGTTGGGCCCCAGCAACAACAGCAGCGGCCAGGTGTGCATCGAGGTACAAGGACAGGAGTTTCCCTCGGAAGAACTCAACGAGAGCCACGGTTGGACACACGTGGGCTGACGCATAAAAGCACGGACCGTCGGAGACGGCGCCCGGGTCGACAGGCGCCAGTCGAGACATAAAACGAGGGACCACGCGGCCGGAAAGGCAAGGTCAGCGCAACGAAAGCAGCGTGGATGTCCTATATACTCCGCAAGGAGGAAATCAAGGTGATCGTGAGGCCGAGAGGAGGCCTAAACATCGCGAGAACGTAGATCGTCGCCTCGGAAATCATGGCGGCGGCGAGAATTTCGAGGGCGGACGGGGCAGCGGACACCTTCTGCCCTAACGTGCGGCAGAACATCATGGTGGTGAGCAACCCTGACGAGGGGCGAGTACTGTCTTACGCCAAGATCTAGGCCATCTACATCGGAGGCAAGTCGCACGAGGTATGAGCGTACCAGACTACGCCGAACGGCATGGTCAAAGGAGTGATCAGATGCATAGTGGTCGAGGACAACCCGGCGGAAATCAACAGGTACATCGTAAACTCAAGAAATCCGCTGGCGAGAGGAGCGCAGAGAATCGGCAGCTCGGCAACCGTCATCGAGGTATTCGAAGGCCCAAAAGGTACCGAACTACGTATTCTACGGTCCGGTGGTCACGAAGTGCACGCTATACCACAGCCACTTGAATGTGTGCAAGCAGTGCGGCGAGGTAGGCCACAGGAGAGACGCTTGCCCGACGCCGAACGCGGGGGTGTGCTTCGACGGTGGTGCCAACAACCCGGTGGAGGCCCACGAGCAAGTGTGTAAACCCAAGTGGAAACTCTGCGGAAGGCAACACCGAACTGGCAGCAGAAGCTGCAAGAACAGGTACAAGACCCTGTACGTGGTAACCAAAAGGCAATGGGAGTGCAAGATGGCGGAGCAGCAGGCACAGCACCAGCCGGCACCCGGAGAGGTTCCGCCACTCGCCGGCGCCGCCGGTGGCAGCTGTCTCCCCGAGTCGCGCCTGCGGAGCCAGAGCAGGAACCGAAGCCAGACACCACAACCGGCGCAACAAGTACAGATGGAACTGGAAGCAGAAACGAACCAGAGGGCGGCAGCAGTGGGCCCGGCGCCAAGAGAAGGGCAATCGAGAACATAAAAGAGCGTAAACTCAGTGAGAGGATAGACAACCCCGAAGACAAGCTCGACCGGATGGAGAAGAGGCTCGACAACGTCGAAGAGTACGTCCGAACGACGTGCACCAAGTCGAAAGACGACCGGTTCACTTCGATGGAGAGCACGTGCCAGCAGTACAGAATCTAGTGACGCAAATGGCCAACCTCCAGCAAGCATGAACGGGACACCCACAGCAACAACCACAGCAGTAACGACGAGGGATCTCCTGGTTTGGCACTGGAACTGCAACGGCTTCCCCGCAAAGGCGGTACTACAGCAGCACCTACAACAAGTACAGAGAAAGCCAGACGTAATCATGCTGCAAGAGAACCACACCGAAGAGGCCAGACTCCCGCGATACCGGACCCACGCCATCCCGCCCAGCTCGCAAAATGCTGCCGGTAGGCCCGGACGGAAGGTCTGCACTCTGGTCCGAAAGGGCATCGCGTACGTTGAGCATGAACTACTGAACAAGAGCACGATAGAGCACACAACGGGGGAGATATAATCACGGGGAAGAAAAAGAGGGAGAGCACATTCCACACGAACGTCTACAGCAGCTCGCCGCACGGCAGACAAATTCAAGGCGCTGCTACACAAGGCGAGCAAAACGGCGGGGCCCGACAATAGGTTGGTGATCTGCGGGGACTTCACCGCGCAGAACCGGGCCTGGGGCTACCCCAGAATGCTGGCAAAAAGCAGATTCCTAATGCAAGACTCCACGGTTCTGAGGCTGAGCCGAATCACCGACCACGCATTCCCCACGAGAACGGGCAACTCGGTCACCCGGGACACCACGCCAGATCTCACATTCGCCAGGGGTAGGAGCGGAGACACGGTAGAGTTCGGGTGGCGGAATACGGGACACGAGCTGGGCAACGACTACTACATCGTGGAGGTCACTGTACCGCTTGGGGACAACGAAGAGATCGGCAGAAGCCCGCGGAAACAGCAGTTCATGGACTGGGACGCCTTCCGAGGACTGCTGCCTGAAGATGAAGTCGAAATCATGAACATTCAGGAGGGGGCCAACGAGATCGTGCAGAAAACGAGGAAGGCCACCAGGGAAATCGAAGCGGACGCGCGCGTCGATAGCGTGGACAGCCGCATGGCCCACCTAATCGAGGCGAAGCAGTCGATCACGGCGATATGGAAGACACAACGGACGAACAGAAAACTGCGCCAGATCGCGAAACTTGACCGCGTGATCGAGTCGTACAGCAGGGCACCTGAACACCGTGATCAGGTTTAGAAACAAGCTCGGGACGTAGGACGCCGTGATGCAACTGAAGAACGAGATCCTGGACGACGACGCCAACACGAGAGACAACCGGGCGACCCTGGGCCTGGACCTGCAATGCGCCTTCGTCAAAGTGAGGCACTAGGCGATCCTGGCCCAGGTGTCACGACTGAACATGGGGAAGAGAACTTACGAGTGCATCAGGGACTTCCTGACGGAGTAAACCACCGAGATCAATGCCGGTTACCTGAAGCTCCAGGAGAAGAAGCTCGACAGTATCGGGACCCCCCAGCGCTCGGTCATCTCGCCGCTGCTCTTCAACCTAGTGATGATCGGGGTGGCCGCACGACTCTCGCGAGTGGCAGTGGTCCGACGCACCATCTACGCCGACGACATAACGCTGTGGGTCATTGGAAGAAGCGACGGACACATAGAGAGCACGCTACAAGAGGCAGTGGATGCCATCGAGGAGCAACTGGGCGGGTCCGGACTCGTATGCGCCCCGAGCAAGTCCGAACTCCTGGTGATCCCACCGAAGAAAACGACCAGGAAAAAGAGAGGGGAATAAGAGTCACCGAAAGAACAGGAAAAGCTCAAGGTCAGAACGAGCGGCGGCCACACTATCCAGGAGGTCGGGAGGATCCGAGTGCTCGTCATGTTGATAGAGCGCAAGCGCGTGAACGGTGAGGTGGTGAAACCCCCTCGTGGCTAAAGTCAACGCGGCCACACGGCTCATCAGGAGGGTGTCAAACAGAAAGGCAGGCATGAAAGAAGAGATCCTCACCGTATACTGGTGCAGTCATTCTCCACAAGCCACGTAACGTACGTCGCGGTATTCCACAATGGGAAGCAGTGCGAGCAAAACAAGATCAACGCGCTCATACGCAAGGTGTACAAGGCGGCACTCGTACTCCTCGACTTCACGAGCATGGAGAAGTTCCTGGCCCTGGGGGTGCACAACATCCCCGTGGAGATCGTGGAGGAGATCGTGTAGGCGCAGAGGTCCGCCCACATCTCAAGGCTATTGGAAACGAGAACGGGCAAATAGATACTGCACGACCTGCGTCTGACACCGACAGAGGAGGTAGCCGAGAACGAACAGGTACCTGTGCCGAACGCCACAGGCAGACGGTTATGGGTATGCCCGGTACCGAAAAACATGAACCCCGAGTTCAACAGAGAGCGATGGACGGCGGGTGCCAAGGCGCTCGTGATCCTCCACACCAGAGACGTGGCGGAGTACCAGGATAGCGAGAGGGCTTACGCAGTGGCGTTCGTCTGGGCGTCGACTGGCGAAACGATAATGGCGCCGATCGTGAGAACCCAGAACGCGCACCTGGCAGAGGAGGTGGCCATCGCCCTGGCCATAGCCGACCCCGCGTGCACGACGGTGCTGCGCGACTCAAGAACGGCGGCGAGAAACTACGCCAGAGGGAGAGTGTGCAGGGAGGCCGCGCGAGTACTACGCGTGGTAGACCTCGACGGCGAAAGGAGGTGCGTGACCTTCAAGTGGTTCCCGGCAAACATGGGCAGCGATGTGTCGGACCGGTGCTACGCCAACCATAACGAGACGGCAAACGCGGCGGAGCGAGAACTAACCAACCGCGCCGCCGCGGCAGAAGCCGACCCGTCACGGTGGTGGAGGGAGAGGGAGACCAAGGACAGCATGACCACTTACAACGAGATCGTGAAGTGGTACAGAATGAGTAGGCGAAAGGTACCGCCACCCCACCCGGGCCTGACCCGAGAGGAAGCGGTGATATACTGCAGACGGGTTCACTCCTCACGCCGGTGCTGATGAGGCACGTGTGCCCGAGCGTGTACGGAAGTCACTTGTGCCGAGTGTGCCAGAGGAAGAGAGCAACCGCGGTTCATATCCTCTGGGACTGTGTCAAAAACCCGCCCGAAGCGTCAACAGAGACTATCATCCCGCCGCATCTTGAAGCCGCAGCGGGAAGCTGCGACCAGGAACAGCAGACCAACACCGTACAGCAGATCTCGGCGGCCCTAGAAAGGCAACGACCAAGCGTAACTGACTAAAGGTTACCGCCAAACAAGGGGCAGGTGAAGTCGGCCGAAGGGAGTAGCGAGGCTGGAACCGAAGTAGCGGGACAAGAAGTCGAGAAGACGTCACGGCTGCGATCTAACCGAGCTGCAGGCACTTTAATAAAGTTGTTCTCTCTCTCTCTTCCGAGGTTCGCTTCCGCCTAAAGCTCCGGATGACTCTGCGGTTAGCGCATACAGTCAAACCCGGCTATAACGAACCCGGATAGAGCGAATTATGCTGTATATCGAACAAAATATTTCAGTTACGGAATACATGGGAAACATATTCCTTATAACGAAGTTCACATCGGATATATCGAACTTTGCGCGCCTAGAATGGCCGCCGAAATGCATGGTCTCGGAGTGGTGATTGAGATGTGGATTGGCCGCGACCACGGAGCAAGAGTTGCGACTGAGACATTGCGCCTCGCACGGAGCGACCTGACGCGCGACACTTTCCGTAACTGTTTCCGACGCGCGGGACTCACGACGGAACCCGCGCAGTCGGCGAGTCCGGACCAAGACAGCAGCATCGGTGAACTGTGGGAAGAGCTCTCCCGCGTTCCCGGTGATGTCGCGAGTGAAAGCCGTCCGACGCTTATAATAAAGCGCTTTCGGCAGTCGATGTGCTCCGCCAATGCTTCTTAGATTTTGGAGGACGCGGACTCGAACTGGTGCAAACAATGTTCTGTGTAGAGAATGCTGTGCTAGTTGAAGCCGCCAAAACGAAAGTGAAAACAAAAATCACCGCTTTTTTCTTTGGAAAGTTGGCAGCTCGGGTGGAAAGTAGCTTTATTATTTGCAATAAATGGACTATTTTGGGTATGGTAATGGCTAATTCACTGTGTTCGTTTCTGCATGCGGGGATGGTGAAGTTGGGGAGGGGAAGGGGGGGGGGGGGGGGGCTCCCGCGGATTGCGAACTTGTAACAATAAGTTCGTTATAGGCGAGTTCGGCTATATCGAACTATTGGATATATCGAACTAATCGCGGTGCATATTGCAATTCGCTATAAACGGATTTGACTGTAGTTAGTCTGTATTAGGCCGCAGCCCTTGTCGCCTGTTCGTGGGCTGAGCCGCGTCGCCATCTTCGTGACCGTGCGAATGACGGCTTGACCGACGAGTGAATGAAAAAGCGAACGAGGAAAGAAAGCAGATGAGAGAGTCGCGAAATTAAGAGGGGAGGGCGGTTTCCCGTGGAGGCGCGAGCCAGCGCCCTCCGAAAGTGTGCGGTGGGGGAGAGGAGGGGGCAGCACGCCGTGCCCGCACGAGGCGCTCGACCGGGCGACACTTGACGAAAACGTGAGGGGGACGTGGGCGTGTCTATGATGTGCGTTCGCTTAAGACGCAGTTCGCGGTTCCTTCCGGAGACGCACTTCGCGCCGCCGAGGCAGAGGCTTATCATCGCTGCCGTTGAGAGAACCCACGAGTGAGTGCTGCCTCACGCACTGCTGCTGCGCGCAAATATCGCATTAGGGAATATCGTAATCGCCAGTCAATTTATTGAGTATGTATAGTTAAGCCGCCTTTGCTCTTTCGGTTAAGACAGCGAATTTCTTCTGAAGCGTTATCAAACCCTGGCGCTCTGGCTATTACCGACTGGAAGATTGGTTTCGCCTTTGAGCTAAATTTTTCTTTTTTTTTGATCTGCTCTTGATTTTTCTGTAACCGCAGAACGTCTAGGTGCTCAATACCCTGCACAATACCTGGATTGGCGCTTACAATGAAGCCGACTCATTTTTTGTTTTACCGTGGGGGCCTTTTAATTCCTATTTCTTATTCGTTCGTTTTCAGAAGAATGTATTATCTTAACGCTACTTCTATGCGTTTGCCTTATAGATGGCCGATTCCACATCCTCGGTTACAGACTCATCGTCATAGCTGGGCGTTGGTGCATAAGCTTGTACAACCTCAAACCTATAGCCGCAGTGCAGCTATGTTAAAGCGCTCGTCACGTTTTCGCTAATGCTGTCAAATTTTTCCCCATTCGCTGGTACGTCTTTACGGATCAGGATTCCAACTTCAAGCTCCCTGCTTTCGTAATGCTGTCGATTACACAGAATACGCCCGCGATCAAGCTCGTTAAAGCTTTCACCAATCTTAAAGCAAAAATTTATTACCGTACGCGTGCCGAGTTTCCCCGTCGCCACCATTTCGACCTTCATTTGACCGCAGCTGCGCCGTGGCCTTTGCAACGCATCACGGGACTCGCCGCGCTGAGCTCCGCCGCCCCGGTCTTGGCGCATGCGCTCTCCTCAGCTGGGTAGCCACCTGACCACGTGACTCGCCGCGCGCCTGGCTGCATAGAGTTTCTTACAATATAACTAGAGGGGAAACTGGCGCTGCAATCGTACGCTTCAATGGGCGTGATGGGTAGTTGTGGATTCGGATTGGCGCTCGATGCCTCGTGGAACTTGCTATGGATTGCAGGCAGTTTCGTTTTCGTTTTGGATTTACATGAACGCATTTGCCTACTCGGGGTGTTGGGAGGAGTGATCAAAAATACGTTCCTCCTTGAACTGCATGCCTCGCGTGCCCTGACGCCGCACTGAGTGGAATGTTTTATAACCAGAGTTGCGAATTGGGTGGGTTATCAATGCATTGCCGCACAGCGAGCATGAAAACACAAATGACGGCGCTCTGTGCGGCGAAGTTGTCGGCTAATAAAGAGTTTCGGCGCTGCTCATTCGGCAGAGCAATGTATTGTCAAAGCTGACGACGGTTGCGAATCGCTTGGAACAGCAACAGCTTTCGTGCGAACGCCGGCTCCTACGGCGTAGAACATGGTAGAACAGCAGCACCGGCGGCTGATAGGAACGCAGCTTGATGGATGTCACTAATTCAGGCAAGAATAACTTCTCCAAAGTTAATCGGTTTCTTTTTTCATGAGCACAAAACTGATTGATTGATTGTGGGGTTTAACGCGCCGACGCAACGCAGGCGATGAGGCGCGCCGTAGTGGAGGGCTCCGGATTAATTTTGACCACCTGGGGATCTTTATCGTGCGCAGCACAAAACTTTTCACTTCCTATTACAAACCACCAGCGCCGAAACTTTTACAAGTAGTTATTAAAGAAGTCCGCGTCCTGCTGTAGTTGGCGGAAAATGGCAAACCTCCTCCACAAACCTCCTCGACTCCGCGTCTGCTTTTTATTTAAACGCGCCGTTTTTTTTCGTACAAAACCGGTTTTTCGTCACTAACTTTCTTGTTTGCCATGTAATTTGTAAACGGAGAACCGGAAAATAAGAGCTTTTTTGTCAAAAAACCCATTTTAGGCAGCCACAAGCCCGTTTTGATCCTACGCAATCCGGTTCCAAAACTACCCATCATTCCCATTGAAGCGTAAGCGCCGCTGCCATGTTCGCGTTGACACTAGCGCCAGTTTCCCCTCTAGTTATTTGTATGAAACTCTATGCCTGGCTGAAGCTACGAGCACACTAGCGGCGAATTTGCCGTGCCGCCTTGCCGACGGCCGCCAGCGGAGTGTGAAGGCCCCAGTTGCCGTGGCGGCGGTCGCGTGGTTTACCAGTCCTGCGCCCGCGATCTCTGCTGAGATCTCCCGCTTTTCCAGGCGAAAGGTGCGAAAGGTGTTCTCGCCCAGACGGCGCTCGCTCGCTGAAGCAGCGCTATGGAAACGGAAACGGGTTGATGCGATACGTCACCAGCGCGTCATCGCACCCGCCACCATCGCACATTGGACTTTGCGCTCTGCGGAACGGCAAGAATGGGTCTCGCTTCCATTTGCCCTGCGGCAAGGAAAACGCGTCATTCTCGGCGAAAGCTGGTTTTCAGTACAGCTGACGTCGGCAAGCGGTGCGCGGCACAGCACAGCGCCCGTATGTGCACGTACCTTAAAGGGGCACTGACACAAAAATTTTGCATCTTGTTTTTTTTTTCTAGGGATAAGTAGCTAGTGACCTACTTATAACCTGTAGAAACCTCATTTGCTTCAGCGTGCGACGGTTGTTTAATTAGAGGCATTTTTAATGCGGCCAGTCGCAGTTTCGGTTTCAGCGAGTGCCGCGAAACGATGGATTTTGTGTGAACAAAGCTGACCACGTGACCGTCGGAGGGATATCACAGAGCAGAGCCGCCGTAGCACTGTTGAATCCGCATCGATGGCAGTTTCTGCGAATGCCCCCACGTACTGATCTCGTGAGGCGGTTAATTAAAAAGCGACCGTGGATGTGACGCAGGCGCTGCGAGTGCAAATGCTACCGCGGCTAAAAAGAACGACGCGCGACGCTCGAGACTGTGGGTGGCAAGACGCGCGCTGGGAGCAGCCGGCCGGTCTGCCTACAGGTCCGCCTACAGATGTGTTCGGCTTAGCACTGCGGCGGATATTCGAGTGCCGCTCTTGTAAGCGGTGCAGATGACAATTTTTAATGCAACCCGCCATCGCATCATTAACTCATTTCTCATGTAAGCTACCGTGGTCGGGACTTGGGGACAATTTCGTGCAGCGGTAAGAAGCTATCACTCGAGCTACGTGCGCCGGCCTGGGCCACTTCACGGCCGTGGCCGCCGCCTGCACAGCGACCGTGGGGCTAGCTTAGTGGCCTTTTCGTGCCTCTGGCGCGTTTTCGCATCCAATGGTAATAAACAGTAATAGAAACAGAGTGCCTGGAATCGCTGTAGAACTTTGGTCGCGGCCAGCTGCCCGATGAGCTGACGAAATCACGGCGCCTCCGCCGCCAACGATCGGGTCGTTCGTTCTCGAGAGCAGAAGCTCCGCCCTCCGGCCCTCTGATTGGAGCAGCGAGCCGGCGAAAAACGCCGGCAGTGCGGAAGCGGCAAACACAAACTCGTGACGTGTTTGGATGTTGTTTATTTACGCAATATCCTCGGGATGTCGATTGCGCGTGGTCCTCTGCTGGCTGCTCGGTTGCGTTTCGCACACTTTAAAATTGATTTTAAATATGTTCTAGGCTAATTCGCCGCTGATATTTTGCAGATGATGTATATGTGTTCCCACCAATCTATCTACGAAGTTATCTCGCCTTCAAAATTTTGTGTCAGTGCCCCTTTAAGAGGAGCGCCGCACTTGCCTAGTCAGTGCTTGCTTGGCTGGCCATGGATGAGAGCGACGCCAGGCCGTCTTCTCTGAGCGTTGCCAGGAAGCGGGAGGATTTGAGTGATTGTCGGCAAGTGCCGTCTGAACACCCCGCGGATATCGCCGGCGAACTGCTTCACTGGAAGGGGTCCGTAATGCCAAGCGCGCAAAGCCAGCGTCGGAGGCTGGGGAAGAGCGAATATAGTAAAACCAAGCTTGCACTACATATCCAGGGGCAGCTGAGCTAAGTCGCAGCCGTTTATTTCTAACTTGGCGTAATCCCGTGATAGGTCAACTAACCCTGGTCTAATGGCAAAGCTAAGGTGCCATCGCTTGACAGAGTTCCAGGGTCATACGTAGCCACGTTCAAGCCTTGTCTCCATCGACAGGCTGTTTTTAGATGCGAACGCATCTCATTCACTCGCGTTGTCCCTGCATCCATCCGGCGTTGTCGGCGTCCACCCCTCCCCCATTCTCCTCGCTGCGCCCGCTGCGCTCTCTGCCGCTCTCTGCCGCTCACCCCCTCTGCTCTCCGATAGCGAACACTCTCTCGCGAGGGGCATTGGATTGGATTGACTTGGCTTGGATTGGCTTAACTTGGATAGGATTGGATTTGGATTGAATTAAAGTGGATTGTGTTGGATTGTGTGGCGTCATAGCCGCGGCAGACGCACTGGCGCCGGCGCGTGCCCTCACCGTTATGCGCGCTATAAAACGCGGTGCCTGCGCCGCTCCACTGCATCGTTCCAGCGCCGTTCCTCTGCTGTCCAACGCTGCAGCGTGAACCCCCAATGCGTCGCATCTACACAGGGGTTCCCGCGAGGGGAGGTTGGAGGTTTTACCATCGGCTGTATATCGCTGACCCGAACAACGCCTTGGTCATGTGGTCTTCAGTTGCTGCAGACTGAATGCCGCAAGTTTGGACGTGTGTTTTTCGGGTAGTTTTCGGCCCGTCTCTACACCATGATGGCCAGATGGCATGATGGCTGCTGTAGTGTTAAAGGGCCGTTGTGATGCCAGCAGCCTTCTATACTCATAGGTCCCATTAATGTTTATTGTAGTCTTTCCCCTCCTGTCCAGGGGTGCACGCGTTCAACTTTTTATCCCGAAAGTTTTAGTTCATTCCTGCTTCAAGTTCACTGTTTCCACCTTATTTCCGGTACCGTGTCTCCGTAGCCACTTTATCGCCTTGGCGGTTCACCTGTTTTTAGTAGCACAGCTCTAAGGTATCCTACCGGTATGCAAAGTGTTGTTTTCTGCGAGACCAGGCAGCACTGCCCACTGGGCGATTCGTTCAGGCTATAGTAAAGGACAAATATATATCTTATAGACAATACGCATGTATTGGCTGAGGCGTCCCAACTTGGAAGCTGTAGACTGCAAATTATTGGAGCATTTAAATGTCCTACTTTGCTCTTACGTCGAAAATTAGCGTAGTTTCACGTGATGAGCTGAAGATTAGTCCGAAGGCTAAGGGCTGCCAAATGGTGATTAATACTTTAGCAAGGTTGTAATTACGGCAAGGTCGACTACGCAGACGAATTAGCAAAACTATTTACACAGCCTACAAATTGTTCCACATTCAGATATACAGCTTGCGGTAGACGTTTATCGGGGCTCAACTATTAGTACAAGACAAGCAGTCTTAGATTTCTGGAGTTGAGCGCAAAACGCGTTGCGCCAGCGTCGTCTTGGCTATAGTCACCCGAGAGCGGACAATCAAGAGGTGGACGCTGCTTCCCGCCACACCTTGCACATGTCAACCACAGCCGAGAAGCGGAAGCCAAAGAAGGCGTCAACGTGCCTGGGCGTTGCGAGCGCGAGGCAAGCCACGTGCGAAGCTCCTGCCTTCATCGTTATCGTTGTGTAGCGACCGGCGCGCCATGGCTCCACCGCATCGAAGACGATGACGCAATGTATAAAGCCATCCCTACACCACGGCCGCTCGATGGAAACTAGGTTCCATCGAGCGGCCGTGCCTACACAATCCCCACGTGGAGGCGGCCACCGGACCAGCTGACCAAGTGGAGATCTAAAGAGGCGAGGGCACGCTACAAGGTTGGTTAGGTCCTACGCGGTTGGGCCGTGTTGGATGACGACGATTTCTACTGAATTAAACACTGTACATACATTAATGGTATTTGCTCTACAGTTCCATCCAAAACGGCTTTCCACTACTGGGGTCCGGCTGCTCCCTCTCTACTGGGATCCGCTGTCATTGTAGGACGCGGGGGGGGGGGGGGGGGGGGGGGGGGGGGGAGCTAGGTCGACCCGCACCTATGCTGTTTTTCCAACCTTTCACCATTAGTGCAAGATGTGCGAAATGTTTTATTCAGACAATCCTTTTGCTCAGTATTCCTGTGAAACTGGACCAGTTTTTCGGTCTTAGTTCATCTAGCACTCTCGCACTAATATTGAAAATAGCTACGTCTATCGGTTGAGATAAATGCTAATCAAAACGTTGCTTAGGTTTAACACTGCTAAACCTAGTTGCAACGAGTGAAAGCAAAGACTATGCATACAATGCTTCGGGAAAGTTTGCCTTTCCTTAAGATTTCGCGGTCTATACAAGTACTGAATGATTGGATTCCTCCTTTGAGTTGCTCTGCAGTATGTCACTGGAAATTTGGCTAGTGTGCTGTCCGAGGACTTCAGCGGGGTTCTTTTGGTGATGAAAGCCTTAGGCAGACAACACAATGATGATGATGATTAGAGGCCCACCCTTTGTATAGGGACATCGGTTGTTACCAATCAACATGGCCGCGTTGTTCTACTTATTTTCCCACCTTTAACTAACCTGATGGGTTAGCCCCCCTCCCCCCGGTTTTAAACTCCCATCGCTTCGCCCCTTCCTGCCCTTGTACACCTGTTCACCCTCCTTCTTTTATTAATTCTAATTCGGTATATTACTCTGCATACGTCCCACTCTCTTCCCTACTTCTCTTCCACCACCACTCCAGCCGCCTCTTCGTCACCTTTATGGCCCTGAAGTTGAGGCTCCCCCTAACACCAAATCCCAAAGCCTCCGTCAACGTCGCTTCCCCATCGTCCCGCCGCGGTCGCATCTCTGTGCAGTCTATGGCAATATGCTCTACGGTCTCCCGATCCCTGCCGCAGCATACACAAGTTTCGTGGTGTGGCCTGTAGTTAGCCGTGTATTCCCGTGTTCTGAGACACCCATCCCGTGCTTCAAAGAGCAATGCACTGCCTCGCGTGTTGCCATAGAATCCTTCCTTCCTGATTTCTAGTTTCTATGCTCTATAAATCTTCAGGGTTTTCCCCCTTTTATTCTCTGTACTTAATTTGTAGTCTCCGCTGCTTTTACCTGCTTTTTAACTGTTGTGTATACCCCACCTTCCCCTACCGAATTTTCTTACCGCTTGGTCAGCTGTCGGGTCCTTCGTCTCCACCGGGTGTCGATGCTCCTCATATACAGGTACCTCAACACTTTCGCGGCCCATTTTTTCCCTCCGTGTCCCGTAGTCTCTTCTGAAATTTTATCTTACTCTGAGCCTCCCTTGCTTCAAAGGACGACCAGCCCATATCCCCCTTTACCACTTCATTCGTAGTTTTGCTATGGCCCCCAGGGCCAGCCTACCTACCGCCCTCTGATTTATCTCCAAGCTCGCTTGTGTTCCTGACTTCATGCATATTATAACCGAATCTCCGAAAGTCAATCCTGGTACCATGACCCCCTTCCAGACTCCCCTTACCACCTCGTATTTGTGGTAGCGCCACAGTGCTCTATGTTTCATTATGGCCACGTTCCGTCTTCCTTTTGTTTTAAGGTGGGCCCCATGCGCATGCGTGCAATCTGCGCCGTCATTAAGCCATACTCCTAAATATTTATGCTCCTTTACGCGTGGTATTTCTACGTGTTGAACTGATACCGATTTGTGCTCCGTGTCGTAGTTGAAGACCGTGATCCCTGATCCCTGATCCCTGAGTCGCTTCCTCTCCGCATATATCTATCAGGCCCTGCGTACTTATCCGGTCATCCGCTAGGAACAATATGCCGTCTGCCTACATTAATCCCGGGATTCGCTGTTCCACCACGCATCCGTTTTTATTGCCTGATAAATCGAATCCACGCCTACTGCCCTCTAGCTTCCTTTCTAAAACCGCCATGTAGATCATGAACAGCAGTGGAGAGAGAGGATATTCTTGTTTCAAACCCTTGTAGGTGTATACAGGCCTATTGCATGTTATCCCCTCCCTCACAATTTGCACTTGGTTCTCCCGGTATAGCTCCGTGAGTAAGTTGATAAATTCTGCCCCTACTCTCTCGTCCTCCAGGATACTCTATAACAGCTCCGTGTCCACATTATAATAAGCCGCTTTAATGTCCATAAAGGCGAACCACAAAGGTCGGTTTTGCATCTTCGCCACCTTTGTGCATCGGCTTACTACAAATAGGTTGTCATCTAATCTTCTGTCCTTTGGAAACTTATTTTGAAGTTCGCTTAGCACTCAATTCTCTTCTACCCACTGGATCTAGTCCAAATTTCGCTGCCTGCATTGCCAATCTATATATATATATATCGCGCGGACGTGACGGTGACCGACCTATACGAGCTCGGTTTAGCCTTGTCTCCTTTGGCCTTATAGATTAAGCTCATCCTGCTAGTATGCCACGTGTCCGTTATTTCCTTTTTTCTATGCATGTGCTGATGGCTTGTAGAAGCCTTCCCTTGCTCATTGGTCCTAACTGGTTGATCAACTCTTCCGGTATCCCATCTGTGCCTACCGCGGTATTTTTGGGGACCTTTCCCTCTGCTTTTACCCACTTGTACTTGCCCCTCCTATCTCCAGACGTTTCGGCCTCCCCGTCGTGACATCACTGTGGCGCTGCGGGCTCGCTCCCTACAAAATTTGTCAGTGATGATTTCAATGCCTGCTCTCCTTTGAGCATTTGCCCCACTTCGTTTTCTATAGTACCACCTTCTGTATGTCCCGTGCGTTTTTCTAATGCCCGCACATGGTTCCAAAACTTTTTCATCACGTCTCTACCGTTCCCTCGTATTTGCGCCACCCATCACTCGCTGTCGCCCTTTATCTTCGCCGCCTGCACACACAGTTGCACTTCCAATTTTCTTTGCTTATATTGCTCCCATTTTATGTCAACCTCTTCCTGCTGCCTCTCTGCTCTCTTGGCCTGCCTGTGTTCTCTAGACGCCTGTTTACGCCTCTCTATAGCCTCCTTGATTTTTGCGTTCCACCAGCTTCTGGGCGTTTTCTTTCCTTTCCATTGATTTGCCCTTTCTGCCTCAACTATTTTTCCTGCATAGTTTTGATGAGCCTGTCGTATTCCCATATTTCTCGACGATTTCTTTCTTTGTCAGCCCCTATACATTTGGCTATAGCCGTAATTTGTTTACTGCTTAACTTTGTGTACTGCCCCTGTCGGCCCCGTTTCCCGCCTCCCGGTTTCCCAAAATTCAGCTGTATACGCTTGTGGTCACTGCCCAGACTGTGACCCCCTTCTTCATCTATGCTCATTCCATCCAACCAGCATAAAGCCCCTCCGAGAGGAGGCAGTAATCGATACTCGACTGTCTCCTGCCACACTGCCACGTGATTTGTCCCTCGCATTTTCGTTCCCTAATTACTATGATCAGTTTCTGCTCCTCACACATATACAGCATTAGATTTCCGTTGTTGTCTGTGAACCCGTCTAGACCTTCAATGTGGCCGTTCGTGTACCCTACCAATTGTACTTCCCCGGATTATTTCAGATCCTGAATGTCCATTTTTAGGCACGCCACCAGGTTTTTGTTTTGTTCCTTACTCTCCTTACCCGTCCACAGGTACGACACTCCTAAAGACACCTCCATACCCCTACCATCCCTTCCACCCACACATGCTGCTTACAGTCTTGCTTCACTCTTTTACAATTTGTCCCCTGTCGTGCAAGCATACCCACTCCTCCACCTTTTTTCGACCCAGCCGTCATATTGCAACCTTCCCATACATACTCTTCGATTACCGGAGGTCTTCCAGCTCCCTTAGGTGCGTCTCGGTCAGTGCATATACCTGGATATCTTCCTCTTCTATAGCTGCTTACGAGTCTCCACCAGTTTCTCTTGTGTTCTGCCACACTGCATGGTTATGTACGCGACCTTCAGTTCTCGCCCTCTCTTTACACAACGGCGTCTCCCCTTTCTTCGACCTGCACCCGCCTGCACCAACCTAGCTACCTCTTTTTGCTCCCCGTTTACTCTCCTCCCGAAGGCCTGCGCCCCCGTAAAAAAGCCACAGCTCGCGCTGCGTGTCGACGCCTGATGGCTTCTCCCACCTGCCCGCTGAAGTGGGCCCCGTCCCGCTGGAACGCCCTCTTCCAGCCCACTCGTCGGACATCAGTGTTGATGTCGACGACTGCGCAATCCATCACCTTACCCATCTCTCGTATCTCTCTGTTCACAGCCATCACCTCCCTCTCCACATGAACCCCTCTCCCAATAATCTCGGGTACCGTGCTCACGACGACCTGCACATTTGGGCAGTGTCCTAAGTTCCCTCTGTCCCTTCCCCAGCTACTTTCTCACTCCTGCCCCCCTTCCCTGCAGAACGTAGTTAGTTCCTCCAGCTATAACCACGAGGTCCTGCCCCTGCATGTTTTCCCACATCTTGTCCTTCGCCTTTTCCAAAACTACCCTGACCGTCTGGCCACGGAACACGCCCTCTCCCCTCACCCGTCCTCTAATCTTCCCCTCTGCTGCAGCGCCCTCTAAGTAAACTGGCCCTTTTTGCTACTGCGACATTTCCCCCCAAATTAATAGGTGTTTTGATACCTTCTCCTGGAAATAGAAATTTTTGCGTGCTTCTTGGGGTCTGAATAAATTTATTCATAAACTTTTAAATTGTGAACAGACTAGAACAGTAATTGTATTCTTAAAAAAAGCTCAATGGCAAACGTGGTGAGTGAGCTGCATGGTGCACTGAGGGGGCGCCACATAGACCGCTGTTCTGTTTTTCGCGCGTTTTCGTCACTGCTGCGACGCCGCACTGCAAGGAAAAAATTGGCTCCAATCCATGCTGTGAAGGTGGTTGGAAAGCAAAGCTTTAAACGACGCCCACAATAATTGCCCTTGCGGCGTCACTTGAAATCACACACCTGGCTCTACAAAGAGTGAAACCAGAAATTCTGCCAGTCGTTACCTGGAATTCGCGTGGTCGGTGTCCCGAACGCAGTAGCGTCGGCCACGCCCGGGCTAGAGCGGCGGACGCCGCCGCTGTAGCCCGGCCGTGCGTCGGCGGAAGGAAAACAGAGTGGAGCGTATTTTGAAGGGTGAGACAACGGAACCTAGCCATCCTGATGTGCTTGCTTGGGACTACAGCACCGCGCGACACAAGCGCAGATAACGAGACCGAAACTATTCGGCATGTCAGCTTAGCGATTCCCATTTATACCGATTTAAACTAGTTTAGCAAGTTTGAGAATTGCGAGTTAGCGCGGGTAACTTTTTTAATCGCTATTTATTAGACTAAGTTCCTACATCCGCCTTTTTAATACACCTCTTAAAACACAACCGAATTGGCATTCATCAATTTATAAAACGTAGCACCATTCATGGATAGCTGAGCGCAATAAATAGCGTTTCTCTAGAGGGCAGGTTTGTACATTTGTTTGTGGTTTGTACATTTGTTCTCCCGCCCTGCAAACCAAGTGCTTTCCCCGTTTTCTTTCGTGTGTTCGTCCATTTGTAGCGCTAAAAGCATGTCGCAAAGTTCGCGCCAACTCGCCCAGCAGCAAGTCCTTTAAGGTATGTTTGCTGTACGACCACTTAATTCCATCCTGTGCGGATTACCCTGGAGGTGTCGAACAAGTTAATCAAGCCGTGCGAAAGCAGCGCTCAATGGACGGGAAGTTTTGCCAAAACAGGCTCAAAACAACCGTCGCTAAAGCAGACGGCGAAGCCGTACCGCCGACGGCGCCGCCGGCGAGCAGGCACTCCCCCGCGGGGAACGCTGGGTAAATTCGCCGCGCCATCTACAGTGTGCTCCGTGAGTGAAACTCTCCGCCCCCCCCCCCCCTCCGCCCCCCCCCCCCCCCCGCCGCCTCCGCCGCGTTGGGAGTTCGTTGTCCCGCACGCCACGACATAACTGTTGGCTGGTAGAGCTAGAAAGCTTTGCTTTAATAAGAGAAAGCTAGACATCTCCAAAGACCAGATGTACGCACTCAAAGACGAGCAGGGTAACATAACGCACAACTTGAACGACATAATACAGGTAGCAGAACGATTCTACACCAGACTGCATGCCAGCGACATTGGACCAGGGAAAACTACTGAGAGTAGAAGCTCAACTTGCGATGTCCCCCTAGTAACTAAAGAGGAAGTAGGAAAGGCTCTCAAGGGCATGAAAATAGGAACAGCTGCAGGTGACGTCGGCGTAACCGTAGATCTTTTGAAGCATGGAGGAGATACTGTGCTGCAATGCTAGCTGTGCTATTTTCGCAATGCTTGAAGACTCAAACAGTACTCGCCGCCTGGAAAAACGTTAACATTATTCGGATTAATAAGAAGGGAGATCCCAAGACCTCCAAGAATTGCAGTCCTATCATCATTTGTTTGCAAGCGGTTTACCGAAGCTATGCTTAGCCGCATTGGTAACAGCCTGCATTCCAAAAAACTCAGAGAGCAGACTGGGTTCAGGGAAGGATACTCAACCATGGATCACATTCATATCGTCAACCAAGAGAAAGAAAATTACGCAGAGTACACTGAACCCCTTTACATGGCATTTATAGATTATTAGAAAGCGTTTGATTCTGTACTCACCGCAGCCGTGCTAGGAGCACTAAAAGGCCAGATAATAGAGCGAACCTACATTAGACTTCTAGTAGACATATATAAGGAATGCGCGGGCAGCACAACCCTCCACCAGCAAAGCGATGAGTTTACGATCCGAAAGGGAATAAGACAGGGATATACCATTTCGCCAAAACTTTTCACAGCATGTCTGGAGGAGGTATTCAGAAAGCTTGACTTGGAAAACACAGGATTAAGGACAAAGGAAGTATACTTGAGCCATTTGAGATTTGATCACGACATAGTCTTGCTGAGTGAGACTACAGAACACATGGAAACAAGGTTTGAGGAACTACAATCAAAAAGCACGGCCTTGTGGCTAAAAATAAAAAAATCACGCCAAAAACGTTCTATTCAGCTTAGGAAACGAAACGCTAGAAGAAGTAAAGGAATACTGTGAGCATTCTTTACCGCGCTCCCGGCGAACGAGAATTCTGGGAGAGAACTCCGGCACCTCGTCTTCATCAGTACATAGACATCACCACCAGCCCATGCGGCAGTGTTTCTTCGTCATCTATGTACATGATCATCTTCATCGCGTGTTTGTGGTTTTTTCCTGCTAGAATGCTTCAATAAACACTGTTTCTGGCCCTCGTCTCTTAATATAACTGCAGTCAAATCTCGATACAACGAATTTGAAGGGACCGCTATAAATAGTTCATTATTTTGAATAATCGTTATAGTGAAAAATACAAAAATGCGCGGTAAAAATTGTGAATGTAACAAAAGCATCTACCTACCTTTACTGGGAACATGTGCACAATCGCGTTAGCCTCTAACGGGGGTCTGGATGCACGTTTACTTGAAGAAATCGGTGATCTTTGCCTGACGTGTGCCACTCAGCTGCTGCACGATGAGGGATTCGAAGCTGTCCACGTTCTTGTGCACTGCCTCGGTACCATTGGTGCCCCTGCTAAGAAAAGTGCACATTTTTGCTACGCACTGCAAAACATGGGCGTTAGACACGGCTTCTTCGCCTTGGCTTGCGGGCCCTTTCTCAGCGTCGTCGTCGTCGCTCTCGGCGTCCTCCACGTTGGTTCCGTCATCGCGACGAACGGTGTTGACGATGTCTTAAGTCGTGAGTTCAGCAGACGTGCAGGCTTCATCGTCGCACTGCGCGTATTCTTCAAAGGAGACTGATCGTCCATGGCGAGATTTTCTGCGACTTCATCCTATGCATCGCATTATTTACGGTCTGGCACCATGTTTTCGGTTTCAGTACGCCGGCCTTCCTCCAATGGTGGTCGCTGTCACGCTCCACCAGGCCCCGGTAATCATTTCCGCGGCCTGTCGCACATTGATTGCGGTCGCGACCGCGTTCGTTCGTCGTTCACACCAACACGAGTAATGTCGTACACTCGGAATTCGTTATTTTGAAGTGTTGTTTTATATGAGGATGATAATATATTCGATACGTTATTCTGAAATAGTCGGTGTTCTGAAATTCGTAGTAGTGAAATATTTTTACGTACAAATGAATGGGGATTTGGGGATTTTCAAAATGTTCGTTAATCTAAAAAAAATCGTTAATCTGAGGTTCGCAATAACGGGATTTGACTGTACCTCGGACAGATGGTTAGTGCTGACCCGAACCACGAGAGAGAAATCCGGCGCAGGATAGGTATATGATGGGGAGCACTCGCAAGCACCCCCCATTAAATAAAAATTAATCTACCTCTCTCGCTAAAAAGAAATGTCTACAACCAGGGCTTACTGCCGGGGATAACATACGGAGCTGAAACTTGGCGTCTCACTAAACAACTAGGAAGCAAACTTAGGTGGGCTCAACGGGCCATGGCACGAGTAATGTTAGGGGTAACACTTAGGGTGGGAAACGAGCTACCTGGATCGGCGAACAAACTAGAGTAGAAGATATAGTTCAAATAGAGAAAAAGAAATTGACTTTGGCTGGCCATTCAGTGAGACGAACCGGCAACCGGTGGACAACTAGGGTAATAGAGTGGATACCAAGAGAAGGATATAGAAGGAGGGAAAGGCCGGTAACCCGATGGAGGGATGAATGAAAAGATTCGGGGGTAAGCTTTGGTCTCGAGCACCGCAGGACAGGAGTGGTTGGAGGTAAATGGGAGATGCCCTCCTCCTGCAGTGGACCTTAGTAGAATGGTGATGATGATGATGATAGTAGTTGTGATGAAGGCTGTTAGGAGTAGAATTCAAGGTTTGGAGGAATTTGTAAGCTGTGTGTGGGCAAAAGACGCAGCCAGGTTTATGGGCTAACGGCGAAGGATGGCAAGAAGTTTAAGTGTGTTAACCAGAAATGCCTAGTTTAGCTGCCACGAACGCTGATATAAAAGCAGTTTTGGGCGATACCTGCCGGATAAATAACTGTGCTTTGCAGGGACGTAACACGGGCCGTTTCAGCTTCGTCGTTGGCGGTGACGTTAGTCGGCGATTGCGTTAATAGAGTTAAGCAAAATTCTGCCGATGCTGGGTCTTACCCAGGCCGTGTCGTTTTAAGGTGTTCTGTTAACTGATTAGGGCATCGCAGGGTAAATTTCATTGCGGAACTATTTTAGTAGCCCTAAATTATGGCACGCATTGTCTCATCGTTGGAACTGCTTTTGATACTGAGAGGGCTGTCCGAATTTTTTTGTTTCAGATTTTACAGATCCGGGGCAGCTGGACGATTTGTACCTGGGGCAAGCCCCGTACGGTAAGATTGTGACAATAAGTTGAGAGACAGATTCAGCGATCATGAAATTTTTCTGAATGCGCAGCAACGTTGCATTGAAGTGTGCTGACTTACTAGGCGTACTCTTCTTCCAGGGTACGATGGTTACGGTAATAAAGCGAAATAAACTGCCTTATTGAAAAGGAGATCAAAAACGTTTTGGGGCGATCCAATAAAAAAATTGATAGTTGTTCGAATTTTTTATTCGGTGAGTGTTTTATTTAAAATATCTCGAACTTTTTAACGCTACAAGCTTGCACTACATTGTTTTATAAATATGAACTGTTTCAGGGCCGCAATCTACAGTGGACAGTCTGAATAGAACACAACCCCTGGCATAGCACGAAGAAAAATGGCGTCGGATTTCACGTTTCTACTCGCGGCTGAATTTAGCATCGTTAAATTTGTTACCAGACACGGCGCCAGACAAGGAGAAACAAGCCCATTAATGTTATTCACAGAATGTTTACAAAAGGTATTCAGAATATTGGATTTGAACAGGAGGGTGTAAGAGGTAATAGAGATACCTCTTTAACCTCAGATTTGCTGATGACGTTGCCTTGCTAAGACCTCGGGGGACGCACTTCAGAGCATGATGACCGCACTGGACAAGCAGAGTGGAATCGTGGGCGTGAAAACTGATATGGAGAAAACTAAAGCAATGCTCAATAGCCTCGGAAGAGCACAGCGGTTTAAGATAGGTGGCGAGGCAGTGGAAGTGGCAAGCGATTATATCTCTTAGGCCAATAGGGATTCCGGATCTCAACCACGAGGCAGAGATAATTAGAAGTATAATTGGTTTGTAGTGCATTCGGCAGGCATTCTCAGATAATGAATGATAGCCTGCCATTATCCCTGAAGAGGAAAGATACACTGTATAACAGCTGCATTTTACCGGTACTCATATACGGGGCAGAAACTTGGAGGGGGGTGGAGAGGGGGCGGGGGGCTCACTAAAAGGTTTCAAGTTAAATTGAGGACGACTCAGCGAGATATCGAACGGAAGATGACAGGTGTAACGTTAACGGAGAAGAAGAGAGCGGAGTGGGTCAGGGAACAAACGCGTGTTAAGGACATATTTCTGGGCGTGGGCAGGCATGTAATGCGAAGGCAAGTTAACCGTTGGTCATTAAGGGTAACAGAGTGGATCCCTAGAGAAGGCAAGCGTTGCAGGGGGCGGCAGAAAGTTAGATGGGCAGATGAGATCAAGAAGTTTGCGGGGATAAATTGGTCGCTCTTAGCACAGGACCGGAGTAATTGGAGATTAATGGGAGAGGCGTTTGCCCTGCAGCGGCCGTAAACTGGCTAAAGAGGATCATGATGAAATTTCTTATAGCGAAGATTCTACTTTCAAGAGTTTCTTTTGCGGGGGCACGGCCAAAAATTGCATTGTGCCAATACCGCCCCACGACATATAGTAGCAAGACTATTACACCTGGCAAGCGTTCATTACAGGTAAAGGTAGTTGCGAGAAAACGAAAATGTACATTTGAGCAAATGATGTATTTATGAGACATGAATTGGTTGGACAAATATCAACTGGATCTATTGGTCAAAACACACACACACACACACACACACACACACACACACACACACACACACACACACACACACACACACACACACACACACACACACACACACACACACACACACACACACACACACACACACACACACACACGCACGCACGCACGCACGCACGCACGCTCGCACACACACACGCACGCACGCACACACGCACGCACACACGCACGCACACACGCACGCACACACACATACACGCACGCACACACACATACACCGCACACACACGCGCACGCACGCGTGCACACACACACACACACACACACACACACGCAAGCACACACACACGCACACACGCACGCACACACACATACACGCACGCACACGCACACACACACATACACCGCACACACACGTGCACGCACGCGTGCACACACACACACACACACACACACACACACACACACACACACACACACACACACACACACACACACACACACACGCATGCACATGAACATGCACATGCACGCACGCACGCGCGCGCGCGTACATGCATGCACAGACGCGCGGGCGCGCCGCACGCGGCTATATTTTACATTTCTGAAATGTGGAAGAGTAAAACATACATGCCAAAGCCGACGAGTTGAAATAAACTAGTGAATATGCTTTTACTTTCAGATGCTTCTAAATCGTAAGTAAGCCTTCATTAACTGCAAACAGTTTATTTGCGCTCCTTTTTGCATTACTTCAAATATGCAGCATACCTGAAAAGAAAGTACATTGAGGTGGCAAGCGGGCTACCAAGCGCAGAAAATTTAGGAATTGTGTAATGCTTATTTTAGGGCTTACGAAAGAGTACACATGGTTTTTATCAATCTAATAAATCTTGTTGTGTGACAGCTTGAAGGCGGCAGCAGTATGATCTTCGCAGGAAAAAAACGGTTGGCAAATGTGCCAGTGCCCGCTTTAATGGGGGAAGAAATTGCTATACGCCGGCACTTCTTCGTTGCAACACTTCTGGACTTAGTGCATAAGCCATATATGCGGCAATATTTGATCCTCTTCAAAGCCACTATCATCACTTCACTACGTCGTGACGGGGCAGTAATTGAGTTCACTGAAAGACGAATGCGCGTCCATATTATTTTCAACCGCACCTATATTCAAACATCAGTCCAGCCGCATACTTTATTAGTTATTTATAACCCACCACCTTTTTGTTCCCTTTTGCGATTTCGCCTTGTCCAATGGCATCAGTTATGATCGCGTGGTCAGTACATTCCGAAGAAAGGCGGTCAGCAACTAGGCAAACTGCGTTTATTCATCTTGAAGTCTCGGCCAACTTTTCCTGCTTTGGTGTGACGATGAAGTGCCACCTATAGTTTAATGTTCCTTCGAGAGTTCGTTCACGTGGTCATAGTCGCGAGTTATTTTTGAGCGGGAAAATAGTCGTCTGCTTCTTCGTATGATGTTGTTTTATTCTGAGGATTCATTCAAGACGTTTCGTCAGACAACAGGTTTGCGCAGAAATTGGGCCTCCTTCTTTGATGGGCCAAACTAAACATCTCTTTTCCTATAGCAACGGCTCCAAAACTGCCGCACCCGGCTGGGATACTTCCCACCTCTGTTAGTTTCCATGCAACAGATTGTTCTAGAGCGCAGATCTTAAGCGCCCCCTCCTGTGGTTTGGAAATAGAAAAAAATAGCGCACGTTTACTTCTCTGCATAAAAGTTCAGCGGGTTAATCCTTGAGACAGGTTTGTAAGCGTCTTCACTGCCTGGCAGGGCTGTGTGAGCTGGTGCCCATATCGTACACTTCTGAGCCACTTCGCTATATGTCTCCACGATTTTAGTTCTTCCGTCGATATGAGTCATCTCGCGATGTCTCTGGCGGCCGCATTGGAATTCCTTATTATCTGTCTAGCTTGGGTTGATTAAACGACCTGGCAAGGGGGTTCCTTCTCCAGTTTCAGGCGTAGTTCAAACTACCAAAATGACCTCCAGGATCACCATACCAATATATACCATTGGATAAATGAAACCTTTGTAATGAGACTGATTCAGGCCTTCGTCATGAATAAGGTAGTAGTCTTAGCACCATTCCTATCACCAAATATAGACAAAACGAACAAAGGTAGCATTATTCTAAAAGCATACAGTCATGTCCATAACAACGCTAAATAACAAAGTGGGCACAATAATGTGTGCCCAACACAGTTGACAGCTGATTGAAGTCCAACGAATCCTGAGTTGGAAGGATTCACGAAAATAGACTGGAAATACTATAACTATTCCGATCTCTAAACATTGGTTATGAATATCCCCCGAATCCTGAACATATATGCATATTCCGGCCTTTTTCACCCAGGAACATGCCGAGAACATTTTCACCCAGAACATTATCAAGAAATAAGAAAGATACCTCAATAAGAAAGAGCCAAGATTATCTACAAATGTTTTATTTACCATGCTGCTGACTACGGTACTCCACAGTCGTGGCAGTGACGGCGGTTAATCAGAACGGCCACCGGCTAACCTCAGGCTCGGCTCATGAGGAGTACGCCAGTACTGTTATAGTCGTAATGAATTCTTATAAACTGTTGCTAGGTTGTCTTCGATTATTATTCTAACAGTTTCTAGGAGAGTGTCAAGTTTGTGTATTAATTGTGGCCCCACACACGCGGTTTTTAAGGGTGTTATGTGAGTTCCTCCTTCTGTGGGTCTCTACGTCACTTCTGTTACAAAAAGCAAAAGTCCCCTTGGGAAAATAAATGAAACCCGACGAACGGAGTGTTCCCATTGTTCGCATTTTATTCGCAGGGAGGAGCCTTCGTTTGATTTCAGCCCATTCGCCTTTCTGATTGCCTGCGTGGGCTTCCTTGGCACCGTCGCGATCCTCAGCTTTTTCCTGATCGGGTCGATTGGAGGTAAGAAAGAAACGATGTAATACCAATAAAATCTAAACGGGAGAACGCACCACACCAAGCACGAAAAAGTAAACATAACTTCTCTCTAGAACATATTGCCAAGGACCTAGAATATGACGATAGGTGGCGGGGGTATTCGTATAAACAAACGATGCCACGTACAGCGAACAACGCATTGTCTTGGTCGGGTTGGTGAAGTGTGATTCCAATTTTGAGGAGAAAATGAATCACAGGCCGAAACATGGAATAAGGCGTTCCGTTGTTGCTGTTGCCGAGGGTCCTATACATTGTGTCTACGATGCCTTCGGTCCCTTCGCCACTGTCGCCATTATATACCCGTGATACGTATGTGGTACGGGTTGGGCTTTTATTTTATATTATAGCCCTTTAGCTTTATGTCGCCATTATATATATTGTTGTGTCTCGACAAACCGGGACGCAAGTTGGCTGCACGCCGGTAGGGAGCTATTTGTTAGACAACGGGCCTGACTGGCGTGCAAGATCGAGCGAGAACCCAGTGGTGGCTGGCAATATGGCGGGACGACGACCAAGCACGCCGCCCGCGGCCCAAGGCGCTTTTATCCGTCGTCGCCTGCTATGGCACGTATCCACACGGGGGTTGCACATAGGTGCTCACAGGCTTTGCTCATAGTACTTGCTCACAGCCTTTGCTCATAGGCATGGAGGGGTGACGGTTACACACTTGAAAATATGTATTTATAAGGAAGGAGGCTTTTTCAGAGCTGTGAGCTAGTCAGCTCCCAAGTACCAAGTCTACACTGTCACTCCTTCGAGCCCAGGAGCGAGTAGCGGCTTCGTCGTTCTCAGCCTTCCCGATGCGCCTGGCGTTGATTTCTGCCTGTGTGCAGGGATGATGATGTTTCACCGTGGGCCACGTACCCTCTAAGGGGCGGGTGCCCAGTGCCGACTACGCGCTCCGTTTGCTCGCACGTGAACGGCGCTGACGGCGGAATGCCGTAGTATATATATATATATATATATATATATATATATATATATATATATATATACATCCCCACAACGCCCAACGTATCATATTTGATACGCCGAAATTGAAACTGCACCCTGGGCTGAAAACCGAAGCTGAAAGCTCAAGAATCGGCTGGTGGCGCTCTCAAAACACAGAAGAGGGTATTTGCTTATCAAAGCTTCGCATTTCCGCCACCAGACGTGTGCTACCAGAGTTTCAAAGATGGCAGCTACCAGCAGCCCACACGATGCAATTCCACCTGGATCTTTTTACTCTGCCAAGAGTAAATATGGAATGTCATTCCTGAATTTTTATACAGATGTTGTTCCTCGAATGTTTTTTGATCCCAACGCGTAATTTTCAGTGATGGGTAGCGCATCTGAGCTGCGTGACAGCGTGGTAATTTTCCCCGTATCATAATTGATACAGTGGGCTTTACTTGGACGTCGCTTGCTCCAGGGCGCAGGGCAAGGGGGCGTCGAGGCTGTCATGTCTCGATGCCGTTTATTGCAGGAACCAGAAAGATTCCAGCCGCTGGCTGCGGCTAAAACATGGCGTCGGGTCAGCTGATGATGATGATGTCCTCAAATATTTTGGCACGTACCCACAAGGGGGGATTGGCCAGGGCTAAACCGGTTAAATACGTGGGGACTTCAAAATACTTATTTCCGGAAAGAGGCTGTAAAAGGAAACTTAGTTGTGAATGAAACCCGAACTACCCATTAATTCGGGTCAGCTGCACGCTCTGGCGCACCGGGACTTCGTCTTCGTCTTCTCCCATTCGTGGGCACGTGAACCCTAGCGCGGTACATAGCGTACCGATATGTAGCACTCCTCGCCCCTGCTAGTTGGAGTCTCTCAACAATTTCCCGGTGAAGATACACAACTCCTAGACCGTCTTCGTACTATCTACATAGCTGACGGGGATACCATGGAGCCGCCGTCATACACGGGCGATAATAATCCGGACAGAGAAATCTCCGAAACGGAGGTCAGAGCGGCACTCATGAAGATTAGGCCTGGATCAGCTCCTGGGCAAGATGATGCAACCAATAAACTCCTTCGAAATTTAGACGACAACTCCATCTACATCCTCACACAGTACTATAATCTCTATTGGACCACAGGCACTTTGCCTCCTTCATGGAAGCACGCTAAAATAACTCTAATACAGAAACCGGGCAAACCATTGAAATTGGAGTATCTCCGCCCAATATCCCTCACTTCATGCGTAGGGAAAGTTCTTGAGCACATCATCCATGCCCGCTTAGTTCAACATCTTACCAAAACCAATGCACTTCCCCACACCATGCTAGGCTTCAGGCAGGGTCTTTCGACACAGGATCTCCTTTTGCAACTTCAACATGAGACCATTATCCCGGCGTCCAAAGTGGATACAGCTGCTATTCTAGCACTAGATCTCACCGAAGCCTTTGACAGAGTTTCACACCGAGCTATACTCCAAAATCTGGCAATGTATAACCCCGGGCAACGGGTTTATACTTATATTAAAGAATTCCTTACTAATCGTACTGCTGTGATTCACATCGGTGATTTAGTATCGGACACCATTCACATGCCCTCCTTTGGTACCCCTCAAGGTTCAGTCCTTTCTCCTCTCCTCTTTAATCTGGCCCTCCTTAATCTCCCTAAGCGTTTAGCTCAAATTCCACATCTTAGACACAGTCTATATGCTAAAGACATTACTCTGTGGTGTGCCGGAGGTAGTGATGCACAAATTGAGGAGGCGCTTCAGTCAGGCACAGACATCGTCGTAGCAGAAGCGGCACTGGCCGGTCTTGAATGCTCGCCAAGTAAGTCGGAGCTCTTCACCCTCCCTGCCCCCCGCCGGTCACGCTCCACTCCAGACGTAACTATACGAATACAAAATAATACCATACCATGTGTCCCTATTCTTAAAGTCCTCGGTTTGACCATACAGCGCAACAGAGCCAATACGCGATATATCTCTCAACTCACCTCACATGTCAACCAAACTATTGGCCTCATCCGTCGCATAACAGCTAGAGACAAAGTAATGACGGAATTTGAGCTCCTCCGGCTGGTTCAAGCTTTCGTGCTCAGTCGCCTGACATACGCCCTCCCGTACCTTAACCCAAGTAAAACGGAGCTGTCTAAAATTAACTGCCTCATACGAAAAATATACAAAGCGGTGCTTCTACTCCCTCAAAGTACTTCCACTGCCAAACTGGAACGCCTCGGCATTTACAACACAGCTGAAGAGCTCATAGAAGCCCATTCTGTCAGTCAACTTTCCCGCCTTTCTACCACTTCTACTGGCAGATACATCCTAGAGTCGCTCGGGCTTCATGCACCGATTGTTACTGACTCCAAAGTCTACATCCCACCCGACTTGCACAATCTCCTGCTTGTGCGGCCGATTCCCCGCAATATGCACCCGGAGCACAATATTAAACGCCGTGAACATCGCGCACGCCTCCTAGCCCGCAAATACCCCATGGGCCAGTCCACCGCCTATGTGGATGCCGCGAGTTATACCCATCACAACGCCTACGCAGTCACCGCCATCTTTGATCCAAAAGCAACCTCTTACCATTCACTCACTATCCGAACGCGCTCCCCTGCCACTGCGGAAGAGGCGGCTATTGCACTAGCGCTCACTCATCGGCCTACCCCAACAATTGTTATCTCCGATTCGAAAACGGCCATTCGAAATTTCGCCCGGGGGATTATTTCCCCGCAGGCTCTCAAAATTCTCCTTCAAAATCCTCCCACTTCCCATGCGGAGTTGATTTGGACTCCTGCCCATGCGGGGCTGGAAGGAAACGAAGCGGATAACTTTGCAGCTCGAGAGCTAACCCACCGAGCTGCGCCAGGTCGCACCCCTTCCCATGGAGCCCAATCAACCCGCGACAGCCTCCTGACTTTCCAGGAAATTACCTGCCACTACCGCCTCTCTCGCCGGCGCTACCCTCCACCCCATTGGCCACTCTCTATTACCGAGTAACGGTACTGGCGCCTTCTCCAAACCAACACCCTCCCCTGTCGCGACAGACTACATGCAATTTATCCATCTGTATTTCCCTCTCCCCAATGTCCCGACTGTGGAGCCCACGAAACAATTGCTCATATAATGTGGTAATGCCCTCAAAACTCATTCCCTCTCATCTCTTGTGTGGAACACTGGGAGGCGGCGTTAGGCAGCTCGGATCCGCGGGTCCAACAAGGACTCGCTGAACGAGCAGCCCAGGTCACCGGCGCCCTCCAAGCGCTGGTCACCACTCGTCGTTGAACCAACAGCTTCAGAATAAAGTGCTTTCTCTCTCTCTCTTTCTATCTCTCTTTCTCTCTCTCTTTCTCTCTCTCTCTCTCTGTATCTTGCAGGACGACGTCTATTCCTCGATAGATTTTTGCGCCATTGCAATGCTGTCTGAGGACATGCTGCTTCGCCGGGCGATAGCTGTTCTCCAGTAGTTCTCCCAGCGGTTGTGCTCGAGGCGTTGCAGTTTCTTAGGCGAGATGCAATTCGCTGTTTTCTCTAGAGCACCGGACACGCTGTATCGTGTCTGGTTGCTTTGCGACTACCACAGGCTCTGAACGGTTGACCTTGATGTTCCTCCCAAGGCATACAGTTAACGCCCACTGTATCAAATATTATACGATTTGTAATTCCTACATGCAATATGTATTTTCGCACTAATGATGTTTTTATCCAAAGTGCCCATAAATGAAATATCGGATTTTTTTTCAAACCGGTTCTGTGGGCAGGCTTTCCAGGGATATATATATATATATATATATATATATATATATATATATATATATATATATATATATATATATATATATTTAGCAAGTTCTCTTTGCTGAAACGTAGGCCACAATCGTGCTTTTACCTTGTTCGAAGTTTTTCTTCTCTTATATATATATATATATATATATATATATATATATATATATATATATATATATATATATATATATATATATATATATACAGTAAAAGCGAAGACTAAAGGGTAAGGCTGCCCCAAGCCGAAACGTTAATACATGTTCGTTCGTTACCCTTTAGTCGTCTCTTTTACTGTACATTTTTACCGGCCCCATCGTATTTTTTTCATACGCTACACACACACATACACACACACACACACACACACATATATATATATATATATATATATATATATATATATATATATATATCATGTTCCTGTATGCGTGTTTGCGTGGGGGCGTATTGGCATCAACTTGGACAACATGCCATTCTCTCACTTATTCCTTTAAAATGAAAGTGTGCTAGTATGTCTTGTTCTACGCCGAGAACACTGCCCGTTCCGCAGGCGGAGACCCTGAAAGCGAAGCCGACACCGACAGGATTCTTGGCTCTGGTGATGGGCTTGGCGGTTTGGAGGGCATGGATGTCGTGCGGACGCCGCCGCCGGTAATCACTAATCCACCCGATTTGCCGTTTCGGGATGATTATGCAGTAGTACCGCACGGACAAGAACCGGCCCCGAGGAGAAGGCCAGCGCCAACCGTTCCACGTAAGATACACGATTTGAAACGTAAGCGGCGCGCTCGCTAACGGACTCCGGAATAAACGTCAGTGGTGCAGGAATCAGTTACTACACATTGGTTTTGTCACAACCATGGAATCAAAGATCGCGTAGGCGCCGAAGGGCTTGATGCACATTCGGGGAGCGCGAATTTTTGTTTTACTCAGACAGAATTTGCTTGCCTTGCGGTGATGACCCGCATGTTTTTGGGGTGAATGTTGCATCACGAAACAGCGAATGTGAAGTACAAATCTTGCGGTAAGAAACAAAGTGAAGCTTGAAGAAATCGCGGGGTGAAATTAAATGAGGTCTTTCTGAGCGCCGCTCACGGGAGGCGAAGCATATAATTAAACAATTTCCCGGAACACTTAAGTTTTGAAGGGTACCGTTTATACACACGCCCATTCGTTGACACAGCCGCCACACTATATTTCCCGCCATCATTCATTTTAATAAACCTTAAGTCACCTTAATATATTCTAAATTAATTAATCGCACAAGGACAACGGCGGGTGCTGCCCTAATGCTGGTAATATGTATTTGTCCCCCACTCGAGCTTCCGGTGGAGGAGAACACTGAAATTGATTCCGCCATTCATAAGCATTGCGGAATCCTCCCCTCAGCTGTGTGGAGAGAAAATGGAATGGAGGAGGGACTCACAGAACGGCGCCGAGAAGTGTTTAATAAAATGTATCTGCGTGATATGGCTAGTACGAGCTTATGTTTAACGAGGTATAACTCGTGTCGAGGCATTCTTGGTCCAAGCGAATTAGGAAGTATGGGCGAGTTGAAGGAAGTACGGCGGGGCAACACCCAAGAGACATAGGTGCTACAGTATCGGCTGGGTCACGTTCTTTGGGCCGGTATGAATGCTTAAGTGTTCGTAGCCACCGGGAGAGTAGGTCCGCCTGCAGGTACAGAGGGTCGAGGTCGCAGCCAGGAAAGAAGGACTAAGGGGGAAGGGGTCGCTGTTCAAGGCTTCCCTTCCCTGACTCCCGTGTATGAGCAAATAAATCTTCTCCCTCGTTCACTTAAGAAGTATTTTGAAAGGTGGGGTGAGTTCAAGACAATCGATAGTGATGGTGCCAATGATTATGTGTAGTTCGAGAAACCGGAGTGTGTTTTCTTGTCGTCTGAAATGTATAGCTTTTTTCCATGGAGGCCGGTCCCGCTCTTCCAACGAAATCTTGAATTAACGTTTTATATTTTAAGTCACTGCCCTGTGTCCACTTCAAGCAGCCCACACATTGTAATCACGAGTGCTTTTTGTTTGTTTAGGGAAGAGCATGAACAAACAAAAAAACCGACATAGAGAATAAATTTATGGGAAGGAAATCATTTGCTGTCACAGAAACTAAAATTCTGGTTATAGTAATGTGGTACTTTTGCAAGAAAAGAGAAACCAGACACACGGGGAAACAAGTGATTATTAGTAGCGGCAGACCATAATATACGTTCTGGCAAATTGACTCAGTTGCATATTCAGACTCGTGCTTTCGATTACTACAGCCAATTAGGTGTTTAGTTTCAGAGTCATTATTTTCCTAACCATACCTAGACCTGGGCGTGGGGTGGGTAGAACACCTTTTCTGTAGGAAACGGGAGGGTTGTTGGAGCCCTTCTGATCTGCCCTTCCGGCGCTCAGGGGGCGCATAACGCCACTCACGCCGACAGTTTCTCTTTTCGGTTGTATGCAATAAATGTATCGTTAGGGACGGAAGCGCGAACGAGCTTACTTTTGGTAATTTTGTCCTTTTAATGTGCTTAGCGCCGCTAGAGCCGACAGTACTAGCCAGCGCTGCTTTTCTTATCTTTTGTTCATGTTGTACTTTAATTACAGATCTCCTCGAAGCCCTTCAATATTTCTGACGCGGTTTCTCACATTTATTTTTCGAAAACCAATTTAATCGGCATGTGTTGAAACAAATGAAGTATGTATGTATGTATGTATGCATGTATGTATGTATGTATGTATGTATGTATGTATGTATGTATGTATGTATGTATGTATGTATGTATGCATGCATGCATATGTGTATGTATGTATGCATATGTGTGTGTGTATGTAGGCATGCATGCATGCATGCATGCATATGTGTATGTATGTAGGTATTATGTATGTATGTATGTATGTATGTATGTATGTATGTATGTATGCATGCATGCATGCATGCATGCATGTAGGTATGTATGTATGTATGTATGTATGCATGTATGTATGTATGTATGTATGTATGTATGTATGTATGTATGTATGTATGTATGTATGTATGTATGTATGTATGTATGTATGTATGTATGTATGTATGTATGCATGCATATGTGTATGTATGTATGCATATGTGTGTGTGTATGTAGGCATTATGTATGTATGTATGTATGTATGTATGTATGTATGTATGTATGTATGTATGTATGTATGTATGTATGCATGCATGCATGCATGCATGTATGTATGTATGTATGTATGTATGTATGTATGTATGTATGTATGTATGTATGTATGTGCGCATATTGGATTCAAAACATATATCCATCTTTGCACTACCGATTGCGCGCGTGAAACTCGTTCTGCGCTGTAAATGCTTGGCGGCGTACGCAAAGTTACGGGCCACCAGCAACCGAAGGCAACCGTGCCCATATTTTGCCACAACACCCCCTATTTTCACCAATTCTGACTATGTGCACTAGCGCCTGGTCTTTCCTTTTCACATTAAATCTTTCTTCTGCTCGAAAAATGGCGCGTCGCCTTCGTTTGGGGCCGCTCCTGGTGGAAGACAGCGTTTCCGAAGCGCTCACGCGTTACCAATAGTAAAGAGTGACGTGCAAGCTTTGGATTGTTCTCGAGGCCAGCGAATGACTTCATCGCCTCCCACGTTCTTTATTAGTAGTAAGCTGCATACCCAATAAAAAAAAAAAAAAGATTCGCCTATGCACGCGTACGGATGGTTAGCCAGAGATGTAACGTGCGGTCGGTGTTTTGTGCACGAGGCGTGGCCTACCCATTTCGATGCGCTTTCCCTGACCAAATGTTTGCCATCGCCACATCGAGGCAGCTCGGCCTGCACCGCCTTGGGCTCTGCCGGCCGTTGTCGCTTGAGCAGTGCTACACGCACTAGCTGTCTGCGCGCGCGCTTTGCTGCGAGAAATAGTAGTTTCCGTCCCCTCCTGTGCGGAGCTTCCCCGTACCAGTGCCGCTGGATACGAGAGGGTAGCTATTCCAGCTGTGAACCCAGCCAATCTGTATCCGTTCACTTTCTACTCCTCTCCAACCTGGTTTTTTTGGGCATGCGCGTGGGGTTACTACGCAGGACGAGTTTTTTTTTTTTTTTTTTGTACGCGGGAGCCTCCGATTTTTCTTACGCCTAGCCGCGTAAAGTCTAGCTTTTCTACATACCTTGCAACACATTTACTAGAATACATGGAAGGCTCTGCTTGTGGTTATTCGTAAGTATGCTGTCAGAGAAACGGAGGAATATATACGATAGGTGTATGTGTTCTGTTTACTTAGTAGAAATGCCCGAGCAAAAAATGTAATTTGAAGTGTTTTTTTTTTCCACAAGTGCTCTTGCCGCAACTTCTCAAAAATAAGGCTTCTTTCGCTACTCCACACGCAGTGTTCAGAGAGCTGATTTGCACTGTCGGCGCTGGAGCGACCATGAAGTACCAGTACCCTCCAGACGGGCTGTGCCACGACCTTTATTACACGCACGTTTTCATCAGCAACAATGATGTGCGACCAACAGAAGTCATTGTCAGCTTTGACGTCTTCGTTGCCACGGTCAAGAATTATGCCAAGACTCAGGGGGGTTTGGCCTTCGACATTCGGTGAGATCCTGCGGCGAAGCGAAAATGCCCGTTTGCCTGAGATTTCTGCCCGCGTTAAAGATCCCCGGTGGTCAAATTTAATCCAGACGCCTAAATTACGGCGCGCATCATTGTCTGTGTAGCGTCGGCGTGTCAAACCTAATAATCAATCAATAAAGATTCTGCGCAGGTTTCATGTTTCATGGCAGATTCTGGGCGACTGCGAACCTTACGCCGTTCCTTGTAAAGCGAATACATGTTTTTTTCTAGGGAACTTGAACGTGCTTAAAGGGGCCATGCAGACAAAACACAAGTTTGGTTCATTCGAAAGTTTTGTTCATTCGCTATTTAGAATCATCCTTACACCACATTTAACGTAAACTTCGCTCAAATAAGCAAGAAAATTAGGAAAAAGGGAATGGCCATGCTACCCACTAGCTCATTTCCCGCAACAGAACCTATGATGTCATATGTGCCCAGCTTTGCAATTGGCTGAGGTCGGAAAAAGCAAATGCAAATTATGCACGGTGTTGTGATGCTGGTTGTTTTGTAGATGAGGAGGTTAAGTTTAACTGACGGAGAAGATGCGAGGCACGGGACGTCAGACAAGGACAGACTCTATTCATAGGAGAGAATTAGGAGGGCACACAAATTAACTATAAACTAATCTAATCAAACGAGTAGATTTCCTACAAAACAAAGTTCTTAACTCAAAAGAGTCCCCGCTCACGTCTGGCAGTACACGGCGTCAGTGAGCTGCGGTGGTACACTTGCTTGGTGTGATTGCTGCAGGCGCTGTGTCTCCTTGACGTTGGCGCTGGCCGCTGCAAAGTCGGGTCACTCTTTCCCGTGCGATAGGCTCGGGGCGCTGCCGCGATGCCCTTGCCGATGCCGGTGCTGCGGCCGATGAACGATTCGGCCCGGCCACTCCGGGGCCAGTCTCCGCTGAGTTGCCTCGACGTGAATGAGAAAGATGCAGCTCGGCACGGAGGTTCCCCGAACGTTCTCGTCCGGCAGGTCGCTCCCCGAACGTCGTTACTACTACTACTAAGTGGTTCGGGAGGAAAGGAAAGGAAATGCACTCCTCCAGCTCTCGTGCCTACACCATCCGACTTCCTCGTCCTCCTCGCTTTTCCCCCCCACGCGATATTTTTTCGCCAGCGCACGCCCACTTCTCCCTCGTCACTTCTATCCTCCGACCCCTTTCCGGTGAGCAGCACCTCCGCACACATGGTTTATAAGCTTGCCGAACGAGCTATTTGAGCTTAAATGTAATGCATATTCATTTTACAGAAGTAAGAATGGTACGGTAAACAATAGAAACCACGAAAGCACACGTAAGCGTATAAGTACCGATGCGCACTGTTGTTAGTACTGGGCGCACTATGCTTGTTTTAGGCGCACAGTAGTGCGCCGCTTTGGAGTGCACCACTTACACGACACTGGCCGATTGGCGTAAGCGACGCCGTCATACGTGACCCCGTTTGCCGAGGTTACCCCATGTTTCACAAAGCGATTACTTTCTACGGTCACAAAAACAATCCAGGTGCAAATACGGTCAGAAACAAAGACACGGCCGACAACGGTCCGTGGAGGAGTATGGTAGCGCCATCTGGGAGGACTGGCGGCAATCAGGGTGGCAGATCCGAATGACGCAGTGAAAGTTCTTTTGAATACGCGCACTTATTACTTCATTGCTGACGTCCCGAAAACACGGTTTGGCGGGATAATAAAAAAAATGTAACCTAAATTGATTAAGTTCTCACGGAATACGGCATCATTTAGCGCCGGACATGCGCCAGAGGCCCTATAAAACACTATATTTTTTGAATAAAACAAACTTGTATTTTGTCCGCATGGCCCCTTTAAATACTTTCCACCTTGAACTTAGGCGAATAAAGCGGCGTAACTTGTTGTTTTGATTTCTGTGTTCGTCTAAGTTCAAGCTGCATTCCATCCTGATATGTACCAACTAGCACACATCATATCAAGGCTGAGTACACGCCCGCTGCTCCAGCGCATGCGCACATCCGGGTTATCAGTTGAGGGATAACCACGTGGAGCGAGTTTTGGAAACGACGCGACAAGCGTAACTTAAAACCTTCAGTGGGGACTCCGGTAGTTTGGGATAGCCCAATCAGCTGGAGTCCTCCCCACATACTCAGCGCCTTTGGGACCTTCCATCGCTGTAGCTTGCTTCTGTATTATGTTTAGAGTGGGCGACAGCTGGTTGCCATCGTTGTTGATGTCTATACGAGCCGCGATAGACGCATTTTCCTCCATTTGAACGAAATCAGGGAGCGCCTATATTCTCCTCGAATGTCCTTCATATCCAGTAAGCTGCTATTGCACGGCGGGCAGTTGAGGATCGTCAGACAATTAAGAACCGGTTCCCGTGAAGTCAAACCAGGTGGCCGCGTCGGTTGCGGGAAACGTGACCGACAACACGAGCATATGCTTACGTATCATTTACACAACTCCAAGAGGAGTGTCAGAACGTTTTTTTTTTGTTTCACGCGTGAATGGTTCAAAGGGACACTGAAGTGAATTTGTCAATCTCCCAGTTTTGCTTGCACTGCCTAGACTGGCTCAAATTACCACACTTTTCATCGTTTATCCGGTTCAAAAGTCGGTAATTATTTTATAAAGCGGGAAATAAGAAAAACTACCATGCACGGTCTGTGGCGGCCGCACCAACTAAAGGCTGTGACGACAGGAGGAGGTGCACCTTGATTAGACGATGTCCAAGGTTAGCATTCAAACAAGTTTCAGTTTCGGTTCTGTAAAACAACATGCTTGACATCCGATGGCATCGTTGGATGGGCATTCTCAATATATCAGTAATCGTCGTACCGCACTTCTGCCATGTTGTCGGCGGTAAAATGCATAAGATAAGCCTCCTAGGACGGCTTGGAATCGTAGCAATCACTAGCCGAGGCCTACGCAGTGGATGAACGCCCTCCGCGTCACCGCAGACGCTCAAATTCCATGCGCTTTTCCTGCATATTCCGAGCTTGCCTAACTCATGC
Source organism: Haemaphysalis longicornis (assembly GCF_048455015.1). Classification (NCBI taxonomy): domain Eukaryota; kingdom Metazoa; phylum Arthropoda; class Arachnida; order Ixodida; family Ixodidae; genus Haemaphysalis; species Haemaphysalis longicornis. Next base: position 120,662,530 of record NW_027526445.1, read on the forward strand.
CTGTATCTTAAAAAGCGTGTTCGCACCAGGCTAAGGGCCTGCTGATTCTGGCCTGTGCCCACTGCCCGCAAGTAGCCGATGCTTGTGGCAACAGCACGCCAACGAGAACTCACTAGCGCGCAAGTGTCAGTCTGCGCGCGTTCTGCCAACTCGCTCGTGTAGCAGTGAACGTTACGGCCCAAAAACGGTGAACTCAGTTTAAAACATCGACCGAAAACAAAAAAATAATCTACTTACAAAAAAAAAAAGCATGTACCCTCTGGGATTCGAAGTTGCGACTTGCAAAACACTAATCGTAGCGCTTCAAACCACTTGTCTACGAGCCAGCGCTTCCGAGGCTGGATATATCAGGTAAGTAATGTATAACTAGTTTACAGTTTTATTTAGTTTTAGCATTTCAAGTACCTTAGGCGACTATTGTATAGCGCTCATGTAGTAAGCATCCCCTAAACTTCCACAAGATATATCTCACTTAGACGGAGAAGCGTTCGCAGATGTGTGGTCGTGCTGCTGACCGCTGTGCTTGTTCACCCAGCGCAAAAAAAAGTGCTTCCTGCTCCCTAGTTTAGCGCTGTACGGTAAATGTTTCAGCTGATTTTATCTCCTTAGTACCTATATTGACTTCGCTGACTCTTCTTCCGCCTTCAAGTGGCCTTAGATTTTCCTACTTGCGTACCAGTCAACGAAGCGTCGCATGTGCACTTGTGCAGCGCTTGTGTGGAGCGACTCGGACTCGGAGCTTGATACAGTCACGGCCGCTCGATGGAAACTAGGTCCGGCCTGCCGAACGCGCCTCTCCGCCGGTGACGGCGTTAGTTTCCCTTTCCGCCGCAGCGTCAGTCGTGGCGCTAATCATCGGTGAAAGAAGAGCGGCGGCTGCCGGCCGCGGTCACGGTTTCAATGCGGTGTTAGTTGTTCATGACTGCACCGACGGCAGAAGTCAGCATCTATATAATTTATAATAATATGCGGTGATACGTGAGGGGGAAACTCACGATATAGGCGTCACGTACCAACTATTATTTCAGAAGTAGGCACAGCGCTAAATTTGTTTTCCTTTTAGCGCGCCGCATGCGACATTATCATGTGGCGCATTGACAAAGTCGAGCGCAATAGGCGGATTTCTTTCTAAAGACTTTCCCAAGGCTTTCAGGAATAATATTTGGCGTGGCAAGCTAGTCTGAGCAACCGCATTTATTTATAACAAAAGACGTTATAACTTGCGCGTACGTAAAAATTACGCAAACGTTTTATGCTACGCCGTACACGCCCATTTCTCAATGCGCGTTTGACAAATGTGACTGGATATTTTCACACCTTGATTTAACTGCGTTTTCAAAGGGAACTGGAATAATCTTAATACCTTTCAGGGTCCATTGGAAATATTGTTAGACTGCGCGTTAGGTTACAGGGTACACAAAATTATGGAGGACGCACGAATAAAGTGGACACGGTGAACGCAACTATGAACTGATTAATTGCAACAAGAGCACTATTTACATGGGAACCAAAACTCGGAAAGGATGCAGTTGGAATGGGGTAAAACTGTGGCAGTCGTTCTTTGATTTACACTAGTTGCAAAAAGTAATATACAGTTGAAAGGTAATTGAAATTAAATCGCTGGGACATCAAGGATAAATTTAATACACCATTTAAAGGGGGATTTATTGGGTTTGTCAGAAAATATGTAAGTCCTCTTCGCCTATGGCTCACCGGCCATCAGCTTCACAAGCGGAAAACCTTTGGCGAGAAATGTTTTCGCGAAAGCTTCAGTGAATTCTCCACAGAGCTATTAACGTCGCCAGCCCAGGTGGCAAGAGGCAGCCTCAATAGCTTTTTCAAGACCATTTCGCACAGCTCATGACAGTGGTACGGGTCCCTGTTGATGGCGCACCACATCAGCGGACAGTCTGCGAAGTGTGGGAATACGGTGTCTGAAAGGAGCTTGCAAATTTGTCTGCTGTGTCGAACTGCCTGTACAGCGCGGTCCTCCTCGAACTTCTTCACTTGTTCGCGAAATTCGTCGCAGCGTTTTTTCAGTTTTTATAGTTTTTCGTTTAGTCTGTTTTCTTTCATTTTAAGGCGGCGGGCATTTCTCTTGGTGTTATCGAAAAAGCCTGCCAGATCGGACCAAGTCTGGCATTCTCGAGTCTCAAAATTACGTTGGCCGCATGATAGCATGTCCGTGAGAGCGTACAGGATTGTGTCTTACTCTGCCGGTGAGTGCGGTTGATCTCTTTCTTCATTCCCAGTCAGGTCCAGAATTGAACGTTCAATCGTTTAATTTTATGCAACCATTGTGCTCACTTGCTCTTCATTGCTTGCTTGAGATGACGGCGCACACGCCTCGAGCGGCGGCCGAACAAGCGCCCTCCTTCTTTTCGGGCTTCCCGGCTGCATGTACGTTGGGTACGACGGGAATCTTGTCGGCACAGCTGTTGGTAGCAAGAACTTGCGCTTCAATCCCACCTTGTAGTCATCCTCTTTGAAGTGCAGCTAGCAAACGACTGATCGGGAGCTTGGTTTCCATTGTCTGCCCTTGTCGATACCTTGACGGGAGATGTTGTGCAGCCAGGCGTCACGGAGTTGCTCTTTGGCCGGAAACTCGTGGTAGCAGACGTCCGAGGTTTTCGAGGAATTCGACTTGCAGCGCGGCACGCAGCAGTACTTAGGCATTTCATAGCCTGAAGCACACTAGTACGTTATATTAAGCGCGCAATGCGCGGAAGTATGCGAAACGAAAAGCTCAAAGCGCTCACGCGAGCTTCAACACTCCCGCCACTGTTGCTTTTCGCGCCCAGACTGTAGTCTGCGCTGATACGTGGCGCCCCACTGCGAGTACAAGCGGCAACCGTAAGCTTCGCTTTCATGACCTCGCCCGTCGCCCACGCGCGTTGGTGCAAGCCGCATTAATCCTTCCGACCACGGCTGCTCGATGGATCCCATCGAGGGGCCGTGTTCCAACCGTGTTGCTTGCCCGGGTTATTCCGGTTCCACTCTCCTGAAGTTAACATGTACGGATTACTAACACTGGAAGCTGAGCTAATTCGTTGCTGTTCTCCTGAAGTTAACATGTACGAATTACTAAAACTGGAAGCTGAGCTAATTCGTTGCTGTTCAAAATGAAACACGACAAGCAGTGCAAATGCTAGACGACATAGAATCACGCAGAAATACACAAGTTCTCACTCGCACGCAGTTTTATTACATCTTTGAATACACACCCAAGCGGCCTTTCAGACTTCACACAACAAATTTCACACATACGGGACACTCGATCGCACATGCGAAATCAAACCACGATTCAAACGAAATACGGAAAGAAGAAGGCAAACCACAAACACATTACCGATAGCACGCAGGTGTTTCTCTAGCAAAACAATCAGGTTCGCAGCGCATCTCAGCATTTTACGTCCCTGTTTAACGAGTAAATAACTGGTTTACTAAGTGATGTGGCCAACTATTTCTCCGCATTTGGGGACACGTAGTTCGGGGCAAAATTACCGTGCCTGAATTCAAACATGAGACAGCCCTGGTGCTGCTGAGCCTGTGCTTGGCCATGTTAAAACACGGCCGTTTTAACATTGTCCTTCAATTAGCATATGGTGAATGGCAGCTTAACAGAATTTTATTTTCCAGCACAAACGGGCTGCAGTGTTCAAACCGAATTGTCATTGCAACATCTACAGTCATATTCCCGAACATCGCGGGAACTGGGTCGCGGGAGCGGTCGCATCGCTTTCGTCCTTTTAAACCGCGAGCAAGAATTACTTACCGCCGTCAAACAGATGAAATTCTTAGATGTTGAAGGCATGTCTTTGCCGTAAATTGTGGTGTTATTATTTTCCAGATACGCATGTTACAACGCGAGTGAACGACGTTTGAAGGTACGATGACCGTCGGTATTCCGTAGGTGCCCCGATGCGACCGCCGCGGGAGCTGTCACCGATGCGTGGCGCCCCCGCCGAAAGTAGCGGCGGCAACTGGCAACTCCGCTCTCACGCCGCCGCCCATTGCCGGCGCGTGAACGAGCAGGCCGGACCTAGTTTCCATCGAGCGGCCGTGATACAGTGTACCAACTAACAATATAAAGAAATGCACATTCTTCCATTCACAAACGTGTTGTGGCTTAGTTTCAATTGAGAGAGCGAATTGCGACGACCCGTCGGCGGCCGGCGGACTAAACTCTGGGCCGACTGACTCTGTCGGAAGGTCGGCGAGCCGTGCAGTAGCGCAGCCAATTTCCAGCTCCTCTCCTGCTGACGTCACACGAAAACGCCACAGAAAATGGCCGAGGGTGCAGAGAGGAGGACGGCATTTTCGAATTGATTTTTCTACTAAATAACTTCGCGTAAACGCGCTCAGAGTGGTCGAAACATGGCCTATGGACTCCGGACTACAATTTGCGCTAGTAATCCCGCAATGTTTACAAATCACTTCAGTGTCCCTTTAAATTTACCCTCATATGCCCAAATGTGTGGTTTGCTTTTCTTTACTTGAAACTTTTTTTTTTTCAGGTACAACACCCCATCACGCATTTGGAATCCAGCGGTTATGAATAAATTATCCGCTATGCAGAATATCATGCACTACGGTGTACTGATAGTCGCACGATCTTCAGAAATTGAAGATTTGATGTGGAAGGCCAATGAACTGCTTGAAGTGAGTACTCGCAGTTTAGAGGCACCTGTTTTACAGTGCCACACTTAATTTTACGGGCGGAGGAAGTTTTGTAGTCAAAGTGAAGCTTCTTTGCCCCCCTCCTCGGGGTTGATTCACTCGTACCGCTAGTAAGCAGGGCTTTCGAGCAGGGTTCGATGGGAGCGACCGATGATCTTCCATTGTGCCGCCGGAGGAGGGAGTCGTGGCGCAAGAATTGCCTTACTGCTAATATTTTGAACACGACACGAGTCGTTTCAGTGATTTCTCGCACTTAATCTTCTCATAAATTCCTGCAGCGACGACAAAAAATGCTAGGTGTGAAAAAGAAGACGACGCCACGCATTAAGCGAAATCTCGTTTCAGGTTGAAATCCGGGTTCGTTGCTTCGGCGGAGTGATACACTACGCGAGCTATTGTCGTTTTTAACTTGTACCCAAGTGTATCTGGAAAATTACTCTCCCGCAAGGTTTTCGGCGCAGGTCGGCAAAAGAGTTGCTCGCCCGGGCTAGAAAGAAGGAAAAAAGATTGGGCTCCGATCTTCGCTGTGAAGGTGGCTGGACTGCGAAGCTGTTAACGACAGCCACAACGATTACCCATGGGACGTTGACCACTTACGCGTGGCTCTACAACGAGCGAAACGAGAGACACCAGACACTCTGGAAGCCGTCACCTGGGTTTCGCGTGGCGGTGTCTGCTTAACCGAGTAAGCGAACGTTGAAGCGATGGCAGAAAGAAAACGGAGAGGAGCGTCTGGAGAAGGGTGAGGAGGAGGGCGGCACGCACGGCTATGGCGTCATCTCTCTCACAGCATTCCCCTCACTCTTGTTCCGTGCGTCGCCGCCAAGGACCTGACACTCTCCCCTGACGCTGTTTTCTTCGCCGCTAATCCAAACCGGGTGTAAATTGGTTTTTCGGGTATAAATTGATCGCAGTTAGCACGTGACCGGGATAATTGGAAGTTAATGGGAGAGGCCCTTGCCCTGCAGTGGGCGTAGATAGGCTGCTGATGATGAATCCACACCACGTGAACGCCGTTATCATGTATTATGGGGTTTGCATTTCACACGAGAGCTTTGAATAAGCGCAGGTGGTAGACCCACCACTGTGCTCGTTCAGTACACCGTCTGTCTCCCGGTCTCCCGGGGTGGGCGTAGCTTAGTCGGGAAGACGACGGGCTGTAATTCCGCTTCTCTATTCGGGTTCACGTTCGATTCCTGGCAGTGCCATTAATTTCTGTCATATAGCATGGCGTTTCTGCTGACGCGGGCACGAAAATTTCCTTGACTGGTAGAGGTATACTGCCTCGCAGTAAAGAAGCGAAAACTCTACAGCCGGGTTCAAATTAATTTTCTACGGCAGAGGGCCATTCATTGCACGGGCAATGGACTGTGGAGAAAACCTGCTGTTTAGTCACACGGCCCTGTTTTAGCACATAAATGTCTTAAAAAATTGTGCTAAAGGAAGAGATCAGCAATTGCCGTATTTTTCTGTGAATTTAAGCCACGTTGAAAGCTTCTACGTATCTCAACCATGAAATATCCCCACAGATGAATATGTCGGCACTGACGATCTAGTATGAAACGAGATAAAATTGAGAAAACCAGGATATAATAAAATGTCTGCAATTCGGAAGGAAACACGAAAGCCAATTCGAATTTTTTTAAAATAATCCCTCGCATGTCCAGAATTGCTAATAACTTTTGTTTCAACTGAAGCAAGGTATAAGACTCGCCGTATCGAACGAAAAGTCAATCGCACTGCGATTGCACAGATCGTAGCAGGAACGCTTGGCTATCGCTTCTTTCTGATGAACCAACTCGTGGGACAAACTTACCTTTTTCAGTGGTCCTTAGAAGGCGCGTGCTTTTTTCCTTGTTAAAGTTGGAATAACTACTGATTCGAAGAGATACCATTATACAGCCCCCAACCTGAATCCTCGTATGTACCGCTTATGCTGGGAATGCGGGACATTTACTTATATAGCCTGCGATTGTACACAAAGTCTTCTTAACCTGCCCAATCCCTTTCACACTTAGGAACTTTGAGAGAATTTTTCGACCAGCGCTTTTCTCGACGTCCAGCGCAAGTTGAGAAAATAGGAGAAGCGGCCCGCGCCGACGGACTCCTGTAATGAGGACGCAATAATAAATACTCTACCAATATGCTCACGGTGTATACAGAGGGCACAGGGCGTGGACAAATGCCGTGTGCAGCACATAAACAAAATGTGCACTGATTTAGAGCTTTGTTTCTGGTAAAGCGCCTAATTTTATTTTCAGGAGCATCTATGCGCTATCCAAATGCTTCCGTTCCGCTCTTGATCACGCACATCGCATTTAGGCTATTTCTTTTTATGCTGTGGTCGTCGTGTAAAGTTCTACGCTCGATATTCAAAGATAACACCGATTTCCAGCCTCAGAACACACAGCATAAATTTCCTAAAACGTTCGTTTCAGGGTATTCATTCGTCTTATCAAACGACTATGTGTGTAGAATGTTTCAGTACATCATACACATTGACACCTATAGGGGCGGCTTGTTACTGTTTTTATAATGGAACTACAAGAGTCTCAGTCCGTATGTTACCATCTCAGGCTTTCACATAAACATAAAAAATTTACCTAACCATTGGGTGTTCAACAATAGCCTTATATATTCGTTTCCTGAATGTAAATAAAGCGAGGTTAAGAAATCATATCTTATCAACTAGCTAGCGTGTTTCTCTTAATTGTTTATTGTTCACTGTGAGTTGCTTTCTGTAATCACTGGATTTTGTAATGGAAGTCTCTTTTACTTGATTTTCAATTGTTTCTTGGAGATAAGCGTTCGCCCACACTTTAATCGTCCCAAAGGCAATTTACTGAAGTTATATTTCTCTGCTATGTACATTAAAACTATTCCTCCATCTACCTTGTACGATAAGTCCCCCGACAGCCACTGACTATGGGAACTCTTCCTGTATATCGTGCATATATTGTGTGCATTTCACACAAATAAACCTTTTCTGATTCCTGATTTAGAATTTCTGAATCGCACGTCCGTGTGTCTAGTGGCGCCCGAGAAGGGAAACGTAAAACCAGGTATCCATGAAAGCATGCGTCTTGTTCTTTCAAGATCTGCGCGCTGCACGTTCGTCGGTCCTTCGGGTTCATCATCTTCGCCCTCGTTGCACGGCCAACCCGAAGCACGTGACAATCGGGCGCGAGGTTCAAACAGCATTTGCAACAACATGCTCGGCTGAGCCGACTTACTGTGAGATGACGGCCGAGTAGCGCGCGCCGCCGTGCATTCGCTGGTCACGCGTTCGCTTACTGTGACACAGCAACTATGCGCCTTGACACAGAAGACTGAAGTTCCTGCAGCGCATAAATTTCTCATTAGGGAGTATCGTAATCGTAGGGCGTTTTTCACACCACGAATTGGCATTCAGTATGTTGGGGACTACATATTTTATCAATTGTGTAGCGTACGGGCTTCAGGCACGAACGGGCATCAGGGACATTTTTGTGTCACAGTCATTTCAAACGAATATGCTTCATTTTAATGAGCCCACGTGCGCGTCACTTCTTCTACGCAGCAATAAGACGGATGGGCTCGCACGTTTTCACATAACAGTATTTCGCCTCTTTTTGCGCAGCGTCTTACCATAGTTTAAAGGGACCCTGAAACACTCTTTGGGCATTGCTAGTAAACCTGCGCGGCGGTTAGGTTACACTGCCAAGAATGCCTGAGCTAAATATTACACGCGCACGTGAAGCAGTTAGCGGGCAAATCGCTTTGAAAGACGCGGAAAAACCAACCACGCTCTCTTCTATTTTTCCCATTATGCTCCCCCAGCATGGCCTAAACGACGTAATTTGGGCCATGGCTGTCCAATTGGGTGTCGCTGGTCAACTTCGCGGCTTATTTCTAATTTCCTGTGACGATCCGCCGTCGTCGGCGCTGTATACCATCCTCTTCTATGCCGGAACCTGTACGCATAGTTTTGCTGTTTATTTTGTGTTTTCAGTGCACGCGGAGTTTGAGTGACGGACTCAATACTCCCCTTTCAACGAGACCACTCGACAACGAACGTTTGTTGCTTCGAAAACGCCCTACCAGCCTGAGCGCGCGCTTGCGAGCTGGCAGCCATGCCTGCATTTTTGTGGAACCAGACCAGAAATACACCCCTCCTAGTTGCGGAGAAAAGGAGAAAACTCCCTGTCATGTGGTATATCGAAGACCACCGAAGAAAACGCCACGAGCCGCCCCCCTCTTCGGGAGACAGCGCGCAGCTTTCGTCGCATTGACCGCGGTCGAGTTGAGAGGGAACAATTATGCGCGATTTCTTATCGCGCGTAGTTTCGGTAATAGTGAGCGGATTTTTATAATTCTTGAGGAATGAGATTGCTGGGACAATAGACTTTACCCCAAAATACATTCCGAGTAGCCGATGGTAAGTTTCAAGTTTCAAATTTATTTGAGACATGTAAATTACATGGCTGAGGAGGAGGGAAAAAAGGCCGCAGCTTAGCGGCTTGACAACGCTCCCTTCCCCTGAGCTACATCGACAACAAAGGTAGCGAACAGCAGGTAGCAAGAAACAAAACAGCAATGCAGTTTTTCGTGTAATCAAATACAGTTGAATACTTATACATAGCTCGTGTACCTTTAAAAATATACTTACATAAGAATTGAACAGAAATATATCCAACACAAGTGGCATCACAGACATGGCAAAGGGCATGGCAGAGGCAGGGATAACAAGAAGACATGTGAACTACTAAACGATAGGCAACCAAAGTAATACATGCACTGAAAGCACCTGGTTTTTATCTGTTGGTAGGACGGCAAACGATCACAAGAATTGGGGAGACCAAATCGGTTAAGGAGAGTATACAGGCAGCGCATAATTTAGCGTTTGAAATCCGTAATTAGTCCGTGGGCGAGGCACGTACCTGCGTTCATGGTGACGTGTTTGATGGGAGTGCGTCTTCTTTTGTAAAATAATTGTTTCCTCAAATAAAGGCGCTGACCGTTCGGATAATGATTTATACAGTTGAAGCAAGCGGAAATCATAGAAAGAAGTAAGTTTAATTATGTTATATTTTGAGTACAAGTTGTCGGAAGAAGATATACTTGGCGCGTTTGCTATTGCTTTCAATGCCCCGTGCTGTAACGCCGAAAGTTTACGAATATTGGTTGCAGTGGAGCTACCCCAGATTAAATTGCAGTATCTTATATTTGACTCAAATAATGCAAAGTACAAAATAAGCTTTGTTTTAACCGGCAGCATGTGTCGCAACTTCCTAAGTATTCCGACTGTACGAGAGAGTTTTAGTCTGCAGGTGTTCGAAACGAGCATCCCACAGCATAAACTCACTGAAGTAAATGCCCAGAGATTTAACTACATTGGTTATTTGTATTTCATTAGTCCCCAGTGAGAGGGTACTTCTTAGGTCATAAGTGGTGTTTTTGGCGCTAAAAAATATGGCTTTTGTTTTGGCAGAGTTGACCAAAAGAGCATTTTTTGAAAGACCATGTGTGCAGTTTAACTAGGACTAAGTTGGCTTTATCCACTAAGCTATTTACGTCCTCTCCAGTTAAAAATAAGCTTGTATCATCCGCGTACATTACGTATTCAACTTCTTTATCTATTCGTATGAGATCGTTAATATATATGTTAAAGAGTAAAGGACCTAACAAACTTCCCTGAGGAAACCCATGTTTAACAGATTTGAAGGCAGATTGAAAACTCTCAATTGTGACACACTGCACCCGATTACTAAGATAAATATAAATTAAATTAAGCATATTATTTCTGATTCCATAGTATGAAAGTTTTAAAAGAAGAGTGCGATGATTCATTCTGTCAAATGCTTTAGAAAAGTCTACATAGCTTTGCTGGATACCTTTAAATAAATACTGGTTGCGCTCTACTCTCTTCATTAATGGGCTATCAAAGCGGTTGAACTTAGAATGCATTAGAAGCCTCCAACTACTTAGCGAATTTCCAATCAGGAGTGCTGAGGGATGGGTCCACTACGCGCATTGCCTTTTGCTGTCCCATTCAGGTTACCACCGCTTCACCCACAATGGCAAAATGCCCTTTTTAAATATGTTTACCCATTCTGTAGAACGCAAGATTGGGCGCAGTTTCTTGCAGTTATGTGCAGTTATGTAGTTTGAGGAGTTCGGGTGATTTCCGTGTGAACATCTACACTACTTATTATTTGAAGTTGTAAAATTTTATTTTTATGTGCTTTGCTTGTGTCTAAATCCACTGGGGCTCTGGGTTTCGTTGAACACCAATGCTCTTGAAATACTGCTCTCGAACGAATACCCTCTTTTTTAGGCATTTAAGAAAATCCAACTGCGTGACGCCCGCGGCAAGACGATGATAGGGCTCGGATTGTTTGGCTACAACGAAACGGGCGCCTGGACCACGTACAAGAACTGGGTCATCAATGCAGCAGAGTGAGTCCTTTAATTATTGGCTATTAAAAAGCGAAATGCAGACTGCATCATGGTACTGCAATCCCTAAATGTGGTGGTACTTATGTAGCAGTAGCGAGCAGCAAATATAGTAGTTCTGAGCTGGTTCGTAATCATACAGGATTGTACTCCGTTTACAAGGCCTGTGTACTCGTATATAAGTGTTTATTACAGAAATTTGCGCTGCATACTGAAGTGTTAAGAGTCCGGTTGGAATGCACTGCAGTGTACATAACGTGCTGTTATATCACTAAAATATATATCTTGTGCACCCCGGCGTTCTTAAATGTTCAATGCTACGCTTTCTTTGAAGAATGATCACTCTCCGGACCACAGAGCAAACGGAAGGAGGGATGCACCCAGTAACGAAATATGCAGAAATCCTCAAATATTACAGGGAGAACAGAAGAAGCCTTCCGCGCCCTCATCCTAAACTATCCAGGGAATAACAATAAATATATCGACAGATACAGGCAGCCTCTTTCCCACACCCTCTACTCCTCAACCGCATGTTCCCAATTAGATACGCAAAAGAATGTCCCCTATGCTCAAAACCAGGCACCCTAAAACACACCATCGGAGAATGCACAAAACTCGTCCCCCCCAATTATTTTTGACTCCGTCAGCATAGAGGATGAGCGATGGGCGATCTTCCTGACCAGCCCCGCCCTGGAAGACCAACTTCGGCTGATCAACAGGGGCCAGGAGGCTCGGGAAGCATATGGGAACCTGTGAATAAGAAACCACTCCTACTGAGCAAAAATAGCTCCATCGCCACCCTTTTTCTAACAATAAAGTTTATTCTCTCTTTCTCTCTTCACTCTCCATTTTTACGTGCTCCGAATATAAGTTTGACGCTGTGTTTTGCGAACTGTATCTCATGACTATACAGGTGCTACCTATGTCACTCAAACTGCAGCCTTTATTTTGCAAGACAGGAAATTTCCTCTTGTGTTGCGAGTCCGCGTAAAGAGAAGGCCAGCAAATGTGTAATTTAAAAGTTGGGATTATTCGGGCCTTCTTCGGGGTTCATATAAGAACACTAAGATATTTCAGCCTATGCACTGTTCACGCATACTACTGCCAAGAAGTGTTCGCAACTTTGAAATTTAATGCGTAGCATTCTATACAGAGTACGCACCCCCATAGCCAGGGCCTTGTAGCGCCCTGAATTTTTACAAAATTGGTGGAAGTAAAACATTCGATTGTTATTATAGCGTAGGTGAAGATAATTGGTCGAACGAAATTTCAAAATGCAAGAAATAAAACCACGCAAAAATAAAAAAATTTACAGAAATGAACTGACTCAATCGCAATATGCAGCTTATACATCTCCTGGTAGAATTAAAAGAAAAGAACGTTGCAAATGCAAATAAAAATACCGAAGGTGGGCAAGCCTTGTAACGCCCAGAATCTGCACAAGGAAGGACAACTATCGGTGGTAACTCAAATAAGAGCGCAACTGGAGGTTAGTAGATCTCCAAAAAAAAAAAAAGAATAAATATTTTACAAAAAAGTGACAAAGCAAATTTATGCGTATTATGCATCTCCAAAAACGATGACTTGCCGTATTTACTCGATTGTAATGCGACCCCGATTGTAACGCGAGGGTAATTTTTTCATTGCACCCAGAAAGAAAGAAATAAAGCTGCGAAAGTAACGCTAGAATTAACCTTTGTTGCGTTATGCAAGAAAAAAAAAAGAACCACCAAAGTATTCACGCGAGGGAAGGGGAAGCATGGAAAAGCGCATTTATTTTTCAGACAGTGTGACTCGACGCCCACCTGTCGAACTACATCGCTTGCTTTGAGAGCAGGCTTTTCTAACTCGGCGCGGCGGCCGTGGCGAGGCCAACGGAAGCCTTTACGGCCGGGTTCGCACGTGAAAACGGGCTCCCGCTGGAGATTCCATACGCAGATGGTCGATTATTTCACTTTTAGTGTTCGGGCAGCAGCTGAATTGCCAATTTCTTCAGCCACCAAAATAGCCGGTGTCTTGAAGCAGGCGTTGTACTAAGAGCGTCACGTTGCCACTGCTAGGGGAGCAGGAGAGGAGTCGAAACCCCTAAGTGCAACGAAAACTAGAAAGGCCTCTGCACACTACGACGAATAAGAAAGGCAAAGCGCTGTGCACGCCGTCAATGCCACTACTACCGCAGAGTTTCTTAGTGAGTGTACTAGATAGGAAACTGCGCCTGTGAATCCATGTCGGCGTTGGGTTGGATAGGAAGACCAGTGCTGCTGGCTTGGCGTGTCTATCGGATTCTTAAGCGTCTTCTTGGGTTTGCTTTCTTGACTATGCAGTGCTACAACCAATTTATTATTGAAATATGTGCAAAATACGAGCCGGTTTTGAGTCTTCTCTGAAAATTTTACATTATTGTTAACGACCTGCAGTTTGGTCTGCGTAATAGGCACAGACAGCCATTCCGGCAGACTCTCGGTAAAAAGAGTACGTTTTTTTTTCAATATCCTTCCCTTTAAAAACGCGTTTTATTTTATACTCATGCAATTGCACCCTCTTGTGCACGTGTTTGTGGCACTTTCAATGAATTTCCGGCCATATAAACGTTTCAATCCAAGCCAATTATGAAACTAAGGCGAGCGTACGGTTTGATGGCGGCTCGTGACGACACACATGGGCTTGATGTGAGCCGCATAGGCGCTAGCTCCAGATTCTTGTCTACTGTATATTGTAAGAAACTCTATGGCCAGTACTACGGCAGAAAAAAAAGAAAATGAAAAGAGTCGCATTATTACTATATGTAACTGTGTGGAGAGACGGCCTTGGCTTAGAGTAGCCAAACTAGAGTGTACTAGAAGTTTTAGAGTGGCCCGAGCGGCGGCCTCTCCCATTGCTCCGCCGGGTCGACTTTCGCGCAGAAAATAAAACCGGTATAGCGGCGGCGCTGCTGTCGTCAACAACTGAACAGCCGGCGCTCCCAGGCACCAGCTCCCAGCCTGCGCGCGGCAATATTTGCGTTGCTCGCTGCGGTGTTTTGCGCTTGCGAAGCTGATTTATTTTGGATTATGAGATTTAACGCGCCTGCGCTACACAGGCGATGAGGCAAGCGCTACTGGAGGGCTCCGGATTAATTTTGACCACCTGGGGATCTTTAACGTGCGCCGAAATCTCGAAGACACGGGCGTTTTTCGCTTTTATCCTCCATCACAAAAGCAGCCGCCGTGGCCGGGAATCGAACCTGCGCCTTTGGTCAGCTGGCTTAGAAAGTAGACGCAGAAACGTTATGACTCCGCTTGAGCAAACTTTAAACTAGTACGACCCGCCATAAAATTATCGACCTCCCCTCCTCCTCCCCCCCCCCCCCCCCCAACGATACTTACTCATTTTGTATGCGTTTTCTGAAAACGTTAATTGTTGATGTACAGTAATCTCTCGTTAACTCGAAGTTGTAAAATTAGCTGAAAATTTTCAGATAAGCGCGGAGTTTCGAGTTAAATCAAATGCAGAAAATTTGTAGCCAGGTCTATAGCTATATATATAGTGCTGCTAACAAAAGCACTATTACACAGGGGAGATTTCGTAATAAAGGCAAAATAATTCGCAGGAAAAAGAAACTTTTATTATTGCAGAAGAAAGAAACAGCTGTATTGCGCTCGGCTGATTCGCGTTCGCATCTGCATCCCAGAAAAGCGTACCTGAGAATTCTCAACGCATCGCATGAATTGGTGGTCGCCACCGCTACATTCTACCTTGTTACAAAGCAGACGCAGCATGTATGTTGTTTCTGCCGTTGTAGGCACTTCTGGAGGCTCCTCCCCGTCCGCATGATCAGCTGCGTCGTCCACAGCTATCTTAATGATGTACGCGTCAGACAGCATTAATTCCGGTAACGGGGACGCGTAGTCCGCGTAAACTTGCACTTCACGACCGCGTTCGGCGAGTAGTGGGAGTAATCATTCGAACGGGGACCTTATCAGCTGCCTGCAGCGGACTTTGCCTTGTGTCCTCTCTGCCAGTATTTCGAGACATCCGTGGTCCTCTGAAAAAACGTTTTGAGATAAAGCGGGCAAATGCGTAGCGCCTATGGGAGGTAAACACGGTGAGAAAAAGTTTCGAGAAGATATTTTGAGATATAGGAGAGTTCGAGTAACGAGGGATTAATTTGACGGACAGGCACCAGGAATGTTCTTCCCTTCCCCTTCTTGACTGCGCATGAAGCAAAAGCGGCGGGGCGCACATTCTATGCTGCAAAAGGTTTACTGTTTTTTACGTTCCTATTTGGAACGAAAATACCAAAAGACTTCTTCTGGGATACCCCTATATATACCGTTGACGCGTGTACTGTCGTTAGTGGGCTTATTTTATTAACCTACTGTGTCGCAGGCACTTGGTAAGAAAGTGTGTACTGAAAACGAAGTGCCAAATCTGCGGGACCAACTACTGCTTCCTGCATGCCAGGGGACGATGCCGCTGTGTTTACTACCACTTGTAATTGGGGGGGACTTCTGAATCCTTCCGTGCATTTTTTAAAGTTTATTAGCGATTTCTAGGACGTTTTTACCGGTTGCTTCAGCGACAAGGAGCTCCACCATGACAGCGTTATGTATGTGCTGCAGCCCTTATTCACAACAAACACCTTAACGGCGTTGGTTGCGACCAGCACGTGAGACCTTGACCGCAAATTTGGTTTGGTTCTGTATAGATTGCGACACGGATTCATTTCTACATAAAATGTTTAAACAAGTTCCGTGATTACATGCGGAGGTGGGAGCAACACCTTAAACTTAGCCGTCGCTAATGATCGAGGGCGAGTTATGAAAATACGTTGACCAAAAATGTCAATTTAAATCTCCGTGTTACCGTTATTCCTAAACCTTTACATGTGTAGACTTTGGGCATGATTTCCCGCGTTACATTTCATTTTCTGGGCTATTGAAAATGAAAACAAAATGTGTATTTGTTCCAGTTCCGTTTATTTGAACCTCCATGTTAGCCTTCTTGAACCTTTACCTCTATAGTAGACGTGTTATATTTCATTTTTGTCGCGGTCAATATATCTTATGATCTATGCTTTGCATTTGTTTTATGTGCGTGTAATTGTACTCTCAGCATACTTGCGAACTAAATTTGTGTTAATCTGATTCAACTCTTTTCTTGATCGAATCAGGTGAAAGGTGGTGCCATTAATAGAACGTTGCGGGAATAGTTCTATGAAAGACGGTCATTGGGACAACTGAGCTAACTGAGCTAACCACTCTAAAAAGATCTCTCGCTTGCGCGTGTCATTTTCTGTTCGGCCACCACGGTGACCCGTAATTATCCCAAGCGGGCCACTGCTTAAATACTGCTATAATAACAACTCACGCAATAAAAAACAAACGCAACAACTTATGATGTTAACCCACATAACTGCAGTCCGAGCGTAAATTGCAAGACAATAACTAAGAATTTTTTCTGAGAAGCTATCATCCCAGTCCTCATATTTTTTCGTGTCATGTCCATCAAGCAGCCAAATAAGGACACAATCATAAAGCAATCATGAACTGGTTCATATTAGTCAATTCAACGCAAAATACTTTTTTATGTGACATTGGAATAGCGAAAATGTCGCTGCAATTACTTTATTTAGAATCCGTTACGAATGCTGCACTGAAGGAAAATCCGTAATTTTCCTTGTTGTCGAGCGGGAAAGGCAAAACTAACGCCAAATGGGCTGCAGCGTTTATTTTTCATTTTGTTACCCACAGTCCACTGTACCTACAGTACATTTCAGCAATTGGACCCCGCAGAAAAAAATTCCAGCGCTCCACGCGTAAAGCGTTTCCTGGCCCGGCTGGGCGCGCGGCCGTGCGCGCGGCCAGCCGCCGCTTTCGCCTTCAATGGTCGTTGACTACAGCGCCGCCGCTATTTTCTGCGCGAAACGAACACCTCTCCGGGCGGCCGGTCGGGCCACTCTAAAACTTCTAGTTCACTCTAGCCAAACTGCTCTGGCACATGTTGCCAGCATAGACCGCGAAATGGCCAAAACTGTAGCCGTCGATGAGAACTGGGTGCATCATTGCACCTTTTAGGCACTTTGAATTTCGGTATTCGATTATAACGCGAGGGTCGGCTCCAATAAAATAATCAAATAACCCGGCGTCGTTGGCTATACTAACAGCCAAATCTAGCTGCAAAGAACTCACAATGTAGACAAGCGGCATAATAATACTACGCACGAATTAACAATTTATGTATTTCAGCAGACCTTTTCTTCGCATGTAGCCCACCACAATGTTTCTGTGAGTTTGGAGCATCATGAATTCTATTTACTCTTATTTTCATATTATTATTAATTCTCTTGTCCCTAGGACCATTTCGCACGTATCTGTCCGACTTGTCACAGTCGTCATCGCCCGTCTAGTAACCGCTTTTTTTACGCCCGTCTCACAGCACCTTCAGAGCCGACACTGTCATCGCAATCAGCTCAACATTTATTTTCAACTACTTCGGCCAATGCAAGGCAGCGCCGCCTGACAGCCTAACAAGTGAAGACGGCGACTACCCCGACTTCGTACGAGTCTATCGTTGTTACTAGTCGCATTAATATTGAGTGCTGGGAATTATTTCCGTGCGGGAAAATGAACGCATAGTGTTTACTCTGTAAAAAAAAGAAACACGATGATCAACCTTGGTTCGGCTAGACCGTCGCCTTATAACGACCGTCGCTTAAGCGCTATAAAGAGAAATTATACAAGAATACTCGAGTTCTACGCAGAACAATCGGCAGGACGTATTGTATATAAAATGCCTGTCGGACTTTGCCAGGACACGATGCAAATGAGGCGGATTTACCCGCAGCGTGACCTTACATTTTTTTGCGAAGCATAGAACCGTTTTGACATCGTAAATTTAACTAGGAAATTCAATTTAAGGACAGCAGTGTGATGTCGATTGGAGTCATGCAGGAAGCATACGGCCTTACTTGGGCGCGAAAGTTAAAGCAGAATATACCATTTTCCTTCACAAGACTTCAAAATCGGTCGTGCTTAATTGGAAAGCGAAATAAATCTTGAATGCTGTTTTCACTGGAGTAGTGTATGAAAGAAAAAATAATTAAAACACGGGAACTGGAACTGCAGCGAGCAGCCGAAGGTAGCCGAGCTTTTCCGAGCGTTCAACGTGAGGTAATTGGTGATGTCACAATTGAATTTTGACATTCAAAAGATTGGCCGGTGATCATAAAACTCCCTAATGCGAAATTTGAGCGCAGCAGCTTGGCTGACCACTTTTATAACTCAGATGTTACTCTTATTATGGAGTGCTTTGTTTCCATGTGTGGCATCGGTGGATGGGCTCGCCGCATGCCTTAGTTATCTCGTCATCAACGAGCACACGATGTCGCGCCCTCTGGAGCCCTATCGTACTCGGTCGCCGCCGCGTAGCACGCGACCCGCGGCACCTGCGGCGCTCCGCTATCCTTCCTCACGCTTATTGTTCCCCACGCTCTCTCTTCCGTGTTCTCCTCGTTCTCTTGGTTACATCAAGGCACGACGGCGAGGGACTCCACGTGAACAGAGTAGCGGCCACATAGGAGCTGCGCTCCAAAGAAATTCAGCCATATTTATCTCGTGAACCGTTGTGCGAACGAACTCCAGAAATTTCAAGTCGGTAGGCGTAGCAGTTTGGTTGGGCTTTGATATCATGTCTCAAGTCTTTACAAACAGCTCCACTAGCCTTTTGGAGCCTGATAGGGTTATATGTGTACATCTGTGTTTCTTCATTTGTACACTGGCAAGGACAACCAATTCCATATATATTCGCGACAAACATATACTGAGGCATCTGGAAAAACACGCGAGTGGCCCTCAAATTTTGTTTTTCCTAATGGTAGTTGGTTACGACGAAACATAGTCACTTTTGACACATTTGTATGGGTTAAATCTATCAGTGAAAACCAATTCGACATCTTAGCGTGCCTGCGAGATAGTCCGGAATTTGCGGAAACAGAAGTTAACTCTCACGTAGGAGTGTAGGTCGCAAATGTCTTGCCTGGATGTTCGGTATGAACTATATAGTCCCGAAATTTCAAGTTTCAGGGTCAAGCAGTTTTCGGTGGCCGTTGAGGAATCAGTGAGTCAGGCATTGAGTCGGGCACTTCAGCGTATGGATATTGATGCGGGTTCTTTTTAGCACAGCCTCAATTAATGAGAACCATTGCTCCATCAACGTGGCAATCCAATAAGCGAGTAAGGCTACCGCGGCGAACACAAACCGCTTTTACTTGAAACACGGCTTCTGCGCCGAAGTTTGGCAGGCGGCAAATAGCATGCACCCCACCGTCTTCAACGAAGAGTTCATTCAGCCCGATAACCCGCCGTGGTGACTCAGTGGCTAAGGCATTGTGCGGCTGACTCCAAGGACGCGGGTTCACGCCTCATGGCCCATGCGTAGCTTTGGGACGTTAAACCCCGCAATCAATCAATCAATCAATCAATCAATCAATCAATCAATCAATCAATCAATCAATCAATCAATCAATCAATCAATCAATCAATCAACCAATCAATCAATCAATCAATCAATCAATCAATCAATCAATCAATCAATCAATCAATCAGCTTGTGGCACAACACCGACTTCGTGTCTTGGAAGCAGCGGCCATCGTTATCGTGATGTCAAGAAAATGACAAGATAATGGTGCTAAACAAACAGAAACTTGGAGATGTCCGGAAATCCTGTCGGTGGTCTTTAGCCGAACAACATGTGTACAGTGGCCAGCAGAAATCGCCGCGTGGCCAACCGGTGCTGCTGGGTGGATGCGCAACGGAATTTTGAGAAAACACAAAGTGAAAAATCCACACTTGTGTAATTTGATCTGAAGAAGCAGAGTGAGACGAATAAAGTTTTAATTGTTGTCCGCAATAGTGAAAATGAGAACATAATGAGAGCTTACGTTCATGGTACACCGGAAAAGCGAGGACATAGCGGCGTGGATTTGTCTTGAAGGAAATAGTCGGCGGGGTGTTAAAGGGGCCCTACAACACTTTGCGAAAATTATTTCTAAATCGGAAATGATTTCACAGCGCCACCATCAAGCCATCCAGTACTAGGAACCGGGGTCACAAAGTACGCCAGACAAAGATTACTGCTCTACGCTCAGGAGATAACTTAGAAACTTGATCAAATGATGTTTCTCTTATTCTCAGTCTTGGTTTCATTTACGCGCTAGGAGGAGGTCGTTTGAGCGATGTTGCCTGGCGGGCTTGATTTCAAATGCTGCAATGAACGCTTTCGGTGGTGACTATAAATAAAATCTCAGCAAAATTAAAACAGAAATTGGAAGGCGTATGTGCTGTGACCAGCAAATCACGCAGTGCCGCTGTGTGCTGGCGAAAACGATAGCTACCAATAAACACTCTTATTCTGTCCTTCGGCGCATGGGAGCACCGTGAAAGCGATAGCTATCGTCAGCACAGAGCGACACTGCGTTATGTTCTCGTCAAAGCAGATACGCCTTTCAGTTTATTCTTTGTTATTATTGGGATTTTATTTAAAGTGGCTACCCAATGCGTTTATTACTGCAACTGAAGTCAAGCCGCCGAATAGTAATATTCGGCTGAAGTACTTCGTGACCTCCTGTTCTAAACACTCTATGCGCTTGTTGAGTACATTTTGGAAGCATTTCATGTTTAAAAATGAGAAAAATTGTATTGCACAGCCAATTTTTACTGTCACCGCGATTAGCATTAGATAGTGTAGACTAAAAACCGTAGTATTTTCCTTCTTTTCGCTCGCAGCTATCACCACGTAACGCACAGGCATATCACAATGAAAATCACGCCGACTACTTATCATTATCTCTTTACACCTGGGAAAACTGGTTTCACGGAAGCAGCTAGTGCAAAATACAGCTACTGCGCTTACTTCATATAAATATGCTGGTGGATGCCGTTTCTATGGGTTGTTACATGGAGAACGGCTTAGCTGTACGGCCCGCCGTCGTGCCGAGGTAGCGTGGCGGGCGAGCGGCTTGCTGTTGAGTTGCCCCGTTCTGACGGCGAAGAGCGAAAGCCGATCATTGGTGGTGTAATGCATGACGAAGTAGGGAAAAGTGATGGTTAGCTGGAAACATGACAACTGGAGCGATCAGAGAAAATTGTTCCCCAGGAAAGCTCGATGGCGAGTCGCGTTGTGCGCTGCTGAAGCCTGCGCACCCCGTCAGCACGTACACCACGGTCGACTTGTAACAGGATGCAACTCATGGAAGCACGCGTGCTTGAGCTTGCAATCACTGTGCCTTTGGCATGCGGACTAGTAAACTGAATTCTCTGTCGTCTTTGCAGGTGCGGCACTCGGAGTTGGTGAAGGAAACCTTCAAGTACAGGAATTGGGAAGTTGTAGTTGGCCTATCATTAGAGATGGGCACGATTTTTTATACCATGCGGGACGGCAGCTTCGACCACGCCACCGTTGCCTACAAGCCCTGCACGGCGGCAGCGCTCACCGGAATGCACGTGGTAAACTTGCACCCAGTGTTTTTATAGACGTTAGTCTTTATTGTGCTATTTAAAGTTCGTATATGTGGTGTGTCTGTCTGTATATCTGTCTGCCTGTCTGCCCGTCCGTCTGTGCATGCGTCGATTGAGCCATCAGGGGAAAAGTAAAAGAATTCTCGAACAAGAAGTTTATATATATATAAAACATTTCAAACGACTAAATCTGGTACCAACTTCACTTATCACCATTGTTGAGTAAAAGGAAACGATTTGACGTATTTGTGACAAAACATTATTACATCACTGGTACTATACCAGCGTTCTTTACTTGCACATGGTACTACCAGTGGCTTCGGACTGCGGAAAGCAGTTACTAACTGGGCCATGGTTTCAGTGGTGGGACAACTTTCTTCCGCAGCAATGGCCACTCATAGGCGATGCTACAGACACCATCCACTGTTCTTAGTTTTGTCACTTCTGTGCTCGAGTGCTTAGTTTTTCCGGACCGGCGTTGCCACACAGCATTGATTCAAGGCAGCTTTCAGCATTCCATCGGTGCTTTTGGAATTTAAGCGCATGTACAGGGGAGTGCGAACAGCTCCCAGCATACGATGCCAAAGACGACGCAGTTGTCTTCACGGAAAACAAGTTTATTGGAGCGAAGTTGCACTCCCCTAAGTTCTGGACAATATTTTAGGGGGCGTAAATTGAGTCCTCGTATCACGCCGAGACACTTCGGATGTCGTATACATGAACGACATATTTGTCATTTCCGAAAGCTAAGCCCTTTCAACACATGCGTAGTCGGGGCTTATCTAAGTATAGTCAACATCGCCTTTCGGCCGTTAATCGATCGAAATGCCTATTTTGACTACCTCGACTTTGTATCCGGCAGTCGGATTTCTGTCATCCGTGTAGAGTAATTTTTTGGGCGGGTGGCTGCTTTGGTGAACAACTCGATTCCATCCCGCCTAAAAAAACTTTGACGATGTTTTGGCCTTACCTTGCTAAAACGCGTCCCTGAGTTCTACTGCTCTATTGCTCAATGATCTAACAAGAAAGGACGGAACGTCATACCGAGGTACCGCAAAGGAAGCCGCGGTGTATTCGTTGAAATGAGAGCTCAAGCACCCACTAAACCAGCTCAACCATCACTTTGACGTACGTAGTAGCCCCGTTAGCCTAGTATCTCTGCTTGTATAGCGCCATACCATCCGCATGGAGTCTGCCGTAGCATGCCTATAGCCGTTACCTCTGCGATCCCCAAAATCACGGCCTTTCCATTCATCCGGAGTGCTTAGCTGTCATCTACAGCCTCGACACGTTTTGCATTGTCTGTTCAGCCGGTATTGCATGGTGGTCACAGAGGGACGGCGCGTTCATGCGCGTGGATGTTCAGGCGTCCCCGGAAAGGCAAAATCGCCCGCTAAATGGTTGCCACCCATTACTATGCACGTCGTCATGCTTTACATTTAAAGGGACCCTGCAACAATTCTTTCAATTTTTTTTTGAAATCTTAAATGCTTGCAGAACGTAGTCACCCAACACACCGAGCACTTCGACTAGAGGGTCGCAAAGCACTTCAACCAAAAAATTACTGCTTTATGCTCATTATAACTTGGGAACTCGCTCAAAAGATTTTTATCTCTCTCCCGGTCTTGGCGTTCTTCGATGGCCCGAATTACGTCACTGCCTGTTGGTCGGTTTTGCTTCACGTGCAGGAATTAACGCTTTTCGATAGCAACTTTAAAAATAAAGGCACAAAAACAAAGCAGAAGCAGAAGGTGGGTCTGGTGCGACAAGCAAATCACGCAGTTCCGCTCCGTGCTGGCATAACTGTAGCTTTCGCGGTGCTTCCAGACGCGAAGGAAAGAGTGAAAAGCGTTTGTCTAAAGTGTTGCCGTGTCCCTTCAACTAAGCGAACGACGTTCTACAGCTTCGCCCCACCGACGTGCGTATATGCGCGTTTGTAAAGCGCGTGCCCTGCGCATGTGCGGTGGGGCGGCGCGCATGCGCAAGGGGGAGCATCACCTTGCTGGCCGAGCACCGAAGGGAGCGCGTCCTTTCGAAAAGATAGGGCCGCATCGGTCGTGTGGCGTGGCGAGTGCATCCCTCGTTTCCGTGCGTTGGCGAAGGGGCATAACCTGGCTTGCGCTCCTATTATAAACCTGAAACATATCGTCTATAATTAAAGGGCCCTAAACAGGGTTGCAAAGGCTGCGGTTTTACGTGCGCAATCGCTGGAGTACTATCCAAGGAACGTCCGGCCACACAAATTGTTTCAAAGCGTTGAGTATTAGCCGAGTCATCGTTCACTAAGCAGGGCCAGCAATAAGGCCTGGTGCTCTTACCCTCTCATCGCGCCTCCAAAGCACTGTGGAGGCTGTGACGTTACCGACCAGGCGCAAGACCACCTAGAGGAACAGGGGAACGTTCGAGATGCGCGCAGCCATTGGTTCCACTCGGCGGTATACGTTACGCTTTTTTTTTGCGGGCGACCCGCAGGCTCCTCCTACAACGGCCCAGTGGGCCGGTGGACGCAAACTTCCAGGTGGCCGAGCTCCTCGCGTCGACCGTGGTTCGCGTCGTTACGTCAGTTTTATAATAGGGGATGCAAGCGTTTGAAGGCCAGATAGGGGGTCCCAAAAACAACATGCTCGCTCACGAAAGTCATTTAGTGTCACGCCAGCGTGAATGCATGTGCCGCTGTCGCGGCGACCGCTTTACGAAGTCGCGCCGACGTCGATGAGCAGCACAATCTTTCACGGTGCTACCCCCCCTTCCCCCTTGCTGATTTGCAGCAAATTGATTTTGAGCAATCGTCCCGCTCTGGCGGGGGGTGACAAGTTTTAGCTGCTGCGGTGTAGGCCGCAACGTGCGAACACGGCAGAGTGAGCTCCCTGTCGACCGTGCAGGAAGATGCTTGCCGCGGTCGCGCGTGCAGCGGCGTTTCCGCCTGCAGAGACTCTCCCTGTTTTTTAGCTTTACTCAAACCTTGTCAACGACGCACTATATCTAGAAACTCCGCTAAGTTCGTGTGACGGACACGGACGATCGACATTCGTCCCTACTAAGATACGCCGTGCCGCCGGTGCCTGAGCCCCGCTCGCGGGAGCCGAACCCGTGTTTCCCCCAGAGCCGGGAACGCGGATTGGCTACAGGGTTTAAAGGGCCCCACCAATAGCAGCGCCGTACTGTTCAGTGCTTCGTGCTTCATACAGGCTGAGTCAGAGCATTCTGCCCCGCGTCAGAGTGCTGCAGGATGGCGGCGAGGAAGGATCTTATTTGCGTGTTTGTGCCGCCCCATGCTTACTGCAGAGGTGTAATATTTGGCATACGTTGTCGCGAAGGGGTACTCCAGTGATTGCGCAATTAAAATGGCAACCTTCGGAAGCCTATTTAGGGCCCCTTTAGAGGGGAAGCCTTAAGTGCCCGTCTGGAAAAAAGCGCCGTTGTTGCCCGGTTAAAAAAAATGGCTGCCGCTTTAAAGCGTAAATAAAAAATGCATGAACGATCTGACGGGATGTGAACCCTGCTCTGCACAGAAGTGTCTCAAGTGAGCTTCAGACATTCCTATAGTTCTCACTGCGCGATAAAATGACGAAGCGGCGGTCAGCCTTCAGCAGTTTCATTGGTAATCGGTGACTGGGCAACACTTTAGCTAGCGTGTTGCATTCCACGGAAAACCAAGTTCACACGGGCGCCAGCCCATCGAAAACAGCACTTCCGAGATACTGGAAGGGGCCTTGAGGACAAAATACACCTTTGAGCAGTTTGATAGAACTAGCTTCGGTAACCCATTCAGCTGCTTTGCCGCCACGAAGAACGTTTGTGAACAACTATATATATATATATATATATATA
This sequence comes from Haemaphysalis longicornis, assembly GCF_048455015.1. Classification (NCBI taxonomy): domain Eukaryota; kingdom Metazoa; phylum Arthropoda; class Arachnida; order Ixodida; family Ixodidae; genus Haemaphysalis; species Haemaphysalis longicornis. The sequence goes on from NW_027526445.1 coordinate 120,687,972, forward strand.
TATATATATATATATATATATATATATAGATATATATACACCGGGGGCAGGTGTGATGTATTATGTATGGTCCAGTGTTAATGGACGTATACATGCCCCACTACAATAGCACAGTCATATGTCTTCGGGGGGGGGGGGGGCTGTGAGAAGCGGCCACTGATAGCACAAACATTTTGTGAAGTCATAGAACAATCGCTTTTTTGATACGATTTATTTGACATCTCGAGTATTTTTTTAATTTTGCCATAAAATTGGTATCATTGTAATAGTGACAACGCGGTCTTTTGAATGAACCGAACTTGTAGTTTCTGCTCGTATTTCCTCAAAGCAAGGACATTTCTCGGAGTTCTCCTACGTACTGAAGTCTTCACAGTGATGAAATGTGTGACGGTGGCATTCTCTTCCGTCTGTAGGGTTGTTCAGATGCGCCAGCGCCGGAAGTCTCCTCTTCAGCGGTCGTCAACTACAATAAGATAACGCAGGCGACCTTCCTGTGGGACAGCAAGGAAACAATGCTGAAAAAGGTATACGAAAGCATGTTTGGAGAAAGGGGTTACAAAACTCAGTGACACCACGCTAGTGACAAAATTTGTCCTAGTTAAACGCGGTTAAACCAGTTTGTCGAGCGATAGCGTGGACTTCGCGCCGGAAGTGCGCAGTCGACGTGCAGACTCTTGCACACCAAGAATTGCGCAGCAGTTCACCTATGTAGCTAGGCGTGAAGGCGCAGTGAGTTAGGAGCTGCCAGCGCCTACTTTTACGATTTTCTGATAGTACACGCCCTTGCCCTCTCCTCTATGCACCTCTCCGCACCCTCTTAGATCGAACGAGCGATTACCCGCTTACACTCCGCAAACACCACGAAGCGCTAGCTTGACCCTGGCTGTGCTTGAAGGTCATCTCGACGCCACGAGGCATTGACGCAAGGAGGCTTTTTCTGAGTTTGTACATGGCGTAATAGAGCTTTCATCTCAAATATTACTCCGGCGATGCATCTACAGTTATATCAAAATAAAATAGCATAAAAATAGCGCGATCATTGCTCGACTGGCTGTGATTTGACAGGAGATGGCGATTATTAGGCGGCAACGTCCCGAGGTGGCTTGTAGCCCAGGAATACCCGAAGGCCAACTTCACTGCACTAGGAAATGCAAACATATTCTACGGGTCGGGCCGCTTATAACAATTTCCAGTCGGCTGGGTGAGCGAGCGCTTAAAACCGTGTGACGTAACACTCACCCCGCGCCAGCACGCAACCGCAGCCCAGCGAGGTCAGCCGGTTGTGTGAACTGCGCTCGTCATCCAACTATCGTATGTCCGCCTCCTCAATGTGCTATTTGAGTTTTATGGAACGGTGGAGGGCAGTTGTTTTTGAATCATCGGCATCGGCGGGCATTCCCGACTTTGCCATACAGCGGGCTTTGCCAAAAAGCCTCCCTCGCGACACGACGTATGCACCGCTGACAGCCTGATAACATGAAAGCTGCAGCCGTGAAAGGAAATGACTGTATTTCCCATAAAGCACACGGAAAACGTTATGGTTGTGAAATGGCGAAAAGTTTCTTCCTGGCAGCTTGATGAGCCCAAGAACCCATACAGCGCCAGTCTGGTGGGAAAACACAGAACGTCTCCCTTCCTAAAAGAAAATTTACCACTAGTTCAAGTTTCAATATTTGAATACTTGTCTTTCAGTACCCGGTTCAGCAATTACAGCATGCTTATTGCCTTTATGCTGCGGCAGTACCTTAATATGGTTCAGAAAACAGACGTCTGTGACAAAACAAGGGAACCCCGCGACGCCATGACAAATAGGCAGTCGCAAGGCAAATGTTGCATCGGTGTCAACACAAATTTAACAAATTTGAAGTAACGTCCCCCACGGCGACATCAAATCGGAGATCATTACGTGGTTTACAGCTTAAACAGAAGCATTCCCCATATGCACATAAGGTTCTTTCATACCTCTCGCAGTGTTTACTCTTTCGTGATGTTGTCACAATTCAGCAAGATAATATGCTTTCAGAAATTCTGTCAAGGAAGCCTTCACTCTACAGCTAGCAACCGGTTACTATTGCATTCGTAATGGGCCTTGGGGACTGAATATAGGTGTACGCCGAGATTAAGAATTATATTATGAGGTGTTAAAAATTAAGCTTTCTGGTTTTCTTAAAATTGGGCACTTGGAGGCACACGAAGACCACTTGTGCAAATGAGTTTCGTGGCCAGGGGGACACAGATAATAATCATCGCTGTCACCAGCTTGTATTAACTAAAATTAAATAATTAACTTTTTGTTGACTGCAGTAAGTTGGTATGTTTGAATTGAAAAGCTAGAGGCAGCTGTGTTTCTACACAGTAGAAGTTGCAAGAATTCCTCTTGAGTGTCAGTGATTTGATATATCCGGCTCTAAATTTATTTGTCATTCGCATGATTACACATGCAAGAGAGAGAGAGCGAGAGAGAGCGAGAGCGAGAGAGAGAGAGCGAGAGAGAGAGAGATAGAGAGAGAGAGAGAGAGAGAGAGAGAGAGAGAGAGAGAGAGAGAGAGAGAGAGAGAGAGAGAGAGAGAGAGAGAGAGAGAGAGAGAGAGAGAGACAAACTTTATTTTCCGCAGGACCTAAGTCCAGGTCCTAATTTGAACGTTCAATTCACCGGATCCACGTAGTACTCCGGAATGTGTCCGTGCGGATCCGGTGCACGTGTTTGTGGAGAGCTTCCTGGGCAGCCTGGATGTTTACTGTCGCCGGGGGAGACAGCCAGAGCTCCCAGGAGGTAGGTGATGGGGGCGAGGGATGGGTCAAGAGATGGTGGGGTGCAGTCCTAGTAAGAATGCGGGATGGATGGGTAGGAAGAACAGGTGGGGCAGGAAGGATGCCCAGGGCGCCGATAGATGCGGTGAAGAATGTGATGGGAGGGGAGTGAAGAGGTAGGATTGCGCAAAGCTCCTGGCTGATGCGACGAGCTGTTGCGGTTGTTGCGCTGCAGTACATTGATTTCGTCAGCTGACAGGGTAAGAGGGACAGTTATCATCTTTGCCAATACCTCCGATCCGTTGTCAGTCTGACCGCCGCACGCAACATCCGCGCCACATCAGCGAGGGGCTTTGCGCCGATCCTGACTCTCTTGCATGCGTAATCATGCGAACGACAATTAAAATTTGGTGTCGGATGCTTCGGAGCACAGACACACTAGAAGCTTCTTTAACTTGCACTGCGTAGAAATAGTACTGCCAATGATTTTTCATACAAACATACCCAGTTATTGCAGTAACAAAACGTTTATCCAATTTTAGTTATGTGGGCTGCTGTCATCGCACGTTGTGTCCCCCCGGCCAAGTGACTTATTTGCACAAGTGGTCCTTGCGTGCCTACCAGTGCCTAATTTTCAGAAAACCACGAAGAAATTTATGAAATATAGAACACCGGAGATATACCTACAGAGACGTTATGTATGTATGTATGTATGTATGTATGTATGTATGTATGTATGTATGTATGTATGTATGTATGTATGTATGTATGTATGTATGTATGTATGTATGTATGTATGTATGTATGTATGTATGTATGTATGTATGTATGTATGTATCGGAAACAAAGGGGAGGCTATGGTAGGTCATTGAAACAGATAAAGAATTTGGAAAGAAAGAAAGTGAAAAAAAATGCCCGCCATGTGGGATCCGAACCCACGACCTCCAGAAGAATACCGGTCTGGTGCGATAACCACTACGCTAGCGGCGGGGCTATTTTTCCCCTTCACTTTCTGGGGTATTTATGTCAATGTAATTTTTTCCTGTGCTTGGGGGTGGTAGCCAGCGCCACTCCGACTTCACGGGGTGAAGGGGACCTTCTTTTTAACCCCCGGGCCGTGACTCGAGTGTCTACGACATGTCGAAAGTGGTCGATGAGCGTTGAACCCTCTTAAGCTCCCTATGGCACCAAGACTGCCAGAACAGAGGCCCTCGCTATGCATGTAGCGAATCAGAATAGGAAATGAGGGGCTGGATCCGAACCCAGGTGGGATCCGAACCCACCGCGAGAAGTCGGAGTGGCGCGGGCTACCACCCCCAAGCACAGGAAAAAATTACATTGACATAAATACCCCAGAGAGTGAAGGGGAAAAATAGCCCCGCCGGTAGCGTAGTGGTTATCGCACCAGACCGGTATTCTGGAGGTCGTGGGTTCGGATCCCACCTGGCGGGCATTTTTTTATCACTTTCTTTCTTTCCAAGTTCTTCATCTGTTTCAATGACCTACCATAGCCTCCCCTTTGTTTCCGAGGTATTCTTGACTGCCAACACTTATTTCTGTCTTATATATATATTGTGAGCTTTGTTTGAGGCTACAGCCTGTATGCCACCATAGGTAGCAATTGCCCACTATCATCACCACCGGCTTGAGGTGATCACTTCTTCATTTCCTGTACAAACTCATCATCATCGACGAGCCCGCTTCTTCGGAGATCATCATCAGTGCTGGGGCTTGATCGCCATCTTGCGTTCTAGTCGACTCGCCTCCGAATAAAGGAGCTACGAAGCCACGGTCTGGTCGCCTGCTATCTACGGCCTCACAAGTGGTGGAGGTGCAACTCGATCCCGACCTGTACCTCTCCTTCGACACCCCTGGAGCTCCGTTCCGGTCGCCGCTTGCCCTCGGGACCAATGCCCATGTCGCAAGATACTCCCAGTGGCGCTGTTTCAGCGCCCCTGCAGTGCATCGTGACCAGCCCCCAGCGCGACCCGCCCCACTTCTATGGTCTTCGGGGAGAAGACGTGGAGGAGTGGCTGGACAGTTACACCCGCGTCAGCCAGTTCAATAGGTGGGATGATCACAACAAACTGCTGAACGTTGGCTTCTCTCTTAAGCAAGTCGCTGAGACATGGTATTTAAACCACCGACACGACTTTGCCGACTGGGCTGGCTTCACTACGGAGCTGCGAAAGATTTTTGGCTCCACTAAAGCTCGGAGCGACAACGCAAAGAGGATACTGGATGTCCGCAAGCAGCAAGCTAACGAGACCTATACCTCGTACATCGAAGATGTTCTAGCACTGTGCCGCCGCGTCGACAATGATATGCAGGAGTCCGACCGTGTCCGTCACATTCTGAAGGGGATCGGCGAGTTCGCGTTCAACGCACTTGTCCTTCAGAACCTGGACACTGTATCTGACGTGATCTCTACCTGTCAGCGTCTCGACGAACGTCAGTCGATCCGCCTTCCACGGGACATGGCGTCTACTCATCATCTCGGAGACGAACAACAACTTCGTGCGATGATTCGCGCTATAGTTCGTGAGGAAATGTATGGCGACGTCTCTCACTGCACACATGGTGTCCCCTCAACATCTCCTGCTCCTGGCCTTCGCGAGATGGTTAAAGAGGAGCTTGCCGCCATGCCGGTGCTATTGCCTCCTGTTCATCCTGTGGCTCCTTCAACGCCGTCTTACTCTGAGGTCGCTGGACGGACACCCCTGCCGCTGTCCCCACTCACGGCTCACCCGTCGTCTGGCTATGTGGCGGCCATGCCTCGTGTGCCGAGCTCGCCGCCCTACTTTCCGGCCCGCCAGGATGCCGCCATCAACCGCCCCGTGTGCTACTATTGCGGCATTCGAGGTCACGTCTCCCGGTTTTGTCGACGTCGCCAACGGGATGAACGACGTGGCTACGCCGCCTATGAACGCGAACACCTGGCCCCGAATTACTACGGCTACCGGCCGCGTGCGTACCTGTCGCCTTCCCGCCGCTCCCCGTCTCCGCCTCAGTCGAGCGACGTTCCCCGCAGCTCCCGTGGACAACGACCCCGCTCGCCTTCACCAGGTCGCCGCTCGGTATCGCCTCTTCGCCCTGCGTCTTACGTCTCCGACCACCGCCCGGAAAACTAGTTAATGCAGTTTTGGGAGGGAAAACTGCATCTCCTGCGAATCTTACAAGTCCTCCAGAGCGTCCGTCGATGATGATGAGTTTGTACAGGAAATGAAGAAGTGATCCCACCGCTGGCCACCTTGGATTTCACAAGACATACGAGCGCATTTGAGGTCGCTTCTTTTGGCCGGGACTGTCTACCAGTGTCGCCAAATACGTCGCCTCCTGCCCGCCATGTCAACATCGCAAGAGATCTACGTCTCCACCCGCCGGTCTATTGCAGCCGGTTCCATGCCCAGCTACACCGTTTGAAGTGGTCGGTATTGACCTTTACGGTCCATTGCCTATGACGGCCACTGGTCACCGCTGGATCGTCACGGCCGTTGACCATCTAACTCGCTACGCGGAGACGGCTCCACTTCGTTCGGCCAGCGCTGCTGACGTCGCTCACTTTTTCTTGCACAATATCTTACTTCGCCATGGCGCACCTCGCGTCCTCCTAAGTGACCGGGGCAAGAGCTTCCTGTCGCAGGTCCTCTCCGATGTACTTCAAGCTGCTAACACCTCTCACAGGATGACATCGAGTTACCATCCTCAAACTAACGGACTTACGGAACGCTTTCACCGCACTCTTTCCGACATGCTCTCGATGTACATACAGCCTGATCACAGAAATTGGGACACTATCCTACCTTTTGTTACTTTTGCCTTCAACACCGCAGTTCAACGCACCACAGGATACACCCCATTCTACCTTGTGTACGGTCGGCACCCTTCACACACTTTGGATACCTGCTTCTTTACCGCTCCGGTTTCCCCTTCTGCATCGTCCCCCGAACAATTCGTTTCTCGCATCGCACATTGCCGCCAGCTTGCTCGCACGCGCACTGAAGCTAGTCAACAGGACCGCAAACAACGCTATGACACTGCTCATCGATCTGTTTACTTCTCCCCTGGTGACGAAGTCTTGATCTGGACACCGGTCCGCGTTCCCGGCCTCTGCGAGAAATTTTTACACCGCTTCCTTGGTCCTTACAAGATTCTCGAGGCGACCTCACCCGTCAATTATCGCGTCACCCCAGTTTGTGGAACTTCGGACCGTCGTCGTCGCGGTACAGAGATTGTACACGTGTCCCGGCTTAAGGCCTTCACTCGCCGTGATCCTGCCTAATCCGCGGCCAGGCGGCCGCTTTTCCCAAGAGGGGGCATTAGTGTGAGCTTTGTTTGAGGCTACAGCCTGTATGCCACCATAGGTAGCAATTGCCCACTATCATCACCACCGGCTTGAGGTGATCACTTCTTCATTTCCTGTACAAACTCATCATCATCGACGAGCCCGCTTCTTCGGAGATCATCATCAGTGCTGGGGCTTGATCGCCATCTTGCGTTCTAGTCGACTCGCCTCTGAATAAAGGAGCTACGAAGCCACGGTCTGGTCGCCTGCTATCTACGGCCTCACAATATATATATAAATATATATATATATATATATATATATATATATATATATATATATATATATATATATATATATATA
>NW_027526445.1:120695393-120742976 GCF_048455015.1 Haemaphysalis longicornis
CCTCCCAACATTGGGAAGCCTCGGCTCCACAATGAGTGGTGACTGCAATTTTCGCCATGAGGAGCATTCATAGTGCGGTGGGGAATATTTTTTTTTTACGTCAACAAGCAAGAGCAAAGGAATGCCGAACTTATTTAATTGCTTCTTAATATAAAGAAATTTTTAACAGAATGAAGAAGCCGAGTATGCTTCCAAACGTTGGCAATGGTTCTAGTAAACGCTTTGGCTAGAAAATTAATTGGTTTTACCCTGACAGCCGCCATTGAAGACTGCACCGGTTGACCCGGACCACAAGTTTTGGTTGCCTCCTGGTATTCAGCAAAACCATGCCACGCTGTTTCTCCGACAATGCCTCGGCGTAGCCTTAACCCAGTCGTTACGAGAACTGAATTAATATGTCGATGCGAGCTAGTTGGTACTTCACCATAAGAACAGGCGCCCCTTTCCTGTCTGTTTTCTTTTCTGTTTTCCTTCCTCCAGTTGTGCCTGGCGCTTAACCTGTTCCCCGTTACGAGAACCTTTGGTGTAGCATGCCTCCCCATGTCACATTTCTCCCATCGCACTTCCCCCGTGCTCGCTCCACCTTGTCTCAAAATAACGTTGTCCAAAATCACCTTCCCCCCGTCTCGCCCCACTCCCTGCTGCGAAAGTCCCCTCCTTGTGCTGGAGAAGGAAGCAACCTTTTTCGCAGTTACATGGAGTGGATAGCGACTGCCATTGTGCGAGCTTGATCTGCCGACGGGGGCTAAAGATGGTCGTGAAGCCATACCTGCCTGCCTGCCTGCAGGTAAAGACAAAAAAATGCGCGCCAATGCACCCTGTGAAGGTGGTTGGAAAGCGAAGCTGTAAACGTTACCCACAACCCAGGCCCATGCGACATGACTTGAACTCACAAACATGGCTCTACAAAGAGTAAAACCAGAGACAAGGGAAATGCACTAAATACACCCATTATTACTGCAAAGAGATATTCTTTGCTAAGGTCAAATCATCCCATGATCCACGAATGGCGGGTGGTTGAGTTGTATTGGTGAAGCACATAAGTGGAAACTTTTTTTTATAAAATTGAAGGAAGCTCAAACCCGGTGTTAGACGATCTCACTTCTCTGTCTCTGGCGCCACCGATGGAGGCAACAAGGTCTGCGGCAGAAACGGAGGAGAAGTGAAATGCCATGCATTGGTGTGCGCTTCGTTTAATGTTTACTTACACTCCTAGCGCATCGCAAGGTGCACGCACGCTCGCTACACATGCCGTAGCTACACGTGCCGTAGGCGGAGTGCGCAGCGCGCGAGAGGTCGCGTGGTGCTATCACGTGGCATTCAGCGAGAACGCAGAGGGTAATCCTGCAGATGTGCCCGGTGAGTGCACCGTCTCTCTCCCCCGTCTCGCCGTGGACTCGTAGCTCAATCAGCGAGACAACGCGCTCTGGCTCCGTTTCTGTATTCAGTCAGGTTCGATTCCTGGCGGTGCCAGTAACTTCTTTTATTTGTTCGCGGGAGTTTTCTGTTTACAGCAACGGTCGCGAGAACCCTTGGGGGGTAGAGTAAAAGCTTCGCTTTAAAAGAAGCCATCAGAGGAAAACAATATCTGCCCCTTGATGCAATGTGCAAAGGCTTGTGCATAGCCCAGAGCCTCTTGGGCCGCTCGACTAATTTTCACTGATGCCCAGACCGGTCCCGTGCCGAAATTTAATTCCTTTGATCGGGCCCGGCAGTCGAGGGTGGGCACGCTAACGTGAAGCTATATTTGTATTTTATATAGTACTACGAAACCTACACGTTGGCGGCGCGGCCAAAACACGGGCGAGGTTCTTTTATATTCCACGGGGCATATCGCTAGGCTCTGAGACACATGTGGGCGCATGGCAGGCCGGTAACTCTCCCGCATCTTAAAAGAAAATAAGCAGGATCGAGCGCCATCTGCAATTGTACTTTGGACGAACTGAGAAACGTGAGTCTGGGCAGCACAGCGCCTCGGGAAGTACAATGAACGCCAACACAGCGTACCTTTTCTATTTAAAGACGACGGTCTTTCTTTGGCTACTTCAATGCATAAATTTTCTTCTCTCTCTGTCTATTTGTCTCTCTCTGTTTGACCCTCTATTCAGCCAACCGGCCTAACTTAAACATGTTGAACAAGGCCGCGTGCGCTGGTATGGTGGCGGTACTGAATTTGAACCAGTGGCGCCCCCTGTCGATCTGCGCCGCATTTTTTGCTCGTACCGTGCTGCACCGGTCCGCGTATGCCGTGCGCAGGGCCTGCATGACTGCGCGAAGCGGGCCGTGCCTGAACTGTTCTGCGGTTTCCAGTAAATATGAAGCCCTGAGAAATACTACAACATAAAGGCACCCGCGGGAAAAAATTAGACGCCAGCAACCACCTCTTCGGCATCAACGAAGAAATTCAGACAAAAACAGGGCCGTCTATATAACCCCTGAAACATGGTGTGATTAAAATAAACACTTTAAAATACAAGTGTGGCTGGGGGCACGCGAAAAATATAGAATATAAAATTGGAAAAGAAATGCCCACGCATTAAAATTTACATTCATCACCAGCGTATCTGCGCTCACTGCAGTGCAAATGCCTCTCCCGTTATTCTCTAATTGCCCCGGTCCTGTGCTAACTGCGACCAATTTATCCTCGCAAACTTTTTGATCTCATCTGTCCATCTAACTTTCTGTTGCCCCCTGCCACGCTTGCCTTCTCTAGGGATCCACCCTGTTACCATTATTGACCAACGGTTATCTTGCTTCGCATTATATGTCCTGCCCACGTCCATTTCTTCTTAATTTCTACTAATTGGATGTCCTTAACAAGCGTTTGTTCCGTGACCCACTCCGCTCTCTTGTCCCTTAATGTTACACCTATCATCTTCCGTTCCATTGCGCGCTGAGTCGTCCTCAATTTAAGTTGAACCCTCTTAGTGAGGCTGCAAGTTTCTGCCCCGCAGGTGAGTACCGGTAAGATGCAGCTGTCATACACTTTCTTCTTCAGGGACAATGGTAGGCTGCTATTCATTATCTGAGAATGTCTACCGTATGCACTCCACCCCATTCTGATCCTTCTAGTTATCTCTGCCTCATGGTTGGGATCCGGGGTCACAACTTGGCCTAAGTAGATATATTCGCTTACCACTTCCACTGCCTCGCCACTTATCTCAAATCGCTGGCCTGTCCCGAGGATATATATATATATATATATATATATATATATATATATATATATATATATATATATATATATATATATATATATATATATATATTTATATATATATATATTGATCATTACTTTAGTTTTCCCCATATTAATTTTCAGGCCGACGGTTCTACTCTGCTGGTCCAGTGCGGTAAGCATGCTTTGCAATTCGTCCCCCGAGTTTCTTAGCTAGGCAACGTCATCAGCAAATCTGAGGTTACTGAGGTATTCTCCATTAACCCTTACTCCCCCTGTTCCCAATCCAATTTTCTGAATACTTCATGTAAACATGCTGTGAATAACATTGCAGAGATTGTGTCTCCTTGTCTGACGCCCTTTCTTGTACTGTTCTCCTTATGGAGGATGATGGTAGCCGTGGACCCTTTAATATCCTATAGTATTCTTACACAATGCTCATCTACATCCTGGTTCCGTAATGCCTGAATGACTGCTGAGGTTTAGACCGAGTCAAATGATTCTCATAACCTATGAAAGCTCAGCGCACTTCTCTATCACTAGATTGATCGTGTGAATATAGTCCATTGTTGAACAGCCTTTACGGAACCTTGCTTGTTCTTTAGGTTGACTGAAATCTAAGGTGGCGAAAATTCTGCTAGCGATTAGCAGAAATTCTGTTGCGATTACCTTGGTAAATACCTTGTAGACGAGTGACAGCAAGCTGATCGGCCTGTAATTTTTCAAGTCCTTCCTGTCACCTTTCTTATGGATTAGGATGATTTTCGCGTTCTTCCAAGATTCCGGTACACTCGCGGTCATTAGGCATTGCGTATGCAGGTTTGTTAGTTTTTCAAGTACAATTTCCCCGCCATCCTTCAAGGGGTCTGCTGTTATCTGATTCTGAGCAGGTGCTTTGCCTCCTTTCATTTCTTTCAAAGCCTTCCTTACTTCTTCTGTCGTTACTGGTGGGATGTCTATCCCCTCTGAGCTACTGTCTCGCTCGGCATTATCCTGGATGTCCCGGCTACTGTACATATCTCTATAGAACTCCTGGGCTACTATGACTACTTTATCACCATTTGTGATGACATTTCCTTGCTTGCTTTTAAGCGCATACATCTGATTTTTCCCCACGCCAAGACGCCTCTTCACTGCTTTCAGGCTTCCTCCAATCTTTACAGCATATTCGATCCTCTCCATATGATACTTCTGTATGTCAGCTGTCTTACGCTTATTCATTAACTTCGAAATCTCCGCTAGTTCTATTCTGTCAGCTGGGGTGGAGATTGTCATGGTTTGCCGTTTCCTAGATTGTCGTCTCCTGCGAAAGTGTACCAGTATCCTGTCTAGCCATCACGCCCCCGACTTCTACTGCACACTCCGTGATAATGTGTGTAACATTGTAGCTGGCTTCGTGTGTTTAAACTCTGTTTCCTCGGTAAGAGCTGAATATTGGCTCAGCAGCGCAATCCAGAATTCCTTTATATTATATTTTAAAATTGTTATTAAAAGTTATATCATATAAATTTTAATGCGTGAGCATTTTTTTTGCAATAGCTGAGAGCACACTCTGGCAATGTGCCTTGCACTTGCACAATTATGCACGATGGGAGATCGAAGTTAACGCGTTTAGTCGTAATAGTGTAAGTGTAGACCATTTGTGGAATGAAATTACGAAGACGTCAAGCAAAAAAGAATAAAAATGAACTTGCTATACCGAGATGTTATTCACAACAATCATACTATTAATAAAACAAATTATAAAAAATCCTGGAAGTACAACCCGAATAACACAAAAAATTATTAAAACGCACCGAACGGTAATAAAACGCCTTGCATTTGCAGAAGAGGGCATAATTAGCGAAGTTAACACATTTGTCGTATAATAGCGTAAATGTATGTTATTTGTATAAGAGAAACAATATATCAATAGAGCTAGAAATGAACTAATGAAACAAAAAATTTCCCCGCATTTCCCCGAGGGGAAGAATGTGAAAGTGCGAATGCACGAGTTGAATTTGCGCGGTTCGGTAATGTTCGCGAAAGAGAGATCACACACACACACACAACTACAAAGAAAGAAAGATGCATTTATTCACAGACACCTATTTGTGTTGTCGTTGTACTTGATTGCTAGAGCGGATCTCAGCTTTGAAATTTCGTGTCAGTACTCCTTTAAGCGGGTGCATTAGCCCTTCTCACGCCCGATTCCTGGCCAATCCCCCACGTGGGTATGTGTCATGCACAGACACCTATTTGTGTTGTCGTTGTACTTGATTGCTAGAGCGGATCTCAGCTTTGAAATTTCGTGACAGTACTCCTTTAAGCGGGTGCATTAGCCCTTCTCACGCCCGATTCCTGGCCAATCCCCCACGTGGGTATGTGCCATGTCAGCGGCCAGGCAGCGCGCGCCCATCTCCCCCCGTTGCCAAGGAAGACGAGGAGATTCCTGGCCAATCCCCCACTTGGGTATGTGCCATGTCAGCGGCCAGGCAGCGCGCGCCCATCTCCCCCCGTTGCCAAGGAAGACGAGGAGCGCGCGCACCCGCAGCTGTTGCTATGTGGACGGACGGCGGTCGACGGAATTCAGGGTCGCTTATAAAGTGCATTCGCACTTAAAAAATACGCCGCCCTCACCTGTTTATTGATTCCAAAATAACAAACCATAAAAAGCAAACAGAAACGAAAAAAACAAAAAAGCACCAACCTGGCTGCAATTAAAAGCCCCGAGAGGAACAGAAGTTGATGATGATGGTTGGGTTTTTATTGCGCCAGGCCGACTACGGGCAAAGAGCACCAAGGAAAAGTTTTATGAGGACGAGTTGATTGTAAGTGTAAAACATTCAACTAAAAATATATATGAAATGACATAAAAGACAATGTAGCTGACTGGTGTAAAGGGCCAGGGTGTCAATATGCATGGTAAGTAATGAGATGTAAAAACTTGACATCGTTAAAAAAACTTAAATGTACGCTTGTGGGTGATTATGGGGTCGTCTCCGAAAAGGTATGATGGGTGCAGTGGAATGTGTTGTCTGTATAGTTGTGAGAAGTGTCTGCGTCGTGTTGTTTCTAGTGTCTGACATTGTATGAGGATGTGGATCACGGATAGGGCCTCTCCGCACCCCCTCCACACAGTTCTTGGCGATTCAGTGAGGAGGTGCGAGTGCGTGGCATGTGTGTGCCCTATCCGTAATTTAGCCAAGGTGACTTCTGTGTATCTATTGCGTGTGTCTGTGGTGTATGCTCCCAAGTGTGGTTTTATTACGTGTAACTTGTCTGTTTTTTTTTCTCCAGTGTGTTTGCCATGTTTTGCAAAGTTTGATGCGTGGCTTCACGTCGGTGTAGGGTAATGTGGTTAAGTATACTGTATTCAAGAGTGTAGCAGCAGCAGCCATGCTATCCGCGGCTTCGTTCCCGGCTATACCACAGTGGCCAGGGACCCAGAAAAGGACCGGTTGAAATTTGTGAACAAACACAGATGGAACTTGAACTTGGCAACGTTCAACGCACGAACCCTCTCTAGCAAGGGTAGCTTAGCTGTACTACTAGAGGAACTCAAAGACGTTAAGTGGGATATTGTAGGGCTAAGTGAGGTTAGAAGAACAGGAGAAGGCTGCATAGAACTTACTAGCGGGCATATTCTGCGCTATCGGGGGCCTTACGAAAAGAAAGAGCACGGGATAGGATTTTTGATCAACAAGGAAATAGCAGGAAACGTGGAATAATTCTTCAGTGTTAACAAAAGGGTCAGAGTAGTTGTGATCAAGCTTACCAAGCGGTACAGGTTAAAAATAATACAAGCGTATGGGCCAACAGCTAGCTACGAGGACGAGGCCGTAGATAGTTTGTACGAAGAGGTCGAGTTAGCAATGAATAAAGGAACCGCGCAGTTCACAATTGTAGTGGGAGACTTTAACGCAAAAGTAGGTGCAAAGAGAGTAGGAGAAAAATCAGTGGGGAATTTTGGAATAGGCACTCGCAACTGTCGAGGTGACACACTGGTTGGAGTTGCAGAGAGAAATAACCTCAAACTACTGAACACATTTTCCCGGAAACGCAAGAGTAAGAAATGGACTCGGAAAAGTCCTGACGGGATTAAAAAAAACGAAATTGACTTCATCCCGAGTGACAACCAAGGTATTGTGGAAGACGTGGAGGTACTAAGCAAGATTCGGTGCAGTGATCATAGGACGGTTACGTGAAAAGTAAGGCTAAATCTCAAAAGAGAAAGAAGGAAGCTCGTAAAAAGTAAGGAGCCCTACGTCAGGCCAGTAAGAGACCGGATGCATGAGTTTAAAATAACCCTTCAGAACAGGTTCGCACTTCTAGACGGTCAGAACGAGGACAGTTGGGACATTCTAAATGATAACCTAACAACAGCAACCACGCAGTCAGCAGCGGCTACTGGAGAAGTAGCATGTAGGAAGCAAACTGGAAAACTAACTAGGCAAACAAAGGAACTTATTTCGCAGCGCCATAAGATGAAATTGTCGAGTACGGTGGATCAAACACAACTAGCGGAGCTGTTAAAATTAATAACAAAAGTAAAGCCAATGACATTTGTGCGTACAACATTGCGGCCATCAAGGAAACTTTAGAAATAGGAGGAAGCTTGAAGGCAACAAGGGGGAAGCTGGCTATTGGCAGAGGCAGAATGTACGCACTTAGAGATGAACAGGGCAACGTTACGCACAATATGGAAGAGATAATAAAATCGCAGAACGGTTCTACACCAGGCTATACGCCAGCGGCGCTGGAGCGAGACAAAGTACCGAGTCTACAAGCATTACTTGCTATGTTCCACCAGTAACGAAAGAGGAAGTAGAAAAGGTACTTAAGGGCATGAAAAAAGGGAAACCTGCAGGTGAAGATGGCATAACCATACACCTTCTGAAAGAGGGGGGAAATATAATTTTAGAAAAGCTTGCTGAACTATTCTCAGTATGTTTAGGGACTTTAAAGGTACCAAAAGCCTGGAAAAATGCCAACATAGTTTTAATTCTTAAGAAGGGAGATAACAATGATGATAAGAACTGCAGACCTATCAGCCTTCTGTCGGTTGTACACCAGCTATTTACCAAGGTAATACTTAGCCACCTAACCGCCAGCCTAGACTTCCAACAAGCCGGGGAACAGGCTGGGTTCAGAAAAGGATACTCCACAATGGATCACATCCATGTCCTCGACCAAGTAATAAAAAAAATGCGCAGAGTATAATAAACCACTTCAGATTATATTTACAGACTCTGAAAAAGCGTTCGATTCAGTAAGCACCGCACCGCCACAGTGATGGACGCCTTAAAGGACCAAGGAATAGAGAAGACCTACCTACGACTCCTAGAGGACATATAGAAGGAATGGACCGGCAGAATTACACTTCACAAGCAAAGTGATAAATTCCCGATCCGAAGGGGAGTACCACAAGGAGATGCCATCTCACCAAAATTGTTGACAGAATGTCTGGAGAGTGTATTCAGGAGGCTTGACTGGGAAAACTTAGGCTTCGGATAAACGGCGAATACTTGAGCCATTTAAGGTTTGCAGATGATATAGCCTTGCTCAGTGGACGTGCAGAGCAACTCCAAAACATGATTGAGGAACTAAAATTACAGAGCTTCGCTGGGGGCTAAAGATAAACATGAATAAAACTAAAGTGATGATAAATAAACAAGCTGAACGCGCCTTTTTTAGACTAGGAGACGAAACACTGGAACAAGTACAAGAATATTGGACCCAAACCACGAGAAAGAAATCAGGCGTAGAATAGGACTGGGATGTGGTGCATTCGGCAAGCACTCGCCAATAATGAAACGTAAGATGCCTCTATCCCTAAAAAGAAAGGTATTCAACCAATGCGTCCTACCGGTGTTGACATACGGAGCGGAAACTTGGTGACTTACTAAACAATTAGAAAGCAAGCTTAGGCCCGCTCAACGTGCCATGGAGAGAATACTGTTAGGAGTAACGCTTAGGGACAGAAAACGAGCTACCTGGATTAGGGAGCAAACTCGGATAGACGATATCATAGTCGAGGTTAAGAAAAAGAAATGGACTTGGACTGGCCATGTAGTACGACGAACGGACAACAGGTGGACCACAAGGACAACAGAATGTACACCGCGAGACGGGATTAGAAGAGGAAGGCCATTAACTCGATGGAGAGATGAAATAAAAAAAATTAGGAGGCAAGGAATGGACACGGGAAGCACAGGACAGAAATGGATGGAGGTCAATGGGGGAGGCCTTCGTGCTGCTAGCGTGTACTAGAACTCTTTCTAGTACACTCTAGTCCTGCAGTGGACCCAAATAGGCTGTTGATGATGATGATGATGACACATAATACCGTCGATGATCAGATTGACGACGTGGTTTTTGGAAGACTTTGTTGAAGACAATGCCCGCACAACACTGAGGGAATCTGTTTTGATAATGGATTGTGGGATGTGGCTTTGAAGTATATGATTAACAACAAGAAGTACACAATAAGCCTCTGACGCAAAGATACTAGTATTACTATTCAGAGTTTTAAGGACATTAAGGCCGGGTCGATGCGCAGGGCAGGACACAGAGGTGGCAGTTTTAGAGGCGTCCGTATAAAATTCCGAACACTGATATTCTGCTGCAATTACAAGAAGTGCTGCAAAATTGCACATCTGAGAGCTCGGTTTTTATCTACATGTGTGAAAGATGTGTCGCATGATACAGGGCGGAGATGCCATGGTGCTATAAAATCTGTTAGAGAAGTTTGGATGGTATCCTAAAAGATGACAGCAAGCTCTCACGCTTCCTCTCTAACTCTGTAAGAGAAGGGTGCAGAGAACGATGGTCGATTTAGCAGGAGTTCAGTCATGGAGGCATTATAAAAAAACTGATTTAAAAGGATTGTGAGACATGGATGAAATTTTAAAAGCATAAAGGAGATCTGTGTATGCTCGGTGACGTTGTAGGTTTCATTTATTGCACTCTACATAGAAGCGTTCGACCGGGCTAGTGCGGAAGGCGCCACATGTCAGGCGAAGCCCCAGATGAAGCACTGGGTCCAGCATTTTGAGGGATGTTTTACTTGCTGACCCATAAACAACCCTTCCATAGTCCAATCGTGAACCTATCAGGCTAGTAAAACACGTAAAAGAAGTTGTTTGTCAGCGCCATATGAAGAGTGGAAGAGAACCTTGAGTATAGTCATAGCCTTTAAGCATTTATGTTTGTGTTGTTTTTTATGTGAAATGAATGTGAGCTTTTTGTCAAGGACTGCGCCTAAAAACTTGTGTTCATTTCTGACCGGAATTGAGACACCATTGAGTTTGATGTCTGGATCCGGCCGAATGCCACGCTTTTTTTAATACAAAATACAAGTACCATTTCCTGCATTAAATTTAAAACCGTTGCTATCTGCCCAAACAGCTAGCTTGTTAACACCAAGCTGGACCTGGCGCTCGCAGATAGACAGGTTACAAGACTTCAAGGATAATTGCACGTCGTCTACATAGATTGATCAGGAAATTGATGGTGGCAATGCCTTTCTGAGTGAAATCACTCTTACAATGAACAGAGTGCAACTCAAAACTTTGCCTTGCGGCACGCCATTTTCCTGCACATGAACCCTTGAGAGTGCACTTCCAACTTTAATACGAAAGGTTCTTTCAGACAAGTTGCTGGCAAGTGTGTTTAGCATGTTACCCGATATGCAGAAGGACTTCAGGTCACTTAAGATGCCGTACCGCCACGCGGTATCGTACGCTTTTTCCAGACCAAAAATACCGTCATACAATATTGTTTGTGGAGGAAAGCATATTTGATATACGCCTCTAATGCAACGAGCTGATGTTGGTAGATCGTCCCGCCCTAAAACCTGCCTGGCAGCTCTCGAGAAGACCGCTGTACTCTAAAAAGTACACGAGTCTCCTGTTTGTTATCTTCTCGAGAAGCTTGCACAGGCACCTTGTCAAAGCAATGGGCCGGTAACTGGCAGGAGAGGAAGGGTCCTTTCATTCTTTCAGGAAAGCCACTACTATGGCCTCCCTCCAAGAGCGTGGAATGTGCCCCGAAAGCCTTATTTTATTGTATAGATGTAGAAGTGTTTTATCATAATGTATGTGAATTTGTCTGCACCTGGAGCTGAACGCTTACATGTGGTCAGGGCTGCCTTCAGCTCATGAATTTAAAAGGAGAATTGTAGGAAGTGTGCGACTTGTTATTGCATGCGGGGACTTCTTTTCTGCAGATGTTTTGTGTTTCATGAAAGTGTTTATGTAGTGTGCTGAACTGGCGCTCCACGTGTTCGAAGTGTTGTAGTGTTGTATGTAGTGTGTAGTGTTGTATGGTGTGGGTACCACCATAATTTACCAATGCCGCTCCGGTCCTTGCGTAGCGCAGGAACATTCGTGTTGTTTTTGACTGACGTCACGTATTGCAAAATGAAACTGTAATATTGTGAGGAAGGCGCGGCGAGATCACCAACTGGCCTACATTCGTCCTTCTGCATTCCAGTGCGATAAGGCTGCGTATTTTAATAAGGGCGTGGTGTACTAACTGCGATTCCGTTATACGCAACCTTTTCACTTCACCTTAAGTCAACCACAACTTTAATTTTCACTTCGTTGAATAAAGTAGTTAACTTTAAGTTCTCGTTTCTTCGGGCGTGACCTAATTTTGGCTGTAGAATACGTCGGACGCAGATTCCCCTCCTCACTGATCTCGTCCGCCGCGCGGGTCGCAGGAAACTTCTTTTCTGCGTAAAATTATATCGGACACAACTTTATTTTATGACTTCGGGTTACGTCGGGCGTAACTCTAGACACTGCGATTATTTTAATTTTATGGGTGTTAAGTGAAATGTACAGTTTGAAAAATGATCGCGCAGTAAAATGATGCCGTGCGACTTTTTGATAATTTCGGTTGCGAATACTGTAAAATCTCCATAGTTTTCCCAGACTTGACAGAAGTTCTAAAGACATCTGTAACGAGTTCTGCGTGTATTAAATTAGGAAAAAGAAAACGGAAACGTTTGGGTATGCCAGCGTGCTTAAAGCACGCCGCTGTTTTCTCGATATGCCGAACTTTATAGAAAATCAGCAAACAATGAACAAAAAAAAAACCATTGACGTACGCTGGCCAGCCTAAGAATCACGCCGCTGTTTCCTCAGTAGACACAACACGATAAAAAAATCTGCAAACAGCGAAGAAAAAAAGTATCACGCGTTAGCCCCGTTTCCTAAAGCACACGGTGCGCGGTCCGCTTGGTTGGCCAAATGCACATGTGATGAAAAATGAGCAAACAACATGGCTACGTTTTCCTTAGGACCTTGCTATATTCCTCAACGTGATTACAGGGCTCATTCGCCACACCGGTAATACATTTACATGAAAAAATAACTGCTGCCCCTCGCAGAGTGCCCACGACGCACGCCCGGTCGAGCGGCGATCCTTGCGCTCGATTTGGCAAAATCATTCGACAGAGTCTCCCATAGTGCAATCCTCAGAAGCCTACAGTCTATCCACCCAGGAGAGCGCACTTACAACTACGTACGTGATTTTCTCACCGCACGCACCGCCGCACTCCAGGTAGGCGAGCTTCTGATCCCATCCGACTTACTTCCATAGGTACACCCCAGGGTTCAGTATTGTCTCCTCTTTTGTTCAATTTGGCAATCCTGAACATCCCCAAAAAGATAGATTCGGTAGCTGGCCTCCGATACAGTCTATATGCCGACGACATTACGATGTGGGTACCTGGAGGTAGCGATGCTCAGATAGAAACCATCCTTCAACAGGGTGCCCATATCTTGGAGACAGAGGCGCAGCTCGCTGGGTTGTCCTGTTCTCCAGAAAAATCTGTCCTGCTCATTCTCCCTGCCCGGTCTTGTCGTGATTCGCCGAACATACAAGTTTCCCTCGGCAACCGAATAATCCCAGAGGTGCAAACCCTTAAAAGGGCCCTGAAAGGCGTTTTGAGCACACTAAATGAAGTAGCGCAATCGTTAGATTGGGTCGTCAAGGTCATCTGGGCCAAGTATTACTCTTTTACGCGCAGCGGAAAGCTCACACTTTTGTTGCAAAGTTTGTCGCTTTTTTCTCACCCTTTCCTTCGTGTTTTTGGACGCCGCCATCTTCACATGTCTACATCATCGATTCCCAGATGTTCGTCATGAGCTAGACATCCTGCTATTGGGCGGCTTTTTCACGCACTTCCGGCAAAGAGATGAGTCGTCTGCTCAGCGTCGGCTCGCCGGCTGATCTGCCAGCGGAGTGTCGGAGGGCTTGGACATTTTACGACAAACGAAACAAGTGTAAACAAACGCTTAACCGTTCGTATTGAATGCAACACGGCCATAACACGACATGGATATTCTCTTACCTGAGTACGTTCCGTAAAGAAAGCGCTGAAGCCCCGTGGCACTTCTTTCGTGCAATCGCAGAGAACGCCCTGAGCCGAATGCCCGGGTTTGACGGATACATTTTATTCCACTTCAAAACAATCCAGAGATGCGTTTCAAACGAACACAACGTCACAACATGCGTTGCAAGTCTGAACCGCGATTGACAGACGATAGGTTGCCTCCTCCTGTCCGTCGTAAATTTGGCACTCACCTCGCGCGTGGTTTGCGGGGACGAACAGCAAGTCACTTAACTCTGGCGCGCAAGCCGAGATGGCTTTTAGCCACGCACACTGCACATACCCCATGCGAGGTTGAGTCGTACGTCGCTCGAGAAAGATAATCCAGACCATGGGAAGCACTATCCACCCGCAGAAGCACAACGTCGCATTTCATCGCGAAACAAAGGCGTCCACAACACACACACCATCGCCTCCTGTAATGCCAAACGCATCTCACACTTCCCAATGGGAGTGAGTGGTACGCCTGCAGTGCCCACATTTCGCGAGGTGTGGCCCCGAGCTGAACCGGGATCACGCAACCGTAACTGACTTCTGGGGAGGTTTGTGCCTTGTTGCCAAGGGAACCGATGTTTGAGATTGTCAAAGAAATGGCGCTCTCTCCAGCACTAGAAAGCTCAGAGCCGCGCCGGAGCATGTTTTGCCAACGTTGCCGCTCTCCACCGCGCGTCGCCCCAAGCTTAACTGGTCACATGATTGAAGCGTTTTGTGCACGGGTTCTGTATCGGTTTAAAATGTCTTTTTCACATGCCGCCTGCAGGAATTACCACCACCGCAAAATAAGACCCGGTACCTGCGGGGCCACATCTGATACGGCGCTTTTTGGATAAACAGTGCGCGGTGCATGAAAGGGACCGAGCGCACGATCCACCCCGAGCGGCTGCGAGTTCGCCGCCGATTAAAAGTCACGTGCTGCCCTGCAGTAACGCACACCTCGAAAGGGCAAGGCCAGGCCACCGCACAAATGCGGCCAGATTTTTCGTTCGCTTTTCCAGCCTTGAGCGGAGTGCGGGATTGATGGTGTCAACAAAGCTTGCCCGTAGCAGACGGCAGTATGCGGAGCGCCATAGCGGAAGTACGTCACCGCTGAAGTGCGCAGCATCATGGGAGGGCTCTCGCGCCGTCAACAGCGAAAGGAGGAGGAAACGCGGCGCGACGATAATGCGCGGTTTTTGATTTACGATTTCTCAGCTAATACTCATCGCTTTAGCAAAATTCTTGCGGGAGGAGATTGCTAATACATTGTCTTATTTGGTTACATGTACATCCATGCATCGGCGGAAGATATTTCAGGACATCTTTAAGGGGCTAGGCCTAATTATACAACGCAATCGAGGTAACGCTGAATTCCTCTCCGTACTTAACTCTCAAGTAAATCAAACAATTGGCCTTATTCGACCAATCGCTAGCCGTCACCACGGGCTCAAGGAGAGAGAACGAATCCGTCTAGTTCAGGCTTTCATCATCAGTCGGATCACGTACTCTCTCCCCTACCTTAAGCTTACCACTTCCGACATAGACAAAATTGACTGCCTCATCCGCAAGGCATACAAGGCAGCACTACAAATCCCCCTGCACTCGTCCACTGCCAGACTCGCCTCGTTGGGAGTATACAACACTGCCCGCGAGCTACTAGAGGCCCATCGTATTAATCAGTTACGCCGCCTCTCTACCACTTACACAGGGCGGCACACTCTTCACCGCTTACGAATTGGCATCCCGTCAATGGTAGAGAACGAAGCTTCGTTGCCTCGAGACATCCGAGACTGCCTCCGCATACGTCCACTCCCGCGCAACATGCACCCAGTGCATCACGCGGAGGCAGGTGCTAGCGCGCCCGTGCCCGTACAGATAAATACCCCATCTCCCCCACCACCATGTATGTAGACGGCGCTGCGGAGTACCGACACGCGGAAAGATTTGCTGTCGGAGTGATCACTCACCCCAACTCGCCCTCAGTCACTTCCCTTACCGTACGGACACCTTACCCCGCAACGGCGGAAGAGGCGGCAATAGCCCTGGCCCTTATCACTAGGCCGCAACCACACATTATAATCACTGATTCGAAGACGGCCGTTCAAAACTTCATTCGCGGTAGCATTTCGGCTACGGCACTCAAAATTATCCTCCCAAAGCCCCCTAATCAACCAGTCGACATCGTCTGGACTCCGGCCCACACTGGGGTGGGAGGCAACATGGCAGCCCACAAAGCAGCACGAGAACTCACCAGCCGTGCTGGGATCTCTCCTGCTCCCTATCATGGTGCTCGGTCGGCCCGCGATCGACTGCTATCGTACCAACAGGTCACGGAGCATTACCGCCTCTCCCGCCGCCGCTATCCCCCTGCCCACACAGCTCTCACCAACGATCAGGAGCGCCTATGGCGACTCCTTCAGACAAACTCCCTCGCCAGTCGGTCCCTCCTCCACAAGATCTATCCCCCTGAGTTCCCTTCACCCAACTGTCCCCTCTGTGACTCCCTGGACACTCTGACCCACGCCATGTGGGCCTGCCCTCTTAAACCACTCCCCCCATCTCCAGCGTCGAGTAGTGGGAGGACGCGCTGGGCAGCTCGCAACCGGGGTAACCACCCTAACCGGGGTGCAGCTACTTCTGGTTGACCGAGCTGCCGCCGTCGCCGCCAGCCTTCGGCCGGCAGCCACCACGCGTTCCTAGCCAACTTGCTTGGACAATAAAGTGATTTCTCTCTCTCTCTCTCTTCCCAGACGAAAAAGCGCTCGGGCGGAGCACGTGAGCGCCACCTCGTGCGGTTGACACTAAGTGCCTCACTCGGCGGCGGCCGCTTTTAGGGGCGAAGCTCCTAAAGCCATGGGTCTGTCCATCCCTTGTGTCTTGTGGTACGTGACCGCCGCATGCTTTCGGAGATGTCGCAAAGTGGGCCGCGTTGCACGCGCAAGAACCGGTTGCAACCGGCAGCGCAAACTCGGCACCGGGAGCGCGAGCTTGTCTGTGTTCGCCAACGGAGGCGCGAGCGCACGTGCACTGCGAGGGGGAGATCACGCAAGAGATCACGCCACGAACGCAGGCAGTCGTTCTCGGAGATCGAACGAGACGCAAGGACCTTTGCTCGTTTCCTCTCGTCTTGTTCGGGCACAAGTTCGCCCTAAATAAAAGTTCTTTCTTTACCGTTGTGTCCCATCCTACGTGACAAATTGTGGTAGAGGTGCGGGGTAGTCCTCGATGGCGCGGGGTCTTTCACCAGGTCTGGGCCTTGAAGCATTGACTCCGAAAACAAAAGTTGATTTGTACAATGTACGCACACAGTCTTACGTCTTTCTTCCGAAAATAAAAGTTGATTTGTACAATGTACGCACACAGTCTTACGTCTTTCTTAAGACTGAGGCTATACGCACGACGTCGTGTGGACCATCCGGAAATGGCTATACGCACGACGCGACTGTTGTGCCACCCCGTGACAAGTTTGTAAAGCTTTTTTTTTTTTTTTTTTTCCGGCGGCGCGAAACTGGCGGAACCACCGCTCGCTGCGTGTTTTGTGGCGCTCTTCCCTAGCCGGCCGCGTCGACGCGCGCTGGACGGGCGTCGCTTACACATGTGGTTTCGGTTATGCTCTTCGTCTTCCTCTTTCAGCGCTCCGCACGTTTCTTATGCGTGCGTAGGTGGGCGCACACACCTGGTAATTATTTACATCCCGGAAAGCAAACAGCTACAATAAACAGACGACACAATGACATTTTTTTTGCCCCATGTGTGGTTCTTCCGAATCCTCTCTCGCCGAAGAGGGTATCGAACTCGCGCTCATTCGGTCCGCGCCTCCCGTTTCGCTCAGCGCACTAGCAGAGAGAAATTGAAGAGATCTTGGTGCGCCTGTGGGCGCCT
This sequence comes from Haemaphysalis longicornis, assembly GCF_048455015.1. Classification (NCBI taxonomy): domain Eukaryota; kingdom Metazoa; phylum Arthropoda; class Arachnida; order Ixodida; family Ixodidae; genus Haemaphysalis; species Haemaphysalis longicornis. Next base: position 120,712,811 of record NW_027526445.1, read on the forward strand.
TTCGTTCTCTGTCATGGCGATTGAAGTAGGCGCCACGTTTAATACGTTCGAAGAATTTCGCAAAGCGCTGAGCGATTTTCAAATCAACAACAACGTTCTCTTCGTCACCAAGGCGACCAAGAAAGTTGAAGTCGTAAACGCGCGTCTCAGTGTTGGCTTAGAGAGGCTCGACTCTAAACTTAAGTACGCTAACGCGACTTACATCTGCAAGCACGGTGGAGTCAAGAGATGTTACGCCACCGGCATCCGACCTCGTCAAAGGTAAGAAAATAATGACAGTATCTATTTTTTGTGCAGTTTTATTGATCGGTGCCTAAATGCATTGTGTACAGGACAATGAAACAGGAATGCCCAGCCACTATTGTAGTCGCAGCACGACGCGCAAGCCAAACGCTTGAAATCACGAAGGCTGACCTTAGTCATAACCATGAAGTCAGCAGCCAGATCTTCAGCTTCTATCCAGAGAGTCGGCGACTCACCAGCGAAGAGCAGGAATATGTGCTACCGCTAATGGAGATGAACGTGCCCCCAAGCGTGGTTGCGGGCAAACTTCACGAGACGACCGGTAAATAGACCTTATATATATGTGTGTCAATAGAGTTTGCAAAATTTGATATTGATGATTAAACTTTCTGATTATTCATCGAGTCACTGGTAGGATGCATGTGGCAAAGCCAACTTATACTGCACGGTTTGGCAACACTAAAGTTTTTGTTTTTTTGCTCAAGGTTTCGCTGAGTTGTTGTGAAGTCAAAAATAAAAAGGTGATCGATGTTAGCATTTTGGGGCGCAACAGCTAAGATCTGTTACACTTCTGCTACAACAGCTCCAGCTGAAAATTTAAAGTCGGATATCAGTTCAGGCAAGGAGAGCGCTTCAAATTGGCCGCGCACGCCCCCATCTGTTCGCCGAGCAGTTTCGTTTCCGTAACAAGTTCGAAGGTCTAGTGTGTGTTCGTATTGTTTCCTTTCAAAACTTCTGTGGCGCTGCAATGCAGGACGCTTGTAGTACTGAACTGTTTTTGTCACGCGACAGCGACTTGTTTAATTTAAAGCTTGTTGGGAACGATTCTAGCGTACCGCACCTCATTCCTGCAAGCAGGACTACAATAACAAGTCACATTATGACATTAAACCGCCAGTTTTAGTTATGACATAACTGAGGACGTCAACAAGAATCCACCACCGAGTTTCCTTTTCAACTCCAAGCGGATGTCTTCATCGCGTGTTTGCGCCGAATTTTGTTTTTACCGCAAATTGCGAAGTCAGTGATTTGAAATGTGTTTTTAGATCCCCTGGGCACAAATCTGTGCCTTTAATAGTGTCAAACCACGACTAGTTTCTTCCAGAGAACCATCCAAAATTGCGCATTTAGAAATGGAGGTTGGCTTCACCGCAAGGCGCGGGCACCACGCGTGCTAACATATTTTTATATCTGACGAATTGCTCCGCGCTATTGAATTTTTTTCGAAGACGTGTTCTTGATATACAAAATTTATATTCTAGAATTTTCTATTAGCAGTTTTTTTTATCATTTCCTTGAACATTTTGACGAAAATTTTGATTTCGATAATTTTTTTCGCTGCCATTCTTTATGACCAAATTTTAAAAACTGGTGTTTTTGGAAAGGGCGTGAATCACCTGCATTTTATATCACTGCAATATGTGCCTAACCAATGTGGTTAGCCCCCAAAAATGTTTTGTTGGACATGTTAAAATTGGTCAGTTTCCTGTAGTAGCAAAAAGTTAAACGGCTTTTAACATCTAATAGCTTATATATTCAAATTTATCACATTAGGACTCCTCAATCAGCTTTTTTTAATTGGAAGTTTTCTTATGGTGTAACAAACATTAACTACATAGTTTGCTTGAAATATGTTCTCTTCCGCAGGCAAGACCGTCCTATCGAAAGACTTGTGCAATTTGAAGCGGAGTCTGGAAGGGTCTGATGAAGCTGAGCAGCTGATGCGGGAAATAGCTAACTGCCAAAACAACCACAAGGCGAAGGTGACTGCCATCACCGATGAGGCCAAACAGCTTCAAATCTTGCTGGTGCAGACAGCGCACATGCAGCGTGCGTTTGAATCATTTCCCGAAGTGCTTCTGCTCGATGCGACGTATCGAACAAACAAGCTGAAGATGCCCCTTTTTGTTTTTCTTGTCCAAGATGGGTGTGGCGCCAGTCAAGTGGTTGGCTATGCATTCGTGGCCTCAGAGCAGTACCACGTTGTGTCTAAACTCTTGGAGACATTTGTTAAAGAGAACCCCAGTAGCCAAGAGACTCAGGTAGTAGTTGTGGACAAAGATTTCACAGCGATAAATGCCATCCGCAACACATTTACAAGTGCCCCTTCTGTACAGCTCTGCCAGTTCCATGTGGTCAAGGCATTTGGCGTGGCAGCTGGCCGTTTAGGAAGGTCAGTCGAAGAGAAGCAAAAGATGATTTCCAGCTTCAAAGAAATGCTGCATGCTCCCACCATGGAAAAATTTCAGGAAGTGAAAGCAGACTTTCAGCGTTATGCCAGCAAAGAGGCAGTTGCGTATTTCGACGAAAACTGGGGCAATATAACGGAAATGTGGGTCCGTCACATTTGTGACAAGGAATTCACGTTTGGTGACAACACAACAAATCGTGTGGAGTCGCACAACAATCTCATCAAGAAAGTGCTCAAGTCATCCAGCAAGCTTCATGAAGCACTAGCCAATCTTTTGAAGTTAGCCGGCATGAGCAGGCAAAACACATGCCATGCTGCAACACTGCTCAAGACCTGCAACTTCTACTCGTACAACACCTCACACGACATCGAGAGGCAGTGCGAAAAAGTTTTGACCCCATACGCATGCCGTTTGGTGAGCAAGCAGCTAACGAAGATGGAGGAAAGCAATCGCGCAATCAGAAAAACAACCGAAGATAAATATGAAGTCACATCCGGAGTAGGCGATGCTTGCCATCAGGTTTGCCTGGACAGCCAGACTTGCAGCTGTACAACATTTTCAAAGATGGGGCTGCTGTGCAGGCATTTCTTGGCAGTGTGTGTGAAGTTGTCGAAAAAACCTGATCTGGACAAAGCAGTCCACAAGCGTTGGTTTAAGAACTACCAAATGCGCTTTGTTGGGCCATGTGAAGATGCGAATTCGGAAGACAGCCATTGTCCAGAGAATGTCGAAATTGTTTCTATGCCTGGGCCCTCTTTCAAAAAGATGAACCGCAATCAGCGGTACAACTTTGCCATGCAGACTCTTAAAGCTCTGGCCGACACACTTGCAGACTGCCGCCCCGAGTTTTTTCAAGCACGCCTCAGGCATCTTGAATACTTGAACGCAGCGTGGCTGAAAGGGGATGATGTGGGAGAAGCAGGCTGCTCCAAAGAACGCACCACTGATGCCAACTGCGGAGAAAATGACCAGTGCAGCAGCAAACCACAAGACAACGTCCCAGAGAACAGTTTGCCGCTGAATGGTACACAGAACAAGAGGAAGCAGGATGTAGAAGAGAATGACGTCCCTATCAAGCTTCCGATGGTTAAAACCAGAGGACGGCCAACCAAAAGGCTTCGGCAGCGAAAGCTGAAGAAACTCAGAAAAGGTGGCCAGCCCGTGCCTTTCTTGGAGCTCTCTTCAAAAGAACAAGAAAAGTGTAAGCAAAATTATTGATTGCTAGAACAGTAGAACTTAACTTTCAGAGGCAGCTAGCAAGCAAATGAAAGAAATGTTCATCAAAATACTCGAGCAGGTTTATGACAGAATTACAGATTGCTGCAGGTTTTGTGTACTGCACTCCAATTTCAGATATGCTTCGAAAAATTCATGTGCTGAATTAATATAATGCAACTGTACTGTAAGATTCATAACATTTACTTGTGCACGCAGTGCACATTTTAAGCCACGAGCCAGTTTCAGTACTTCCCGGTGGGCTATCCTAGTTAGAGTTTTCTACTTCATAGCATAAACACGGTCATGTATGTAAACAGTTATGGATCTTTGGTAAATCTCTTTCAGCAATGAATTTTCTATCGTACTGATTCAGAACAAAACAATTGTGTCAAACAGGCAGTATAACTCCACATCTACGTTTCAACTGTTGAGAGACTACTCATGTGTTGCTGGCAGTTATAATTGTCTCCTTTTCTGTCCGCTACAGTGATTCTGACTTCGATTGCTGATGAGGACGTGGCAGGTCGTGCCCTTGATGGAAACTTCCAGGTGCAGGAAAGTGATGTAGGAGTTCGACCTGAATGTTTACCAAGCTGCATACTTGACTGCAAAGCGCCGTTACCAAAGCTGAAGAAGTACTTCACACCCGATGCCTGGCTTGCACTAACATCAGCAAATAAGATTTTTTTCATCTAAATCTGTTGCTTTCAATGACCAGTTTGTGCAACACCTTTCTTCACAATTACAGTTGCAACTAAGAAGCAAGGGGGCCTGTGGTATTGTGGGCATTGCAAGGACAAGTACGATGGTGCATTGAACATGATCTGCTGTGACCAATGCCTAGAGTGGTACCACTGGTAAGCATGCAACTTTACAAATGTGTCGAGTCATGCTTACAGCAATTTTTTTTCTTGGCAGGTCTTGCGCGGGAGTACAAGAAGAAGATCTCGGCCGGCACTGGTTTTGCCCCGAGTGTTCAGGCACCGCATGATGAAAAAAGCAGTGGAAATGTGGAAGCCAAGTAAAATCAGCTTCATTGACTTACTCATGAGTGCCAATAAAATCTGAATGCATACGCAAATATGGCCCCAACGCCTTTCTTTTTGTCATGCAACAGAAGCTGGTGGCCGCCGTTGAAAATAAGACGGCAGGGAGCCTTAATAAGTACTGATTGTAATTATTGCATTCATTAAGAACACTTTCAATGTCAGTCGAGCCCACTGTAGAGCTTTGTGCAACATTGATGCTGGGCAAACGTAACTGCAAACAGCTAGCAGGTATTGCGCACATGTAGGACGCCACAGAGTGTTGGCATAAGCGTGTTCAGGGTCCTACATGAAGGGAGCCAGTTCTCGTTGGAGATTAACCCCCCCCCCCCGCTAATCCCAACTTCGAGAATTAATGCTGGCCAGCATTAATTTTCTCCCCTAGCAAGAAAAAATCTTTTGTAAGGTGCCTCATTGACTCTTGCAGAACCATGTGTCAGGAAATTCGCGTTCCGCGCGTTCGTCTGGATGCGAACATCGATCTCTGCTTCCTGCGCATGCCTCAGTCGTTCAAGAAAGGTACAGACCTGAGTACAAGAGAAACTGTATTTTGGATTAGAGTCACTCCACTTCGAAGTCGAAAAGAAAGACGAAACGTGCGTTCTTCCCCGTAGAGCACCCGCTAAAATGCCACACGGTGTGCGTCACACCTTGATCTGGTAGCGAAACCACCGCTGCAACCATCGCTGCGAAGGACTCGGAAGCACTGTCCGAACGTCATGGAGAAGTCATGGAGGAGGTCGAACTCGTGACGGCCATAATCACGAATCGAAGGACTTGAAAGCACTGCCCGAACGTTGGCCTGAACTTCGTGGACGATGCTGAACTAGCGTCTCTGTTCTGACAGCCGTAATCACTGCCCGAACTTCATGGAGGAGGTCGAACTCGTGACGGCCATAATCACGTATCGAAGGGCTCGAAAGCACCGCCCGAACGTTGGCCCGAATTTCATGGACGGTGCCGAACTCGCGTCCCTGGACTGACGGCTGTAATCACGCATGCAATAAAAAAAAAATGCACGACAAACATTTACCGTAGCGCCGAAAAACAGAACCAACTAATTTTTCGCGGCGCGGCCAAAAAAAAAAAAAAATCATTTTGTTTTACAAACTCGCCACGGGGTGGCACAACAGTCGCGTCGTGCGTATAGCCACTTCCGGATGGTCCACTTGACGTCGTGCGCATAGCCTTAGTCCTTTCTTAATGATGTAATGGGCGAATTTTCACGGGAGAGTTACGGTTACCGATGATCTCCCCCTCTCGAGCTTCGCCCCACTTATCAGCATTCATTCCGTGGATATGGCGTGATTTTTTTTTCCACTACCCAAGTATTCTAGTTCACTGTAGAATCGCGGCGTTGTACAAATGGCCATGTTTTGATTTGCAATAACTCCACCAATACTAACCGCTTTAACAAAATTATTGACGGAGGAGATTACTAGGTCATTGCTTTGACTGAAAATGTGAGCATCCATATATCGGTAAAACATCTTTCAGGGCCTCTTTAAGCATAAATTCAAGTGAACGCGAAGAGTTCCACACTGAGAACGTTGCATTTATACGAGGATTTAGACGCAAGACCATGAAACCCTAAAAGTGTCATTTAAATGGGGCACTGGTCGTCTCATGACGTGGTCGTCTCACTTCGTCGTCGTGTCATGTAGTCATGGTACTAAAACACCGAGAGACCCGTTTTCCAACGCCTTTCGCTAGAACATTACATCACCGTGGGCAAAAATGCCTACTAAAAGAACACATCGGGTCACTCGTTTTCGAACGCCTCCAGCTAGAACGCTTCGTGCTTCGAAGACAGATACTTTTACAGCCAAGCTGTATACCTCTACCAACCAACGGTTTAATCTCCGTAGGCATCTCCGTTGCATCTCCGGTTTCATCTCCGTGGGCCGTGTGAGAAGAGAGACTTACAATCTTTGAATGCACTTATACAATCCATGCTTCGCCTCTCCCCAGGTTAGACGTTAGTGAAGATGGCCCGGGATTTTTTTCTGTTGTTGTTTACTTGTATCAGAAGAATTTTTTTTTCTTGATGCGAATGTGTGTGTTGTGTAAGTTCCGTAACCCATTGTATAATTTGACTTTCCCGCGGTGCATTTTGGCGAGGCGACGGCAAAAGCGAGGTATAAAAAGCTTGGCTTTAAAAATAAAAACACCTTGGCGAACACGATTAGTTCTTCCATACAGGCACGTATGGTGCCCTGATTCGCCACGTGGTACGTGTTGGTGTGGCGCTTAAAACTCGCAAACGCAGCTTCTTTCGACGAGGGTGAGCATTACAACATCACTCGAGAGATGCCAATGTATCGAACGGCCTTTTGCACCCCTGCAAACAAACATGGCAATATCGCCTCCCCGCTGTCAACGTAAAGATGCGGTAAGGTGTCTTCCTCCCTCCCAGCGTGGAGTGCTGTTGAGCCGTAAGGTGGCCTACAAGCACAAAGGCGACATGGAGTTTGCTGAAGTTTTCACACCAACAACAAGGGCAATTCAACCCTCCACCGTTTGGCTAGTTGGCGCTGTGTTGCACTGCAAAGGACAAGAAAACGCATTTTTTACCATTTCGGCCCCGGCCATCTCAATTAGCTCTGTCACAAAAAAGTTCCTTAAGTGCAAGAAGAACAAGTGCAGAACGACTTTTTTCTGGGTAATTGCTCTTCGAGGATGCCTACCTGTGATTGGCATAAGCATTGCTTCTGTACAAAAAGAAGCTCCAGTGAAGAGAAATGAAGGTGCGGCGTCTTAAAAACGAAGGTCGTCGTTTTATCCTCATGCTTGAAAAGTATAAATACGGGCACTACACTTATTTTTAAAGCAAAGCTTTCTACATCTACCACCCAAAGGTTCTTTCGTGGCGTCCGGGACAAAAAACTCACAACGCGGCTTCGGAGGAAAGGGCGGTTTTCATTCACGGAGCAGTGTAGATAGTGCGGCCAATTTACCCAGCGTTCCCCGCGCACTCACGCCGGCGGCAGCATTGACGGGACCCGGCTTTATCGTCTGCTTTCGCGACATTTGTTTTGGGCCTGTTTAGGCGCAGCTTCGCGTCCATTGCGCGCTTTCTTCACACGGCTTGATTAAATTGTTCGACAGCACCTCCTGGGTAACCTGGACACAATAAGTGGCCGTACGGCAAAGATACGTTAAAGATTGGTTTGCAGGGCACGAAAACAAAATACAGAGACCACATACAGACATCTGGCCGCTAAACAAACGCTACCTTTTGCGCACTGCTCCCCCACGAAAAGGCTCTGTTTTCTAAATTGGGGAATACCGATGCGGTTGTGTTTTAACAAGTATTACAAAAGGCGAAAGGAGCAACTTGTTCGGATAAATAGTGATTATAAGAGTTCCCTCAGCTTTCTCGCAATTCTCAAACTTACTAAACTAACTAGTCTAAATCGATATAAATGGGAATCACTAAGCTCACATGCCGAATTGTTTCGGTGTCCGCGCTTGTATCGCGCGGTGATGTAGCCCCGAGCTAGCACATCAGGGGCCGAATTCTCTAAAAAACGGGCGTCGTTTTGAAACGACGGGGCGGCGCCATGCAAATGCATGTGTTCTGGGGTTGGGGCCGTCGCTTTGGGGTTACCTGCAGGGGCAATCACCGCAGAAAAGCGCAGTGGCAAGGGCTTGAAGTGACACCCACTGCCCCCCCGTCGTTTCACTTGTCGCTTCGCGCCCTTGCCACAGCGCTTTTCTGCGGTGATTGCCCCTGCAGGTAACCCCAAAGCGACGGCCCCAACCCCAGAACACATGCATTTGCATGGCGCTGCCCCGTCGTTTCAAAACGACGCCTCGTCGTTTTAGAGAATTCGGCCCCAGGATGGCTAGGTTCCGCTGTGTCAGCCTTCGAATGACGCTCCTCGCCGTTTTATTTCTGCCGACGCACGTCCGCCGCGGCTAGATTTTCTAACAAGATTTTCGGCTAAATTATCTAGCCCGGCCGTGGCTGACACTTCTCCGCTCGGGACGCCGCCCCTGCGAATGCTAGGTAATGGCAGGAAGATTCTCTGGTTTCACTCTTTGTAGAGCGGCGTGTGTGAATGCCATTTACAGCTTTGCTTTCCAACCACCTTCACAGGGGGGATTGGAGGCAATTTTAAATGCAGAGCATTTCAGTAACTCACGATGTCACCCGCGTTCACGTCCGTAGTCGTAGTCCGCACCGTCGTTGTCCGCACCCCTCCCCCTACACTATATAAATAAAATACTATCCGGCGCCTGGTTTCGATCCCTCGACCCTGCGGGCGGAACGCAATGTACATGGTGCTCTACCCACTGCGCCACAAAGCCGACACAGAATGGGATGCTACGAACGCGCCTTATATCCTTGACTCATTCACACTACGTCAAGAAGCTGCTGATACAACGCATTCACTACCACCAACTCCCCAAACCCTAAACGTTAACGCAATACACCCACCCCCTATGCGACGCATTTACTCGAGTCCCCCTCGCGGGGAGATGGGCCTAATGTTTTTAAAGACGGTAGTCTTTCTTGGGCTACTTAAACCCAGAAATTTTGGTCTGTCTGCATGTCTGTCTGTCCGCCTGTCTGTGACTCGATTCAGCCACCCGGCCAAACAAAAACAATGCGCAATAGTCTTATATAGTCGCAGCTAAATCTACCCGTCTAAGTCCGGTGTAATGTTTATACCTGTCAACATTGTTGAAGAAGAACAAGACATTACGCAAATATAAGACAACAAATTAATACAGAATTCATATTTGCAGTGTTCCTTTATAAAAAATCATACGTGCTTGACTTTGGCGAAATTAAATACTTCATTAACTCCGGAAAAAAAATTCACTTCGCCGTCGCCTGCTGTCACCCGCGCCACTATAGCTTCTTGTGGCATTTTAAGGAATCAACCGGCAACAGTTACAAAAGGTTCCACTAGATAGGTTCCACGTTCGGCTTGCAACGCACGTGGAGTAGGGAAACGCGGTTCTATAAACGTTGAAATAGGGCGCCTCGATTCGCGCGCGTCTTCGCCGTACGGCAGCGTTGGCATCGAGACACCCGGTTTGTAGCAGTGGAACGCGGGAAATTTAAAATCATTTAAGCAAACCTTTGGCGTCTTTACCTTGGGAGGAGCGCGACGCAAGAGGAACAACATGAGAGGTGAGCGGGAAAGCGAAGGGAGGCATTTACTTGGCAAAAGTCGATAAAGGCTATCGTCTTTTGACGACATTTCCAACGAAAGAAGCAGATACGCGGCCAATTTTTTCTTTGTAAGCTATTTTGTTTAAAAATTGAAGAACATGCAAAATATCTTGTTCTAGCAAAGAAATATTTTAATGCGTCCAAGATGCCTCAGTTAATAGCCACATTTGTGATTTGTCAACATTCTACAACCAGCTTACTTTACATTTGTGGTCTCATGGGTCTTAAAGTTTAGAAAAACAGAAAAAAAACTGTCTCGCAATATAAAAACTAGGGCTGAAATGGTTAAGATCGCATTTCGCGCCGAGGCGCATCCCCAAAAGATCCCTTTACATGCATGTGCGGAGTGATGCGCACAGGGAAATTTGCCCCTTCCGCTACATTGTCATCGTGGGCTGCCAGTCTAACGGTTTACTGCGCCAAAAAAGTCTTTCGAAGTATCCGTAAACATTGCTGATTTCGTACGTGCGGCTCTACCTCTATGCAGAAGGGAACACGTCTAACCGAGCGTCACGTATGACCACGCGCGGCATCATTCTCCTTCAATCGGCGTCAAAATATTGCCAAGGAGCAGCAGAATGAGCAGGATGACGGTTGTTACAATGAAGACCACGCGATGATTTTTCCCGAGGCAGCACAAGGTTTACTGCGTGCACTGCAACATTGTAAACTGTGTACTGAACACTGCGCAGTGTACTGGGTAGTGTACACAGTACTATACTTTGTACACTGTGGTCATATCCTTGCATTAAAGAATAGCATAACGCGCCATCGTTATTTTCACTGCTCTCCCGCAGCACCGAACTGCAGAGAGACTCTGCCCGCAATGGGTTCGAGAGCAAGCCACGGCACTCGCCGCACGTATAACACCAGTCACTCCAAAGGGAAGCGATAACTTTCATAGTACCGGGGGTTATCACACGGACAACCACGATCCAAACACTACACTGCACTACGCACCTAGCTCCTGGGTCATAAACCTGCCTGCGTGTGCCCAGCCCGCATCGGGAGGCAGTTAGCGTCCGCATGCGTTTGCTTCGACGCGAAACGCTCGCTGAGGTAAGGGAAGCGGGCTTACTGCAGCCCCTATCACAGTGGCTAGAATAAAAAAATTCCCCCGCATTTCCCCGAGGGGGAGAATGTGAAAGTGCGAATGCACGGTTGTCGGCCCGCTTGCGGCGCTTGCGCTCGGCCCCCGCAGCCCACCGCCTCGCCGCCTTCTCTTCCATCTCTTCCATCGGGTTTGTAGTATCACGTGTACACCACGCAGTTATCAAGCCGCTATAACGCCGCTGAGTCGCCAACGCACGCCGCTGACGACGTAGTTTGAATGCGTTAAAGATATAAGGCGCGTTGCTGACACCGATATCAGCGTCGCGTCCGTGGCTTATTCGGTAGAGCGTCGGGCTGCGGCCCGCAAAGTCCTCGGATCGAAACCTGGCGCCGGATGCTGTTTCTTTTTTAAATATAGAGGAGCACTGCGGACGCCGCCGCCGCCGACGACGCCGCCGCCGCCGACGCCGCCGCCGCCGCCGGCGGTGGATGGTTTGGGGTCGCTTATAAAGTGCATTCGCACTTAAAAGTGTGATTAGCGGCATGCAGCGCCTGCGAGGCACTACGAAGCCGCCGATAGGGATCCGCGAGAGGGCGCGCGCGATCGTTTACACGTAGAGTTCCTCCATCGGGTGAGGGGGAAACGTACTCTTGCACGCAGCGGTTGCGGCTCGCGGCCGCCTTTCCCCCTCTCTGGAGTGTGCGCGCCGATCACGGCGGGCCTGGCACGGCTGCTCCTTTGCCTTGTCTGCGCTCTGTAGGCATCGCGCGTGCGGGTTTACCACTAGGTTGCACATTATTTCGATGAAAAAAATGTAAATAAATTAGCCAAGCTAGGAGCTTTTGAGTTGCTTGTGTGCTTTAACACGTAAGCTGTTTGGCAATTTTGTTCTGCTGAGCTGCAGAAAATTCTTCTACCTTCTTTCCAAACTAAAATAGGTCACTGAAGCTTGCCTCTGCCGCAGATGGTAATAGTTCCATCTCGACCGTTGCTGCGGTCACATTGCGGCAAACCCAGCTCCAAGTATTACGTGGGCTGGCCTTGGCGATTTTCACAGTGACTACCACCTTCCTAGGTTGTCCCTTTCCCCAGAAAATCTGAGGGGAAGGGGCAAGAGGGGCTACTGAAGGGGATTGTACCTCTCTTCTTCCCCCATCCCCGATTCGGGCAAAATACAGTTGTTCACTCGCTCACCCCAGCCAAGACTGCAGTCTATTACCCAAATGTGATGTCTCTTTGTCGGCAACATCAAACTATGCCACGCAAGAGCGAACGCTTGTCTGGTTGCCCAAAGACGGACGCTTAATAAATCCTTATATGACGCTCTCCAGGAGCTGTGTTGTTTATTTTAGTTAGGTTGTACATTAGCTGCACGGCTAAATTGTTCTGTAGAGCAGCTCGAAATTCTAGAGAGAGGAAGTTTTGTTTATAGTTAGCGGCAGTGCTGGCTGAGGGTGAGGTGTTTATAAATCAATAAGATGTAATACAAACTATGTAATGTGCCAAATACTTCCAAAGTTCACCCAAAACTACCTGTATTAAAGGGACACTGAAGTGATATGTAAACATTGCGGAATTACTTGCGCAAATTGTAGTCCGGGGTCCCCAGGCCATGTTACGACCACTCTGGGCGCGTTTACGCGCTTTTATTTAGTAGAAAACTTAATTCGAAAATTCTGTCCTCCTCTCTTTACGCTCGCCCATTTTCTGCGGCGTTTTCGTGTGACGTCGAGAGGAGCCGAGATCGCAATTGGCTGCGCTCTCTGCATTGCTCCCCGGCCTTCAGACAGAGTCAGTCGGCCCAGCGTTTCGTCCGCCGGACGCCGACGGGTCGTCGCAATTCGTTCGCGCTGTTGAAACGAAGCCAGGACACGTTTGTGAATGGAAGAATGGGCCTTTCTTTACTTGGTTAGTTTGTACACTGTATCTAGCTCCAAGTCAAGGTCGCTTCACAAAAGCCCTGCACAAGCGCACATGCGACGCTTCGCTGACTGGTACGCCCGTAGGAAAATATAAGGCCTCTTGAAGGCGGGAGAAGAGTCAGCGAAGTCAATATAGGTACTAAGGAAATAAAATCAACTGATATTTTTACCGTACAGCGTAAAAATAGGGTGCGGGAAGCACTTTTTTGCGCTGGGCGAACAAGCACAGCGGTCAGCAGCACGACTACGCATCTGCAAACGCTTTTCCGTCTACGAAATGCAATTGCTAGACGTGAGCTATTGTGGAAACTCGGGGGACGCTTACTGCACGAGCACAATACAACAAATAGTCACCTAAGCTGCTTGAAATGGCAAAACTAAATAAAAATGTAAACTTGTTGTACAATATATATCGTATATTACCACGTTTGGCGCAGCCCGTCTCGTGGCCGAGTTGTCTGAGGCTGCAGGTATGTCACCGCCGTGTATTTTGCAAGTCACGAGTTAGAGTCCCCGCGGGTACGTGCTTTTTTTTTTTTTGTAAGTTAACTTTTATGTTTTCTGCCGATGTTTTCTACATTCAGTTCACCTTTGTTTGGGCCGCAACGTTCATGGCTCCACGAACTAGTTCACAGAACGCACGCAGGCTGGCACTGGCGCGCTAGCGAGTTCTCGTTGGCGTGCTGTCCATAAGCACCGACTGCTTGCGGGCAGTGGGCACAGGCCAGAAGGAACAGACCCTTGGCCTGGTGCGAACACACATTCTACGGTACAGGCATGAGTGAGGCAAGCTCCAAATAGGGGGGGAAAAGCGCATGACATTTGTGCGTCTGCGGGTACGCGGAGGGCGTCCATGCACTGCGTAGGCCTCGGCTAGTGAATGCTACGATTCCAAGCCGTCCTGGGAGGCTTATCTTTATGCATTTTTACAGCTGACAACATGGCAGAAGCGCGGTACGATGATTACTGAGTTATTGAGAATGCCCATCCAACAACGCCACCAGTTGTGTTTTACAGAACCGAAACCGAAACCGAAACTTGTTTGGTTGCTCACCTTGGGCATCGTCCAATCACGGTGCCCGCTCCTCCCAACTTCACAGCTTTAGTTGGTGCGGCCGCAGCAAACCGCGCATGGTAGTTTTTCTTCTTTCGCGCTTTGTAAAATAATTACCGATTTGTCAACCGGATAAACGATGAAAGTGTGCTAATTTGAGCCAGTCTACGCAGTGCAAGCAAAAACGGGAGCTTGACAAATTCACTTCAGTGTCCCTTTAACCCCTGCAGGGATATGAAGCCTGAAGTCTGTTACACTGACACGCGCTTCTGCTTGTTGCCCATGGGCGCCGAGCGAATAACGGTTAGATCGTTTTAACAAACATCAGTTTTTGCAGTAAAGCGATCAAAATACCCGCTATACGCTATCCCGGACACACACACGCAAACAAAAAAAATTGGGCCCATCTCCCCGCGAGGGGGACTCGAGTAAATGCGTCGCATAGGGGGTGGGTGTATTGCGTTAACGTTTAGTGTTTGGGGAGTTGATGGTAGTGAATGCGTCGTATCAGCAGCTTCTTGACGTAGTTTGAATGAGTCAAGGATATAAGGCGCGTTCGTAGCCTTTCATTCTGTGTCGGTTTTGTGGCGCAGTGGGAAGAGCACCATGTACCTCGCGTTCCGCCCACAGGTAGTGAATGGTTGTATCAGCAGCTTCTTGACGTAGTTTGAATGAGTCAAGGATATAAGGCGCGTTCGTAGCCTTTCATTCTGTGTCGGCTTTGTGGCGCAGTGGGTAGAGCACCATGTACCTTGCGTTCCACCCGCAGGGTCGTGGGATCGAAACCAGGCGCCGATAAGTATTATTTTTTTATATAGTGTAGGGGGAGGGGTGCGGACCTGTTGTTGAGAGCGAGGAGGGTAGCGTAATGCGGGAGAGGAGGAGTGGGGGAGAGGGCGCGCCTGCGCGCTGAGCTGTTGCGGACGGACGGCGGACGCTACATGTGAGTTAAAGAAATGCTCTGCATTTAAAAAAAGAAGAAACATCCCCCTCGCGAGGGGCACGATGAAATGCAGAGCATTTCTGCGGGGGGCGCGCCTGCAAGTCGTATGGATTACGTATTGGTTGTTGTTGTAATTGTTGTCTTCCAGCGTAGACATTGTCGATGAAGTCGATGGTGAAACGTGCCGTGAACCCCCTGCCGCGGCTATGACGCAACGTGGTGCGGCTATGACGCAACGTGGCGCGGCTATGACGCAACACAATCCACTTTAATCCAATCCAATCCAAATCCAAGCCAATCCAATCGAATCCAATCCAATGCCCCTCGCGAGAGAGTGTTATAGCGCCGAAATCGCCACCACGCGAACGCGTGATGCTGACGTCACGATCACGCCACAGATGTTAGCGACCGCAGCGCCCGCGAACGACATATGTTTTAAGCGCGAACCGACCGCGGTGAGAGAGCGCGATGCGAGCGCCCCACCTGTTCTTGCGCGCGAACCTAACGCGGCGAGAGAGGGTGTTGCGCACGTCCCCACCTGTTGTGCGCCCGAACCGAACGCGGCGAGAGAGGGCGTTGCGAGCGGAGAGAAGGCGACGAGGACGCGGGGGAGAGGGCGCACCTCTGGCCGACGGTTGAATGAGTCAAGGATATAAGGCACGTTCGTAACCTTCCGTTTGTGGCTCAGTTGGTAGAGTACCGTGCACCTTGCGCTCCGCCCGCAGAGTCGTAGGATCGAAACCTGGCGCCGGCAAGTATTTATATAGTGTAGGGGGAGCGATGCGGACGCGGACTACGGACGCCAACGCGGGTGACATCGTGAGTTACTGAAATGCTCTGCATTTAAAAAATGTGACGAAGCATTGCAAAGATGTGTTCGACACGGCATCGTTTACCCACCGTGGACCACGCTACCTCGAGGCGAATTTCATCTCCCCCGCGGCCCAAAAAGCCACTAATTTAAGGCAGATCGCTTAAACTGGCCCTACGCAACAACTTTCTATTTAAAGTATATTACGGAAATGAATGTACAACGCGCTACAACGCAAAATTCATCGAGCCGCCGTTGGCGCCCATGCGCCGCGGAGCAAACGCCCAAGCCAGCAAATCTGGCAGCTACAAGAGGACGCTGCGCACGCAAGATGGCGGTGCCCTCGTTGGAATGGTCTACATGGGAGCTATATACAGGAACTCTATTTACACGTCGCCTGGTGAGGTGCGCGCGGATCCTCTGCAATTTGATTGCCGCTTTGACCAGACAGAAGCTTTCCTGTGCCGTAGCAAGTTTAAAGGTGCATTAGTGCCGCAAAAGCAGAGCCACAGTTTTGTGCCGGGCCGCTCTACGGTGCACAAGTCGTGCAAAAAGAAACTGTCGTTGTTTGGAGTTCAAGGACACGCGTCTGTATTGGCGCAGTGGCGACGAGCAATACCACGTACTGAGAAGCGGCTCAAGGAAAACACCGCTGTGTGTGAGCTACTCTGCGGCGAAAGGTAAATCTCCCGGCACATTGCACATACCGTGAACGCAGAAGTTGTCTCAATCTACACGGGCAGGCCTCGGTTGCTCCCCGAAGCTGTGTCCACGCAATTTCCCAATCTTTCGAAGTACCAGCCGAAACAACTTCCCCGAGCAGGAAGTGTCAAGCGAGAAACACACCCGCGGCCCCACCCAGCAATAAAAACGGTAAGGATGATACCCTCCTGCTACTGCAGAGTTTGAAGAACCCCCATGCTCGTTTTCTGTCAAGAATTTGACCCTACTTTCGACAACGTGGGGGAAACCACGCGCTGAGTGTTTCGCACTTTACAGTACGTGGCTTACAGCGTGTCGCCCTGCGCAGGATAAAGCCAAAGCCCGTACATGTACCCTTCGAGACATTGGAAGCATCTACGAAGCATCGGACATACTGAAGACGTCTGCCACTCTTCCCGTCCATGACTATCAAATTCGTTTTCGTCCTCTAGCTGCACTTTTACACGAAGGCATTGAAAAAAGAGAAGGCATGCCCTTTCGTGAAAGGAAGAAGCACTTAAAGCTCAATTGCCTCACGTAACAGCAGAATCGAGAGTCGAAAACGCTTTTCCGAAGACAATTAGAGAAAAAATGCTTGAATTTGCCCCCCCCCCCCCCTTCCACACACACACAAAAAAATAACTTGCAGCGAAAGGGAAGGCCCTTTGAGCAAAGAACTTGATGGCTTCGAGCCTGTGTAATTTTGAACGAAAAGTGAGCAGTTTTGTTTGTTTGTAACGAGAACGCCAAAAAAAAGCATGTTTACCAGTTACCAGTCCACAATACTATGATTTGCGTTTCATAAGTGTCAGAGCCAGCCGGCTATATTCGGCTGTCAAAGCGCGCCCAGTCGGTTGTAAACTTTGATTGTAGTAGTTCTTAAAAAATACATTCATTCTGTCTCAACTTGCGCGAGCACGTAGAACAGCTATCAAAGAGACTTTCTCGATGGGGTCCTGCGCGCGAATACGTTCGTACTCCATATTCCGCCGCCGTCGCAGCGAACCTGTAAGTAGGGTGCCTTGATGCTCGCGCGCTCCGCTGAGGGTGAGGGCAGCCGCGTCGTCTGCTACGGCATCCGCCATTACGCCTCCCGCCGCAGCTGTGTAGCATGCGAAGCGCGCGACCATTTGGGATGCAGGATACGTTCAGGAACAAGCGCACGTTCTCAAGCTTTTCTATTTTGCGAAGCTTAGCCAGCACTTAGTGCTGTTGTTGCCTAAATGCTTATCAAAGGAACGAAGTATGCCTTGTAAGCTAATGGCCTGTGCCTATGTTAGGCGTCAGTGGTTGCTGTAGACTTCGATGTATTAAAAACGAATCTTCTTCCTTAGGCGGGAAACAACAGGCGTTCGATAAATATAAACCTTTGCCTATTTTATTTGTAAAAACGTTGTTCCACACACGCTACCCATCGTTTAAAGCACTTATATACATTCTGCCAGCAGCCGTAGATGTACCTCAACGTAAAAATTTGAGTATTTTGGAGCTAGCTAGTGTTTCAATGAGCGTTTCAATGAGCGCGACAATGGACCTTGCCTGCTGCGAGGCTAATGCTTTAAACCTTTGAACTGAAAAATTATGCGAATAAAAACAATCAGCTGACGAAGAATCAGGTTTGTGGATGCGAGATTTCCTAAAGGGCGTTGCTTGCCTGCTGTTAGGGTAATACGTTAAACCTTGGCACTGAAAATGTTTGCGAATAAAAAACAGTCAGCTGACGAAAGATAAAGTCGTTGGGGCGATACTTTATAGCAGGCGTTGCAGATTTATTTCTATGAAATGTTTGTAGCCAAGTCGTGATTTCCTACTAAGGTAGAATTTAGTTACCCTGTAAGAAGGACACAACATTGCGCAATAGCCAGGGCTTGTTTGTACTTGTCATTTAAAAAGCACTGCTTCACAAGAACACAGACGGCGGTAACCGTCCCGGCATCGTAACGCTGGACATCTTTCACAGTAACAGCATAAGTTTTGTGTCCAAACGTTCTCATTTCGGAAGAGGCATGCAAGTTTCGACGAAGTTGTGGAAAACGTGCAGGAATAAATATAAGTTCGGAACCCAGGGTGAAACTTTCCCACGCGACGACACTACTCTGAAACCCTCGGTAGTACTTTTGAATGTATCAGAATACTCTGGGCCCTTTAAGCTGCGCCAAATATTGCCCACACGGGAGCTTTAGTATTCAATAAATACTCCGGGCTCCTATCTGGGGCATTTTCTTACCGCGCGGTCGTTCCCCAAATTCCCAGTATGCTCCACAACGCTTGGCTGCCCGACGTTTGCCCACCCACCCAAATAAAAAATAATGGTGCGGTAAATATTTCTGGCTGATCAAATAGCTTCGCGTTAAAAAAAATGTTTACTTACGATACAAATGGATGAGGCTTTGGTGGAATGCCGCTTGTCGCGCTTGATTTTCGCTGTCCAAAGAAGCCTTCTTTTCGATCCCCTGGGCAAGTGCTACAGTCTTCAGCCATTCCTAGTATAATTTTTGTCCTGCGGCCCGCAGCACAAGGGCATGGTGATGGAAACGATTGCATAAAACTTGCGGGGAACGATCATCGAGCGAGCAACAACATGCATACCAAGCGCCGAGGCCCGGCCGGAGGAATCAAAATGGCGGCCACACTGCCGCCAAGGCCACCGAGGCGGCACCTGCCCTTTCAAAAGCTGACACCACTCTAACAGGGGCAGCTCAGGCTTTCTTCTCGGTCTTCTTGGGCAACAGGACGGCCTGGATATTGGGCAGGACGCCTCCCTGGGCGATGGTGACGCGCGCGCATCGAGGCACTCTGCATGTAAGCGTGTGACAGCGCCACCTGGATTTTCCTCCAACAGCGTCACGCGGGAGTGGGCATGGTCACCACACTTTACTATTCTAGCCACTGTACCCCTATACATTTCAAGCCTCTGGGCTCGGCCGTGCGGCATCGGCGCTCATCCGGTGACTTTAGACAGTTTGAGCCGTCATAGCGCGGGCACGGGCAACCCACCAAAGGTATGGAATATCCCCGTAGACTCACCGGATACCCGAGATAACGCACTGATGCAGTCAAGGCATGCGCAAATCAACACGGTGGGTGACATCACCCATGCTCGCGGGGAACAGCGCACAATGCAAGAACGGCCAAAAGTGGCCGAAGGGTGCTTACGTACCGTGTGGTACGCATTCGAGGGTGGTCTTTCCGGTGGTATCTGGCGCGCCTCCCCGAGTCGTCACGTAGGAAGAGGAGGGATCACTTATTGCGTCCCCACAGCACTTTATACTGCGCTCACCGTAAATGCTTCCATGATGCCTTCTTCATCTACGGAGATGCCAGCAATTACGGGTACCTGGGCTCACTGAACCTTGAGGCAACACCGCTATTAAGGCTAGAACCAACGAACCAGTGCGTTGACAAAGCGATCACAGATAACTATAAAACAAGCAGTTCTTGCCGCCGCAAACGAGTGTGATAAGTAGAGACTGGAACTTTATGCAAAATGCCGATTTCTTCGTTAAGCCCCTATCGAGCCTATTTAACATAGAGGCATGAACGAAGGGAAGGGGAGCATTTTAAGTAATAGTTGAATGTGCCTATATGTTCCTATTTTGAGGTTCGTGCTTGTTCAAACTTTCAAGTGCCTTAAGTGCCTTTTTGGTGCTTTCGAGTACAGATTTTGCCTAAATTAGTCGTATATCTAGAGAAAAAAATGACAGATCTATTGGTGGACCCATGGGAATGCGTGAGCATCTTGTCCCTCTCCTTTGATGACTTGGGGATTCACCCGATGCTCATGCCATGCTCTTACTTCAGTCGCCCGCTACGTAGAGTTTCTCTCACCCGCATGTAGTAAAGGTATAACCGCAAAAACATCATCATCGACAGTTTGCCGTCTGCTGAAAATTCCCGAAACACTAGTATTTCTCGTGCGAAATGCCGTATCAGAAGTTGGTATTCCCGACCAGTTTACCTATGACGAGTTGGTTGTGACGAGTAGGACAAGACCCGTATGCGTCATATATCCAGCATCGTGTATACATCATAGTAAATTTCACGACTCGCACATTTTATGCTAAGTAACTCGGGGGACGAATATCAAAGCATGATTACCGCTCCGGACAAGCAGAGTAGAATTGCGGGCCTGAAAAGTAATATGCATAAAATTAAAGTAATGCTTAATAAACTCGGGAAAGCACAACGGTTTGAGATAGGTGGCGAGGCAGTGGAAGTGGTAAGCGAATATATCTACTTAAGCCAAGTTGTAATCCTGGATCCCAACCATAAGACACACATAATTAGAAGAATAAGAATGGGGTGGAGAGCATTCGGCAGGCATTCTCGGATAATGAATGGCAGTCTACCATTGTCCCTGAGAAAGATATGACAACTGCATCTCACCGGTACTCACCTACGGGGCAGAAACATGAAGGCTCACAAAGAGGGTTCAACTTAAATTGAGGACAACTCAGCGAGAAATGGAACAGAAGATGATACGTGTAACGTTAAGGGAAAAGAAGAGAGCGGAGTGGGTAAGAAAAAAAACGCGTGTTAAGGACAGATTAGTAGAAATTACGAAAAAGAAATGGACGTGGGCAGGGCATGTAATGCGAAGGCAATATAACCGTTGGTCGTTAAGGGTAACCTGGTGGATCCTTAGAGAAGGCAAGCGTGGCAGGGGGCGGCAGAAAGTGAGATGGGCAGATGAGATCAAGAAGTTGGCGGGGATAAATTGGTCGCAGTTAGCACAGGACTGGTATAATTGGACATATATGGAATTCGCCTTTGCTCTGTAGTGGACGTAGACAGGGTGATGATGATGAGTCGGTAAGGAGGATATGGAATTGAAACCACGCGCATACTTATGCAGTACAACCCCGCTTGCTATTAGTTCCGCCGAGGAGCTTTACCACAAAATTCAGCACAGCCTAGCGCACGTGAGCGTGCGCCTAGTAAGGACAACACGGCGTCGTCCGAGCTTGCGCGTGGGCTTGCGCCACGTGGCGACCGCGCAAAAAAAAAAAAAATACAAAGAAAAACACCGAGCGCACGCGAGCTGCGCCCCGTGAGGAGCGCCGGGAGTCGGCCAGCTCAACCTTAGAGAACTCTGTGCCCAGAGTTCGTGGCGTGATCTCTCTCGCGTGCTGTTCTGCTTGTCAGTCGATGTGCGTTCGCACTGGACTTGGGGAGCGCAGACGCCGAGTCGGCGCTACGGACGCCGAGTTCATAGGTTGGCACGGGTTCTAGCTCGTGCTACCGGATTCACAGAAGTTCCCGAAGATACGTTACGGGTAGGCCTTGGCACTTACGCCTGCTTATAGGACATTCAAGAATTCTCTGTTGCCGGAGCAGAGAGGGCCTATCCCTAATTCACGCTGTAATTAAATCAGGGTGTCGAACAGAACAAAATACCGGTTCAGTTAGGGTTCTCGTTCAGGCCAAATCGTTCCGTTCCGGTTCAGTTCCGGGTCGAGAAAATCACGTATCGAACCGGTTCGCGAACCGGTTCGGGAGCTTAAAATCGGTTCTCGAACCGGTTTGGTGAGTTTAATTATTACTGAAATTAGAAAAACAACATTCTGTAGTTTAAAATGACAGTCAAATCAACATACCAACAAAAATTCAAAATGCTGCTGTTCCCCAAGGGCAGTGGCGCGATTTCAAGCAAATAAACAATTACGAGATATTAGAAAAACAGATGATGTGACGATAATTTACCACCTACTTTACCACCTAGCGACTATTCATAAAGCTACCGCTAAGAGATACGACGGTGGGATATATTTTCTGTCCTTTCCCTTTTTGTTGAATTCGCAATCGTCGCTATGCAATCGCCCATCACGCTAACCTTGAAGCCTTAATATAGGCCTGCATACTCGCGCGTTCAAATACCAGCGCTCAATATCAATGGCGCACATTCTTTATATTTGGAACAAAACAGAAAAATCCTACAACATTGACATATATACTACCAATGAACTGGATTATTTGGTCACCCTGAATAATTTGTTAGCTGCCGCCTTATCTGATGTTTTAGCCACACTTTTATTAAAAGTGAGCTTTAGTTAACGCTCAGTCACTGCATTTTTGCTCCGACCACTGCAATTCCTTTTGCGATAGATATACCGGATGTGTGCATTACAATCAGTATGTCATCCTACCGCCTGACCCCCGGCCATCGTTCCGTATGCTACATTGCGGAATCTTATAACAGATTATGCTGTTACAAAATAAAAGGGAAATTTGACGCGCGGAGCATGAGATTGGACGTTTTTGGGTATACGCTCTTTAATTCATCCACAGCAGTACCCACTTCCGGAACGAGTAGCAGTAGAAGTAATGTAGCGAGCTGGGCAGTCAGTACAAGTGCACCTTCGAAAAAAAAGCAGATCTGGAAGACACAAAACTGCATAACAAGCAGGAAAGATGATCGCTAGGTGAATGGGACAGTGTGAGGTACCGGCCTGCCTTTCTGCACGTGTCATCTGCTTTATTACTGTTTCTGTTTCCAAGACAAGGTCGAGGGCTACAGTTTCCTGCCATGGGATTACGTGCGCACCTTAACAGTTTTCCCTGACATATCTGTTGTTATTCATATCTCTAAAAAACGGAACTTGTCCACTGTAGTGTCCTCAAAAACTGACGACGGAACTCACTTCCTTCGCATTGATGACACGTTTGGTTGTGAAATGCAAGGCAAGGCAAAGAAAGGTATAGAGTATAGAGCAATATCCACGTTTTGGTGCTTTTTCTAACTTATTCGGTTTTACTTACTTCTTGCGTAATATTTTAAAACAATGTGATTCGCCTTTTCTTTTTTGTTGTTTTCCGTGTAAACACGTTTTTTAAGAAAACTGCCCGCATTTGATGACCCGTGCTATATCTCTGCTTCGAGGCGCAGCTTATGTTGCAGGCCGGCAGATTATTTTACCAGCTGGTGATATTAAAAGTGGATCAATATGTTGATACACGGACGTTCTCGATTTCCGTCTACATCAGAAAAACGGTCGTGGGGAAGGGAGATCGAGGCCACTTGTGGTCAGCAGCGAACGGCTGAGCCACTGAGAAGCTCCTGCGCTCACACTTGTCAAGTATTACCAATTTGCACGTGTCAGACCTTTTAAACAAATTATGAAATTCGAAAAGTTTGCGAACATCGGGTGTGGGCTTTCGCTGTTGCGCAGTGGAGCACTCGTGCAGCCTGATTGCTCCAATAAAGTCCCAGCTAGGGAATTGCAAAGTTGTTTTATATGCCCTGCAAGCTGCCGAGAATGACATTTCGTTTGGTCAGCTTGCACTACGCTCGCGCTTCCAGCAGCAACAGACCATTGCGACATTGGTGATCATTTGTTTCCCCTGTTGTTACATAGAGCGTGATGGTGTTCAATTGTCAGGAGGGGAAAGTGCGCGAGGGGGTACAAAGTTCATGGTACGAGAAAGAAAAAAAGGCCTGAATTGCATTGACTGTGCCATATCAACAACGGAGGGTCGAACCGTTTCGGCATGATCCGGTAACCGTTATTTCTTTTTTTGGTTCAGTTCCGGTTCGAATTTAGCGTGTTCAAAAAATAACGGTTCGGGTTCGGGTTCAATTCAGGCAAAAATACCGGTTGAGTTCCGGTTCGACAGCCTGAAATAAATATAAGGAAGTCGATAAAACACGCCGTGAACAATTTCCAGCAGTTTATAGAAACCATGTTCCTCATAAACCATAATACTTTTAAAGACTATAGTCCTCCTCGGGCAACTTAAACTAAAAAGTTTAATTTGTCTGTCTGTAAGTATTTCTGCCTTTGGGTCCTTCTGTTTACCATCCCGCCAAAAGTTATGATTGGAATGAGAGGTTTAAAGGCAAAGCTTTTCGAAACCACGAAATCTGGAAACATACGTAATACTTGCCATCATTGTTGAGCAAGCAGAAAACATTAAGCATATGTGAGGCGAAATATCAATGCGCAACTGCTACTTGGAGTGTTATTTCAACTGAAAATAAACGTGTGCTTGATAATTGCGAGAGCAAGTAAAAACTACGCTTCGAAAACAGGCCGGCAAAAGACGAGGCTTTTTAACACGGAAGTGTTTTATTTCAGGATTCACGAAGATTTCATTTCACTGACGTCATATCCGTCACGGAAGAGACGCCAGTGCAACGAAGCAAGCGACCTGTAAAGGGTGCACCCCTGCGCACAGGGTCTTCTTGCGGGAAAGCAACCTTTAGTACTAAAGAGTAGGTTCTGCCGGAGTCCTTCAATACTGCTCTGGTCATGAAACTGCCGGCCAAGTTTCGTACGGGGAGAAAGGCTACCACGAGGGGCGCCACCGCAGATCGGAGGGCATCGGGCGGCCGCCGCTGCTCTGTAGCCAGACCGGCAGGCAGGAAGGCAGTAGCAGCATGCCCGTTCACACCAAATGTTTTCGCCACTCACAAAATGATAAGTCAATTTGAGTAGCCCACGACACGCAAAGCGAAAGCGCACTGCTGATAAGGCGGCGAGCGTCTGTTTTATCTTACTCCGTGGTCAGTTCCCTGCCAAACGTGCTCTGACCACGGCCCCGGCTGCCCTCCGATCAACACTAGCGCCGCGGCGCGGCAGCGTACGAAGCTCTCCCATAGCGTGACGACGAAGTTTCATGAACAGAAAGGCATTGAAGGACTCTGGTTCTACTTCGGGTTGTTCGTTTTCGAGTTCTATATTTTAACACGAACGTGTTTTATGCCGGGATACACCAAGACTTCACTGACGTCATATCCATCATGGAACTGACGACAGTACAACTTTGTCGAAGCGACCCGCCAGCAGGACGTCGCTCTCCAAGCACACCCACAGGACAGCCGCCGACCCGCAAATCATGCTCAGCTGCAGATTTCGCTGCACATTTCACTTTCGTGTTTTACCGATTCCTACGACAGAGGAATCGACCACAGTTTTTTGAGTGACTCTGTATCTGCTGACTTCGCCGCAAATCGGCGATATCTGCGCCGAAGTGAGCAGATACATAGCCAATCATCGAGGCTGGTCTTCCACCACACAATGAGAGCAAAAAATGTTTTCACGACCACAACCACCCACAAAAACAGCGTTTGTAAATGTTTAACAATAATTAATTTCTTGATAATTATTTCATCACACAAAATTACAACTGTTGACCTGTACATGCGCCACCTTATTTGCGATTGAACAATTTCGCCCTCACTTGAACTCAAATTTGTAGCTTTACACAGCATTTATCTCCTGCATACTTGACACTCCTTATTTATTTGTTTGTGTATTTATTTATTTATTTATTTATTTATTTATTTATTTATTTATTTATTTATTTAAATGCTTTCCCGATGGCTTTAGAAAAAGTTATGGTGGTAAAACAGCAACAGATTTGGGCGATATGTTAGAACTATAGCAAAATGCAGGCATTGCACGTAGCAAGGTTGGTGATGGATGTCATGTCGGCGGAAACACAGTTTCAGTGCTTGCTTGTTCTTAAAAGGAAAAAAGCAAGCCACTGCAATAATTTGTTCAGCAAAATGGCTCACCTATTTTTAAAGCTATGATCGAAACAAAGCGAAATGTAGGATGGGGGACAGAAAATCTGCTTTTTTAGACTGGTTATAATGATTTTTTTTGAAGAAGCAAACGGGGAGAGCATTGTCGAGCGAACGATAACTGTGTTTAGTTCAGAATCTTTCTTAATTGGCTGTGGCATTGGCATGACGAGAATAAATGCACAATAAAACAGGCTGCGTGATTTTGAATGGCTTTGGGAGTGAAAGTAAGCGTTACTGGGCCAGGGTCCCAGATGACGCATGCAAATATTCTGGCTTCGAGGTGCTAACGTTTTGTAAACGTTTAGTTTGACTGACATTAGGACAGAAGGAAGCTTAAAGGGAAGCTGAAGCGCTTTCCAAAAAATTTGAGTTAGATTAACAGTTATATAGTTTCTTGCGCGCTGATTCAGAATATCACATTAAAATTTATCGTACATGAGTCCAAGTGGCATTTATCTTGCAAAAAGCGCGGCCCTGTTTGAAAGACGCGCGCTTTTCGTTTTTTGACGCCCCTGATTGGTTGCGCCCGTCATGACGTCAAAGGAGGACACCCTTGGGCCGCGCGGGTTGTCGGAAGCATTGCGAACGATCGCACGGTTGCCTCTGCGTCAATTTAGCTTGCAGTTTAATTTTCGCACATGACTGGAACTTTGTTTTATAATTTCCCGTGCTGTTGGTTCAATTATCTTGGAGCTTAAATTTGCTTTACACGACAGAGAACCCCAAAGCAGTGACTGTGACGTCGACTGGTGGGTTCCATCAAAATATTTTTGAATTAGGCAACCAGCATAGGGGGATTTTATGCCTTATGTTAATATTAGGTACTGCCTTAACTGTTTCTTATTATACACAAAACCATTTATGCCGAAGGTTAATGGGCGTTTTATAAACAATCTACCAACGAAAAGCACGTACGTGCACTGCGCGAAAAAATAACGTTCATGCGCTGTAAACATGTATGCGAGACACATCTTGCCGGTACACGCATAAACCAACAAGCAGACTCTGCTTCCGCGTTTCCTTTGTTCGTTGTCGCCCACCCCAGCCCCCTTACTCATCCCCGTACACAGACCCACACGTGCGCGCCATTTCGGCAGCGGCGCTACGGCGCCTCCGCGATTGCTAGCTGCACTTCGATAAGTGGCGTCTTACTGCTTCACATGCATTTATTCTGAAAACACTGCAGCATACTAGTTCCTGCTCAGCATTATTGGCTGTAGTAGGGCTTGATTTTCGCTTGTGCGTTGCGCATTCTGCTAAAATATTACGGCCAACTCGTTATAATTAACAGACCAGTTGGACAAGGCAGTTACGTTGTAGTTCCGTTACTTAAGGTAACAATCACCAAACGTTTGTGATAATGAATCGTTGGCCTGTTTCAGCATTTCTAGATTTAAGCATTTACCGCGCTAGTCGGAAGAGGCCGTATATTTACTATTCGCTCCTAATTTTTTTAGTATCATCATTATATATATATCACCGACTATCACTGGAGCACACTTGAGGTTCAGTGACAACAAGTGCTTGCCAGGTTATAATATGCATGCCACACGGAATCTTGGGCAAAAAATTAGGCCCCCGCAGTCAACACAAATTATGGCACGGTGGTGGTTCGGAGTGGTTTTTTTTTTAATTCCAGACAAACATCACCTTATCGTGACATGTATACTTGCAAAATAAGTAATCTGGTTGTCTTGGTTCTTTTACTTTGTAGGAATACTGTTTACCTCTTAGCCGGGAGAGAACTTCTATCAGGATTGGCCCCTTGTTTTAGTTTAGCCAAAAAATTGTTTTTTTTTTACACTGTCCTGAGCCCATAGGGAAAGAAAACCGACGCGTTTAACGAAACAAGTAGTTCCTGAACAAATGTGACTTGGTTTCTGGAATGGAGCGAAACATCCCCGGCCAAAGTACAGCAGTATTCCCCATCCTTCCTAAATCTCAAATCTAATGTGAACATTCACGACCGTCGCATAAAAAAAAAACGCATTGGAGCGGTTTACGAAGTATTTAACGTAGTGTAGTATATTCTCTGTCATCAAGCACAGCCACCTCGGCTGTCGCTTCCGTATGTTATCAAGCATCCCGGCGTGGCATTATTCTGCTTAGGAATACGGCATGATAACGTATGCCTCGTTTGGAGCTCGTGCATACTTTTTGAACACGAAAATTGTACAAATGAGTGCTATCAACCACAAAAACAAGTATCATTCACAAGGAAACACGGCGAAAAGAGCATGGCCGAGGCGGCCGATCCGGCCGGAAGTCCAGGTATGACGTTTTTGAGCCGGTTTTCGCCCGCGCTCTTCGGTCTTCCGGCATCACGCGGCAAGATGGGGGCGGGGCATCGGGCCACTTTTGTTTGCTCATTGCGCCGCTTTTATTGCATGTATTGCGAAAATATTTCGTACACATGAACTATTCAATTTGTACTTGCTGCTAGTCAACTTTTCTTTTAATTCTAAAACCGCTTCACCTTCCCTTTAAGTCGCAAATACCCGAGCATTCAGTTATCATTGTTGGTAACGTATTCAACATGCCTGTACAAAAAAAAATTGTTAGTAATATGAAGTCCAAAATGCCTATGCAATTTCGCTCACGATACGTTAGTATCATTAAGCCCTTTGGTCTCCTGGCTCCACAAATCCACCATTCTTTTGTAAATATACTTAAACTACGGTTCAAGGTTTTTATTCCAAAATATTGGCCTCTGAGCAGCAAACCACATCGCGGAAAATGTTTTAGAACCGTGGGTGTCAAATTCCGTAGTTATATTCTGTCGAAGGCTTCAGAAGTGTCAGTGCATCAAATCGGTGGGTGCTCGGTTCTTATCAATTATCATAAATGCCGTGTCAAAAAATACTGGTGAATGTTGCCATGCAGCAACGTGATCGATGAAGGTCGTTTTCTAAGTTTTTTCGTAGAAACCTCTGCTTAGAAACCGTAGAATGTACGATGATTGCGTACGTATGGCTGCTAACAAGCCTGAAGTCGAAGTGTCATTTATGAATGTGTTTGAAGGGCGATTAACGCAACCACTACGATGCGGAGGTTTCAAGCTGGACCTATGTACTTATGGTGACGAAGACAATCTGCGAAAGATGATGAAATAATCACGAAAGGGCTACTATTCGACGCAGAGAAGGGCATACATAGCTCTGAATAAAATTATTAAGGTAAAAGCTCAATGTTTTATTGGAAGGCAACCTTAAATGCTTCGGACGTCGACATGAAAGGTACAAAAACCCACTTGACCCAAGAAATGCCAAAAGTGAACAGAAGCCTTCCATCCGCGTTTAAGACTGATTCATGATTACGAAAGATTGAAATAATTGGTTTTTATTTATAATATTGATTAGTAAGGTGCGATTACGGTGGACGGAGCAAGATTGCTGAAGTGGAGTGAGGTAAATTAAATGGATTATTAATTGATTAAGATGAATGAAAGTTGACTAAATGATTTTGCGATAAATGAGGTAAGTTATTCAGAGTTAAGTTGAGTTGGAATAAAATGAATTAAGATGCATTACGATGGATTGTGGGTTGTTATGGTGAATTAGGGTAATGTTGAGGTGGATCAAGACAGACTGAGGCGAATTCAGAAGACTAACATTTATTAAGAGGGACCAGGTGAAGAAAAATAGGGCGGATGCAGCGTCAACGGGTGAACTTGTACCTGACATTATTGTATGCTAGTTTTTTGTTTCGATAACCTAAAACAGACCTAAGTGACCCGAAAAATGTTTTAGCTTTCGAATTCCTACACGTAACCAGCCTGATGTGTGTCTAAATGTTTCTCTGCTCTCACGGCTAATCTTATGATTGTATCTAAAGTAACTCGTGGAAGCTGTCAAATGTGTAACATCGATCATCATAGTTTACTCATTTTGTGGCGAGGTGAAAGCTCCTGCTGTTACTCGTTGCCTGCGTGTCTCCTCCGAATTCCCATAGCTTACGTTTTGGTGGCTGGTGACTGGTTGGCAAAACACGCAGGGCAATATTTTCCATCAAACCTTGGCCTGCTTTTCGATGTTGCCCAGCACTAAGGAATACTGCCCGAAAACTGAGTATTGTTCACAAGCTAGCTTGTTTATTTTTTTCATTGCTCACGTTCTCATTGTGCGCCACGGCACAAGCAACACGAACGACCCTAGCGCCAGTGTGTGCATGAGCAAGTACCGTCAACTATGGCAGTGCTCAAGGACTTATGGTCAACGTATTTTACATTTTTTCCGCTAAATTTTTGCGGTTATATTCCTTGTTT